>NC_089741.1:21736491-21743991 GCF_040412425.1 Macrobrachium rosenbergii | reverse complement strand
ACTTCGTATGGCATTTTAAAAGAGGAGAAACATGATGCTGCCAGTTGAGTTTGCAAAGTAAAGTCTGCAAAAGAAAGTAAGGGAAAGTCTGTTAGGAAAGTATGCCTGCGTCTGTAGGGAAAGTAAGGCATGGTCTGTAAGAAAAGTAAGGAACAGCCTGTAAGGAAAGTAAGACACAGTCTGAAAGGAAAATAAGACAGAGCTTGTAGGGAAAGTAAGTCAGTGTTTGAAGGGAAAGTAAGGCACAGTCTGAATGGAAAGTAAGGCACAGTCTGAACAGAAAGTAAGACACAGTCTGATGGAAAGTAAAGAAGAGCTTGAAGGGAAAGTAAGGCACAGCTTGAAGGGAAAGTAAGACACAGTCTGAAGGGAAAGTAAGTCAGTGTTTAAAAGGAAAGTAAGACAGTCTGAATGGAAAGTAAGACACAGTCTGAATGGAAAGTAAGGAAGAGCTTGAAGGGAAAGTCAGGCACGACTAGAAGGGAAAGTAAGACACAGTCTGAAGGGAAAGCACGACACAGCTTGTAGGGCAAGTAAGTCAGTGTTTAAAGGAAAAGTAAGGCACAGTCTGAAGGGAAAATAAGACACAGTCTGAATGAAGAGTAAGACAGTCTGAATGAAAAGTAAGGCACAGCTTAAAGGGAAAGTAAGACAAAGTCTGAATGGAAAGTAAGGCACAGTCCGAAGGGAAAGTAAGACACTGTCTGAAGGGAAAGCAAGGCACATCTTGAGGGAAAGTAAGTCAGTGTCTGACAGGAAAGTAACGCATAGTCTGAATGAAAAGTAAGACACGGTCTGAAGGGAAAGTAAGGCACAGTCTGAATGGAAACTAGGACACAGTCTGAATGGAAAGTAAGACACAGTCTGAATGGAAAGTAAGGCACAGCTTGTAGGAAAAGTAAGTCAGTGTCTGTTAGAGACAGAAGGAAAAGTAAGACATAGTCCGTGGGCTGGGAAAAGCAAAGCAAAGTCTGCAGGGGAATAAGGCAGTCTGTAAGAGAAAGTAAGACACAGCCTGAAGGGAAAGTAAAGCACAGCCTGTAAGGAAAGCGAGTCAGCGTATGGAAAGTAAGTCATAGTCTGATAGGAAAGTAAGGCACATTCCGTAGAGAAAGTAATGTACAGTCTGCAGGGAAACCAAAGCAAAGTCTGCAGAGAAAGTAAGGCGCAGTCTGAAGGGAAAGTAAATCAGCGTTTTGGGGAAAGTAAAGCACAGTCTGTACGGAAAGTAAATCAGCGTTGTGGGGAAAGTAAGGCACAGTCTCAAGGGAAAGTAAATCAGCGTTGTGGGGAAAGTAAGGCACGGTCCGTACGGAAAGTTAAGTCAGTCTGTAAGGGAAGTAATGCGCATTCTGCAGGGAAAGTAAGTCAGCGTCTGAAGGGAAAGTAAAGCAAACTCTGCAGGGAAAGTAAGTCAGCGTCTGAAGAGAAAGTAAAGCAAACTCTGCAGGGAAAGTAAGGCAGCGTCTGAAGCACAGTCTGTGGGGAAAATAAGGTGCAGTATGTAAGCAAAGTAAGACACAGTCTGAAGAGAAAGCAAGGCATAATCTGCAGGAAAATTAAGGCACAGTCTGCAGGGAAAGTAAAGCTCAGTCTGTAGGGAAAGTTGAGTCAGCATCTGCAGGGGAAAGTAAGCCAGAATCTGTAGGAAGAGCAAGACCCACTCTACGTCTGCAGAGGGTAAATCTTAATAATAAAATTCAGAGGGCAACTGCGAGGTCTTATAACTTCGTTAGCGAAGCGATCTGAAGCTGTAGAAGTTATATAAGGCGAGGGCTTCAGTCATTAAGGGACTGATGAAGTCCCGTTCGGTGAAGTAATCTTCTCGGGATATACATTTGAGAAAGTTCGATTGCGTGATAACCTATATACGCATGTTCGAGAGGGCGCACATGCATTCATGCATGCGCACACAGACACACACAATATATATATATATATATATATATATATATATATATATATATATATATATATATATATATATATATTATATATATATACATATACATAATACGCGTATGAGGAAACTAGGAAACAGACAAAGAGACAGGAAATATCAATAAAAATCTAAATCTAAATAGACTGACAGATAGACAGATCTCACATTCGTGGGTAGCAAGTAATCGTGACATGTGCAGAATCGTTACCGTATTTCAAAAAAATAAATAAATGAATAAATAATTCATGGAAATGATCAACATCATAACTGAAGTACGTTATTTCAGAAAAATTTCACAACTAGCTGATTAGAACTAGTTTCCTGTTGTTATAAAAAGATTAAATTACTTTGTAAATCGCTTACACATATACGCAGGGAAACTAACAGCACATGAAAATTACTATTTGACAACAGAAAAACGGAACAAACAGATAAATAAGTCAATAAATAAATGAATAAATAAATAAGCGACTGAATATTCTGTAGGCAAAATTTTCTCTTGCAAAACGAGTCGAGATCATGAGCATAAGAATCGGCCGTTCTGAGCACCACGCTAGTCAAAGTGCTATTTCCACAGCACATTATAGACAATTCCGATTGATCTTGACAGTCCCACTTCGGCTCCCTCTAAATAGCTGTCCAGCTTCTCTAACTTTGCCCTACTGCAGCTTTCAATAATAATAATAATAATAATAATAATAATAATAATAATAATAATAATAATAATAATAATAATAATAATAATAATAATAATAATAAATATAAACGCTGTTTTATACCTATGAAATGTTTATATTCTATTAACTTTTTTATTGGGCTTATTCGCACCGTGTTTGTTTTGTGTGTGTGGCTGTGTGAATGTGCAGGTCCGTGGCTTAAAATCCATGGGTAACTTTGAGCAAGCACGCTCGCACGCGTGCGTGTATAGGTGTGTGTGTGTGTGTGTGTGTGTACTTGTGTGTGTGTGTGTGTGTGTGTTTGTTTGAGTGTGCGTGTAGGTCCGTGGAGTTAAACTCATTGACAACAATATTGTAGGGTAATTTATCAACGAGTAGATTCAGGTTGCAATCCAGTATTTTTGTTCATCACTTTTCTCAATAGACAGACGGACAGATACGCGTATGTATGAATGCTTACATACACGTATACGGTGTCCACTTGTGTATGAAAGAAGACATCGTATGGCCGTGGAAAATGGCTCATGCGTACATAAAATAAATATGAATTTCGTTCATCTTCGTATTTGAAATTTTACTCTCGCATTTCTGCCACCTGAATAAATTACGCTGCACAGTTTAGGATGAAAGGATGATGGCAAATATATTAAATAACATTAACAGACAAAATATGGCCTGAGGTATGTGGTTACAACGACTAATAAAGGTCAGGGATGAAGAGAATGCATTACTGAAGCGAAATAGACAGTTTAATTATAAAGCCTTACGATGACTGAAACACCAGAATAAAAACACTAATTAAAACACTTCCATACGGTTGCTAACCATGTCAAATTCATACAGAAATTTTGTGTGATAAATATGTTGGTGTTAATGAAAATTGTTGGTACGTTCAAAATGACGCAACACACTCATTCCTAACATTCAGAGGGAGCGGAAATAATTCGTGAGGAAATGTTTGGCACATCGTACATCCTTACTGAACACGTACAGCTAAATTAAAGGTATTTTTCCGCGCAATTGCGCAAATTGCCTTACATCTGTTACCAAATTAGCCAGATATGAAAATATAAATGAATAAATAGATAGTTTAAAGGCGTCGGCATACGAGGGAATTTTTTGACAACTCTACACTGAACCCTGAATAAAATAGCCATTTTTTCTTTGAAGCACACAAGCTACTCAGTCCAAATTTTAATACAAAATGCTTTGAAAAGATTTCTTGAAAACGCTTCCGTGTAACAATATACAATAATAAGACTTTCATATGCCTTATTATATTGTTACACGGAGGCATTTCCTAAGAGCATTTAAAAGCATCTTGCAGTTAAATTTCATACGTGAACGGAAAAATGCTGTCATTACAGTCAGTCTAGTCTGGCCTTGTGCCAGCACGTGAGCTTGCCCTTGCAGCAAAATAAGGGCATCATGACACCTGTTGTGAAGCTGATACTCTGTCACTATACAACTATTATGAATCGAACTGTTTATTTTACGTCTTTCCTAAAAAAAAATAATGTCAGCATCCGCGTATTGTACAGGTGATTTTACCCAGGAGTTGGATATTTGCATGTATATAATAGTGAACAAACATACACAGCCCCACATAATGATGTATTAGGAAATTTTTCATACATATGTACACGGTGTATGGGTAAAAATACGCAAAACGAAGGCGTTCGCTTGAAACGAACACGAGAAAAGCTATAAAACTGAATGCAAGAACCCCACTTCGCCCTACTGTTGGCAAAGTAATCTCATTCGCAACAGAAGAAGACAAACAGAAAGCGTAGCAAGTCTCTTTTTACACCCCCGTTCGAGCAACAAGTTTTCCCCTTCTTTTGAGCAACTCTCTCTCTCTCTCTCTCTCTCTCTCTCTCTCTCTCTCACGGACTGTGTCTCTCTCTTTCTCTTTCCGTCTCTCTTTCCCTCTCTCTCTCTCTCTATCCATCTCTCTCTCTCTCTTTCTGTGTGTCTCGCTCTCGCTCGCTTACCTTGATGTGGTGTTGTTGCGCCTTGTATCGCGGAACGAGTGAGGACAGATGTGATCGCCATAGTCCTTTTATATAGTCACTCCTCCGTCTCTACGCATCACTCTCTCTCTCTCTCTCTCTCTCTCTCTCTCTCTCTCTCTCTCCTCTGTGCCTCCTTCCTCACCACTCCCCGCCGCCCAGAATTAACCTGGTTCACTTTCTTTCAAAGTATTTCTTTTCTCCAAAGATTGATAGTTTTCATTGTCAAAGCTTCTCTCTCTCTCTCTCTCACACACACACACGCACACACAGCCTGTCTAATGTTACACTTTAGTGGCCCACCTGTCTTGGGTGTAGCCTGGAAGGGTTTCGATTACAAACATGTTGTTAAACGACATAGAGATGATAGTAAATCCATAAAGTTTTCCCTCTCTCTCTCTCTCTCTCTCTCTCTCTCTCTCTCTCTCTCTCCTCTCTCTCTCTCTCTCTCTCTCTCTATGCTTTTTTTTATAATGACTTTGTACATACATGGTACGCGAGGAGAAAAAGGGAACATATAAACATTCATACGATTACATACATATACACATGCCTGGATGCGTTTATAATCAAATATAAATACATCTTTTTTAATATACATGTAAACGCAAGCGTGTGTTATGATTTACTGTTATTTGCCTTTATACACAAATACATACACACACACACACACACACACACACACACACACACATATATATATATATATATATATATATATATGTGTGTGTTTGAGCAGACATATTATAGGTACATATATATATATATATAAATATATATATATATATATATATATATATATATATATATATATATATATATATATATATATATATATATATATGTATGTATGTATATGTAAAGTGATTATCTCAGTGTGCGTGAGTGCATGTGTGTGTGCGTGTATGCTTTCTGCATTCCTTTACACTCTCCCTTGTATTATTATATAGTTATGTTATTATATTGATCAAACGTTCATCATTTTACCGACAGTTCGACTTCCAAAAAAGCTCCATTTTAATTGCGGAATGCAAACCTCTCCCATTACAGTCTTTTTTTTAATTTTTGACAACTTCGACGCTTTCGTACACGTCATGACCTTGCGTTCTGCTTTAATTAGACTCATTCTTGGAGTTTTTTTTTTTTTATAATGTTCCGCCTCTTACGTTATCTCTGTTATTTTAATTTTTTTTTTCTTGAATCAGGTTGCTTGGCTTCATGCATAATTAGTGAGCTTTAATAATACAAATCTTTATTTATTTTTTCTTCATGCGTTGTACGAAGCCGGGATCTTTTCGTGTTCTTTACAAGTAGAAAATGTTAATCCCGTGTAACTTTGGTGAAGTTTTAGATGGGAAACTTGGGAAACTTAGATCTTTTTTAATGTCAAAATGAAAGTAAAAAATTACGGTTTCAAACATAGGCTGTTAATTAATTTGCAGGTGGGAAATTCGAGAAGCTTGGACAATTTTGATGGGAACTCGAGAAACTTGGGCTATTTTGGTGGGAAACTTGAGAAACTTGAACTGTTTTGGTGGGAAACTTGAGAAACTTGGACTATTTTGGTAGGATACTTGAGAAACTTGGGCTATTTTGGTGGTAAACTTGAGAAACTTGAACTATTTTGTTGGGAAACTTGGGAAAATTGGGCTATTTTGTTTGGAAACTGGAGAAACTTCAACTATTTTGGTGGGAAACTTGAGAAACTGGGACTATTTTGGTGGGAAACTTGATAAACTTGGACTATTTTGGTGGGAAACTTGAGAAACTTGAACTATTTTGTTGGAAAACATAAGAAACTTGGACTATTTTGTTGGGAACCTCGAGAAACTTGAGCTATTTTGATGGGAAACTTGAGAAACTGGGACTATTTTGATGGGAAACTTGAGGAACTTGAACTATTTTGGTGGGAAACTCGAGAAACTTGAACTATTCTGTTGGGAAACTTGAGAAACTGGCACTATTTTGTTGGGAAACTTGATAAACTTGAACTATTTTGGTGGGAAACTCGAGAAACTTGAACTATTTTGTTGGGAAACTTGAGAAACTGGGACTATTTTTTGGGAACTAGAGAAACTTTGACTATTTTGGTGGGAAATTTGAGAAACTTGCACTATTTTGGTGGGAAATTTGAGAAACTTGAACTATTTTGTAGGGAAACTTGAGAAACTTGGACTATTTTGTTGGGAAACTTGAGAAACTTGGACTTTTAGTGGAAAACTTGTTTAAATTGAGAAACTTGGACTATTTTGGTGGGAAACTTGAGAAAATTTAACTATTTTGGTGAGAAACTCGAGAAACTTGAACTATTTTGGTGAGAAACTTGAGAAACTTGGACTATTTTGTTGGGAAACTCGAGAAACTTGAACTATTTTGGTGGGAAACTTGAGAAACTGAAACTATTTTGGTGGGAAACTTGAGAAAATTGGAAAATTTTGATGGAAATTTGAGAAACTGGGACTATTTTGGTGGGAAACTCGAGAAACTTGAACTATTTTGTTGGGAAACTAGAGAAACTGGGACTATTTTGTTGGGAAACTTGAGAAACTTGGACAATTTTGATGGGAACTTCAGAAACTTGGACTATTTTGGTGGGAAACTCGAGAAAATTGAGTTTTTTTGGTGGGAAACTTGAGAAACTGGGACTATTTCGGTGGGAAACTGGAGAATTTTGATGAGGACTTCAGAAACTTAGACTATTTTGGTGGGAAATTTGAAAAACTTGGACTATTTTTGGTGGAAACTTGAGAAAATTGAGAAACTTGGACTATTTTGGTGGGAAACTCGAGAAAATTGGACTGTTTTGGTGGGAAACTTGAGAAACTGTTGCTATTTTGGTGGGGAACTTGAGAAACTTGGACTATTTAGG
>NC_089741.1:21706491-21726491 GCF_040412425.1 Macrobrachium rosenbergii | reverse complement strand
TCCCCACCTCTCTCTCTCTCTCTCTCTCTCTCTCTCTCTCTCTCTCTCTCTCTGGTTCTCGACAAGGGTGAGTCTCTTCTCTCTCTCTCTCTCTCTCTCTCTCTCTCTCTCTCTCTCTCTCTCTCTCTGGCCCTCGACAAAGGTGATTCTCCCCCCACCTCTCTCTCTCTCTCTCTCTCTCTCTCTCTCTCTCTGGTTCTCGACAAGGGTGAGTCTCTTCTCCCTCCCCTCTCTCTCTCTCTCTCTCTCTCTCTCTCTCTCTCTCTCTCTCTAAGACGTAGACGCGCATGCGCACACGGACACAATCACATACACTTCGGCTAAATCTTTAACGGTAAAATTTCTTTTCCGATTTTGAGCAGAGGAACCTCAGGGTCTTTTCAGGTGGGACTAATCATTCCATTACCAATTAAGGAACTTGTAATAAGCAAGAGCCCAAACCGAAATTTCGCAATCCAGTAATTACGGCGCCGCAGTGATGCTTATTCGGTAATTACTTCATGTAAATTACATTTTTCTCATTTCGTATCGAAGGTTTTTCTTTTAACCTTTTTTTTTGGAGCCGTTGCTATTTGTTTACCACGAAAGCCAAACAACCTATTAAGCATAAATGAAACTACTTAACGCGCTGAAAGTGAGAGAGAGAGAGAGAGACAGAGAGACAGAGAGACAGAGAGAGAGAGAGAGATAATTATTTTCGGCGTCTTTTGAATTATAATTTGCATAATTGATTTAAGTAAAAATATGTATGTATAGTATATACATACTGTATATATATACATATGTAAATATATTTACGTATTTATGCACATATTTTCACTTAAATCAATTATGCAAAGTACGATTTAAAAGCCGCCGATGATAATTACGTCTCTCTCTCTCTCTCTCTCTCTCTCTCTCTCTCTCTCTCTCTCTCTCTCTCTCTCTCTCTCTCTCATTTTCCGGGCGTTAAGTAGTTTCATTTATGCTTAATAGGTTTTTTGGTCTTCGTGGTAAACAAATAGCAACGGCTCCAAAAAAAAAAAAAGTTAAAAGAAAAACCTTCAATAAGAAATGAGAAAAACGTAATTTACATTAAGTAATTACCGAAAAAGCATCACTGCGGCGCCGTAATTACTGGATTGCGAAATTTTGGTTTGGTCTCATGCTTATTATAAGTTCCTTAATTGGTAATGGAGTGATTAGTCCCTCCTGAAAAGACCCCGAGGTTCCTCGGCTCAAAATCGGAAAAGAAATTTTACCGTTAAAAATTTTACCGAATTGCATGTGATTGTGTCTGTGTGCGCATGCGCGTCTACGTCTTAGAGAGAGAGAGAGAGAGAGAGAGAGAGAGAGAGAGAGAGAGAGAGAAAGGACACTCAACCTTATCGAGAACCAGAGAGAGAGAGAGAGAGAGAGAGAGAGAGAGAGAGAGAGAAGACTCACCCTTGTCGAGTACTAGGGAGAGAGAAAGAGAGAGATTTCGGGCATATCGAGAACCAGAGAGAGAGAGAGAGAGAGAGAGAGAGAGAGACAGAGTGAAAGGAGACTCAATCTTGTCGAGGAGAGCGACAGACAGATAGACAGACAGACAGACAGAGAGACTTCGGCCATGTCGAGGATCAGAGAGAGAGAGAGAGAAGAAACTCAACCTTGTCGAGAACTAGAGAGAAAGAGAGAGAGAGAGAGAGAGAGAAAGAGAGAGAGAGAGAGAGAGAGAAAATCAAGTCTGTCTTTCATAAAAATCAGTAAGAGTGTTCAATATTATATATATTTTCTATTACCGTGGGCAGCATACCTTCATCACATCAGTTTAATGACTGAGCTAAAGCATAGGCGATATTCATTATTTATTTTTATAGTATTCGAGTCTGTCGTTACATCTGTGAACAAAATTCTAATGTCATGTCTTGCGGTTATAATTACAACTATGTCATATATATGATATTCACAATTGCAGGCATTATTATATCTCACGTCCACAATAACTGTTATGGCCGTGTGCAATATTTTGCGTTTATTCAATAATAAGTTATACAATTTTCGCGTCTGTGATTATATCTGCTTAGTAAAATATATGCTGTCCATAAACACACCTGTTCTTTAATATAAATAGGTATTAAATACAGTCCAAAACAAGTAAAAAATGTGCCGACGTTTCTTCGGCGCAATCGAGTTTTCTATACAGCGTATAATCAAGGCCACCGAAAATAGATCTATCTTTCGGTGGTCGCGGTAAAATGCTGTACGAGCAGCGGCTCATGAAACTTTCAGCCACGGCCTAGTGGTGGCCTTTCCTATAGCGTTGCCAGGCGCACGATCAAGGCTAACTTTAACCTAAAAAATAAAATAAAAACTACTGGATCTAGAGGGCTGCAATTTGGTATGTTTGATGATTGGAGGGTGGATGATCAACATACCAATTTGCAGCCCTCTAGCCTCAGTAGTTTTTAAGATCTGAGGACGGACAGAAAAAGTTTTCTTTTACAGAAAACTAAAAACGTGAGTATTTGACAGGGTCCACAATGTATTTGGTTTTAAGTTTAGTAAACAAAATCTACAAAACCCTTGACCTAAAAAAAAAGATTTCATAAAGACTGATATTCAGCATAGTCCGTAAAGGCCTTGGCTTTAGATGAAGTCCATAAAGACCTTGGCTTTAGATGAAGTCCATAAAGATCTTGGCTTTAGATGAAGTCCATAAAGATCTTGGCTTTAGATGAAGTCCATAAAGATCTTGGCTTTAGATGAAGTCCATAAAGATCTTGGCTTTAGATGAAGTCCATAGAGATCTTGGCTTTAGATGATGTCCATAAAGACCTTGGCTTTAGATGAAGTCCATAAAGACCTTGGCTTTAGATCAAGCCCATAAAGACCTTGGCTTTAGCTAAAGTCCATAAAGACCTTGGCTTTTGATCAAGTCCACAAAGACCTTGGTTTAAATGAAGTCCATTAAGACCTTGGCTTTAGGTGGTGAAGTCCATAAAGACTTGCCTGTAGATGAAGTCCATAAAGACCTTGTCTTTGGATGAAGCCTAGAAAGACCTTGGCTTCAGAAGAAGTCCAGAAAGACCTTGGCTTTAAGTGAAGTCCAGAAAGATTTCGGCTGTAGATAAAGTCCATAAAGACCTTGACTTTAGATGAAATCCATAAAGACCTTGGCTTTAGATGAAGTCCGTAAAGACCTTGTCTTTAGATGAAGTCCGTAAAGACTTGGCTTTAGATGAAGTCCGTAAAGACCTTGGCTTTAGATGAAGTCCAAAGAGAACTTGGCTGGGTCAATTCCATAAAGACCTTAATCCATAAAATCTTTTACTTTAGATGAAGTCCATAAAGACCTTGGATTTAAATGAAGTCCGTAAAGACCTTGGCTCAAATGAAGTCCATAAAAACTTTGGCCTTAGATGAAGCCCATGAAGACTTTAACTTTAGGTGTACAGTAGTTCATAAAGGCTTTGGTATTAAACAACACCAATAAACACGTCATCATTAAAGAAATCCTCAAAGACCTTGACATTCAAATCCATAAGGACCTTGGTGTCAGACCAGATCCATAAACATCTTAGTATCAGATTAGATCCGTAAATGACTTGCAACAAAGTCCACAGGGACCCTGGTATTGAACAAGGTCCGTAAACACCCTGGCATTAAACAAAATCCATAAAGACCTTGGTATGAAAACCCCTCCTCCAGTAATTCAGTCTAATGCGGATTGTAACGTCATGTTGAACTTTCTTAACGAAATGCCAAAAAAAAAATTCTTGAAAGGAAGGCTTTTTTCTTTTTATTTTTATTTGGCCAATCATCCATGGATCAACTTTGTTTCCCGCTTGGCATTGCAGAACTTTGTCTGTAGGAGATTTGTTGAACCTTTTTTATTATTTTGCTTTTTATTTGCATTTTTTATCACAGTTATTTGCTTCAGTCGTCCTCTCTCTCTCTCTCTCTCTCTCTCTCTCTCTCTCTCTCTATCTGTCTGTCTAGTGATCTGCTTGTCTCACTGAATGAATATATATATATATATATATATATATATATATATATATATATATATATATATATATATATATATATATATATATATATATATATATATATATATATATATATATATATATATATATATAGATGTGTGTGTGTATATATTTTCATTCCTTGATCTGTTCTTACTTTTCGTCTTGTTGCTTAAAGTGTCACACAATATAGAAAGAAAGAAGAACCAAAGGTGACCAGAAGCTGTTGTCTACAAGCAAGAAGAAGAAGAAGAAGAAGAAGAAGAAGAAGAAAAAGAAGAAGAAGAAGAAGAAGAAGAGGAAGAAGAAGAAAATGCAATTCTATCGGAGGAGAATCTCAAGAGGAAAGCGACATCCAACGCCAGTCTCCGCTGAATTCGTTAACCCAGAGTGTGTGATTGCGGATGGTGGCAGCACTGTTGTGTCACGAAGTCAAATAAAGAATCAGATTTCACAAGATTTTGTTCAGTTTTGAATGGAATGAGTAAATGATCGACTGAATGGATGGCTCCATCGAGCATTATGACTATGGTAGACTTGCTGTTTGGTCGCGCCAGCAGGGTTGAATGCTCGTTTATGTCCTTCTTCCAAACCAATGACTGGTACACTTACGTTTACTTGAATTACATGATCTGGTTATTTTTCGGAAGACTCCAGCCACCTCCCACATTATAATTTATATTTTTCTTGGGTAAAACACACCAAAACAAAAAATTTCTTCTCTATACATGACCTTCGCAAATGCTTAATAACAGAGAAAAATAATTAATCAAATTACGATTTATAAGGTAAGACAATACCGGGCCCCCACCCCCCTCCATACCTAATACGGCAAAATCGTAACCAGTAAACACCCCTAGGTTACCTTAGGTTGGTATTTTTAGGTTCTTCTAGTGCCCTATCATTTCCTAGCCATTTTTGCATGAAAAACTCAAAATGGTTTTTCATGCAAAAATGGCTAGCTGGAGTCTTCCGAAATGGCTGGCTGGAGTCTAACAAAAAATTACCCATGATCTTTCATATGAGACATTCGTTTTGTTGTCAGCTATGTTGTAAACATAGCTGACATATATATATATATATATATATATATATATATATATATATATATATATATATATATATATATATATATATATATATATATATCATATAGTCTGCAGATGTGGTGTACCTCAAGCTAGAGGATGCCTAGCAAAGGTCTGTGGACCCTTTGGTAGGAGGAAACGTCACCTACCGGTTGGATGAGCCTCTCTCATGAGTCCAAAGGTAAACAAAAATTTCACTTCTGTGAAGGAAATACATGCATATATATATATATATATATATATATATATATATATATATATATATATATATATATATATATATATATATATATATATATATATTCCAGATTGGTTTCTTCCAATCTGGGCTATGGTATAGGCGTGACCGGGAGGCGTCTTTGCTTCACCTTGGAATCTATTTTCTGTGGGAACGATCTTGCATAATTCTTATATCTTCTTTATAACTTCTCTTTATGTTATGAAAGGCAATATTCAGAATGCTTGTCATTGGTTTTCTTAGTTTTATTTATCCCCTTTCAGATTGTAATTCCACCTGCTTTTTCAAACTGGGTGTTGAAGCCGAGTCTAGGTATCACTAAATTTTCTGAGTCCCAAATTTGGACTTTGGTTCTGTTCGTGGTCTGAAGGCAACACCATTACGATCACTTCACGACAATCACCACTCAGTCTGTCTCTCTCCCTCGATTCTCAATTTTCCATTCTCTCGTCCGCTTGTGTTTTACCCCTTATAAAGGGTCTGCCTGCGAGTGTAAACCGTGACGTCATGGCTTAAGGGTATTGCACTTTTCCCGTGTTTCACTTCTTTAGTCTGTTTCACCAGACTTCATGTGTGGATTGATTCTTAGTTTATCGTTCGATTAACCACTCTTAACACATATGGGTCGGCGACAATGAGGCGACGACTGGGCCTCTCCTGATGAGTTTTTTTTCGGGAGGAACAAGCGCTCTTCCATTTCAGACCTTTTGACCTGCAATAATGGATCGCTACAGACGCTGACTTCGCATTGTCACTTCACGACCAGAACACCATTAAGCTTGACGCCACAACACGGTTATTATATATATATATATATATATATATATATATATATATATATATATATATATATATATATATATATATATATATTTATGAAAATCTTACTCTTTGACAAAGGCAGGAAAAGATTATTAGGATTAATGTACACACACAGAGATATATATATATATATATATATATATATATATATATATATATATATATATATATATATATATATATATATATATTTCTGCCTTTGTCAGGGTGTAACATTTTCACCATTTTATTCTATCATTTATATTCTGGAGGATCTCTCAAATCTTGACTCGTGTACCAACGTTAATCTTGTTTTCATATTTTGTACTGGCCAGAATAAATATTAGAAGGACATTTTTCTCAGCTCCCAGGTAAATTCAGTAACTATAAAAACTATTTGTACCAAGTACGTTTACGAAATACTTTTTAAACTCATAACCTTAAATGTGTTGACAGTGTTATTGCAGCTTCCGCCCGGAGTACCTACTTCAGACCCATACTCATTCTGAAGATGTAATAATGTGCTGTAACTAAGCAACCGTAAATTTGAGATTTAGTAGGAATGTTACTTGAATGCTGATGTTTCTCAATAAGCAGAGATCATTCGGAGAAACAGAGAAAAGGGAGGATAAGGGGAGACGAAGAGGAATGGAAGATAAGAGTTACTTTTGTTATTATGAATTATTTTAATTCAAAGGGAGCATTTATTCACTTGAAAACAAGTCCGGAAAGCTATTAATTTACAAAGCAAGCTTCTTTACAGAAGGATGTCCAGTGTTAAATAAAGGAAGCGGAGACAACAAAACAGCAAGAACTTGAAGATGAAACAACAAACAAAGAATGCAAACATATGGGCAGCAACTGTGCAAGTTAGAAATACGTAAGCCTAGGCGTATAGCTCCTCCAAGCGATAATATATTACCGCCTCTTCTGACTGACGAGCACTGAGCCGTTCCAGAGGCAAACCCAAGATCCACTACTATACCATTCTACCACCACTCTCGGCATCGCTCTAGAATCTCTAAGGACTGTTCTAGAGCAAGAGAATCCGTTCTAGCATAAGGATAACTTCAATTAAGACGAAAGACGAAAGTTCTAAACCTTAGAAGATGAAGCGAGAAGTGAATGTTTCTAGAGACCAATGTGGAATATCCTGAACCACTACGTAATAAAACGTGAGTGTCCTTTCTTACCTAAAGGAGACACAGTCCCTTGCTTGTTTAGAAGAACACGAGCTTCAACGGGAATTTAACATAATAATGATTTAGTAATCTTATAACTTCTCTGGTTACTAACAAAAAATATAGGCTTATTCGTATATCCACAACAGACCAAAAGTGAACTTGAATCTTCCATAATAAAGTCCTTGGTTTAGACTATTATTTTAATATATTTCATATGAACAAATGACAGTCATAAATGTATATTAATATGAAATGAGCTTCCATCGTTCTTAATAATGGCACCTTGTATTTGTATGGGTGACATTATTAAGAGCGATGGAAACTCATTTAAAATTAAATGCACATTGACGATTGCTATTTGTTTTTATAAAATATTATATAAATGTATACAGCATATATATGTATATTTTTTTATTTATAAATAGAAGTAGGGGACGGCCAGTAGACACATCAGCTCGAAGGTGGACCATGGAAACGTACTAAATTCAGCATAACTCTTTATTTCCAACGTTTCGTAATAGTTTTATTACATCATCAGGGAATCTGTTAAATACTGAATAAAATTACCCTAAAACTTGCTCTAAAAATCAAAATTCACAAAATACAGCACAGTTAGAATACCAAATAAAAAAAAACAGAAAAAAACAAAAACGACATAAAAGCAAGATCAAAGAACGCTAACCAACCTTTTACCAAGAAGGCAGAAGACAGAATGTGTGCATAAATAAAAAGTTAACTCAGGTAGAGCTGAGTGGAGGAGGTGTGAGTATTGAACTGGGGAATCAGTTGTTTAATAAATAATGATTCCAGGATGGGCAGTTCGCATGCATTAATTGTTTGGCCTATGATACAGAAATCATTTCTATGTATATATGTTTTACAATTTTTTGAGTGGTTTCTTATGCTTGAATGTTCGGGTTTGGAGAGCCTACAGCCAGTACAATTTTTAGAATAATTTTATTCATTATTTAACAGATTCCCTAATGTTGTAATAAAGCTATTACGCAACGTTGGAAATAAAGAATTATGCTGAATTTAGTACTTTTCTATGGTCCACCTTCGCGCTGATATTTATATATATAAATATATAAAAAATGCATATACAGTATACATATATATATATATATATATATATATATATATATATATATATATATATATATATATATATATGTGTGTGTGTGTGTGTGTGTGTGTGTGTGTGTGTGTGTGTCTTCTTCGTCATAATCATAACATAAAATGTTTCTGTTGAACTTATGTCATGCCTTGTAAACCAAAGCCAAGGAGAAATTGTTCACTCGCGCAATACCCAGGATCTTTTAAATCTTATGAGACTTAAATATGTCAAGAGGAATATTATTCCTCCTCCCGCCCCCCACCTCTCTCTCTCTCTCTCTCTCTCTCTCTCTCTCTCTCTCTCTCTCTCTCTCTCTCTCTCTCTCTCTCTCTCTGTCTGTCTGGCTTATTATGAAGATGTCTGTTAAAAGAGTTGTCAAGTAAAAGGTGAAGGATAATGTGAATATGAAAAACAAAACCTCTATCTCTCTCTCTCTCACTCTCTCATAGTAGGGAGATTTTTGTTAAAATAGTTGTCAATTAGCTGAGGCAATAATGTGATTGTGAAAAACAAAACCTCTCTCTCTCTCTCTCATACTAGGAAGATTTTTGTTAAAATCGTCGGCAATTAGGTGAAGCAACAATTTGATTATGATAAACAAAACATCTCTCTCTCTCTCTCTCTCTCTCTCTCTCTCTCTCTCTCTCTCTCTCTCTCTCTCTCTCTCGCTCTCTCTCGCTCTCTTATACTAGGAAGATTTTTGTTAAAATAGTTGTCAATTAGCTGAGGCAATAATGTGATTATGATAAACAAAACCTCTCTCTCTCTCTCTCATACTAGGAAGATTTTTGTTAAAATCGTCGGCAATTAGGTGAAGCAACAATTTGATTATGATAAACAAAACATCTCTCTCTCTCTCTCTCTCTCTCTCTCTCTCTCTCTAATACTAGAAAGATTTTTATTAAAATAGTTGTCAATTAGCTGAGGCAATAATGTGATTATGATAAACAAAGCCTTTCTCTCTCTCTCGCTCTCTTATACTAGGAAGATTTTTGTTAAAATAGTTGTTAATTAGCTGAGGCAATAATGTGATTATGAAAAACAAAACCTCTCTCTCTCATACTAGGAAGATTTTTGTTAAAATCGTCGGCAATTAGGTGAAGCAACAATTTGATTATGATAAACAAAACATCTCTCTCTCTCTCTCTCTCTCTCTCTTTCTCTCTCTCTCTCTCTCTCTCTCTCTCTCTCTAATACTAGAAAGATTTTTGTTGAAATAGTTGTCAATTAGCTGAGGCAATAATGTGATTATGATAAACAAAACCTTTCTCTCTCTCTCTCTCTCTCTCTCTCTCTCTCTCTCTCTCTCTCTCTCTCTCTCTCTCTTATACTAGGAAGATTTTTGTTAAAATAGTCGGCAATTAGATGAAGCAATAATGTGATTATAAAAAACAAAATCTCTCTCTCTCTCTCTCTCTCTCTCATACTAGGAAGATTTTTGTTAAAATAATTGTTAATTACCTGAAGCAATAATGCGATTACGATAAACAAAACCTCTCTCTCTCTCTCTCTCTCTCTCTCTCTCTCATACTAGGAAGATTTTTGTTAAAATAGTCGGCAATAATTTGACTATGAAAAACAAAACCTCTCTCTCTCTCTCTCTCTACAAGGTTAAAGATTGTACAAAAAAAAAGCTACACAAATGGCTCTACGTTTGTACATACATCCGTATAAGAAATAAAAATAAAAATTAAAAAAATTCACAATATCATCTCTGATTGAATCGAGTAACTCTCCTGTCTGAACGCCCAGCTTTGCACAGGATAACCTAATTCGTCGCTGTTTGCTGTGACGCTGTGAAGCTGTGATTTCAACCTGCCACAGTTTGATAAAAACAGTAATAAAATGAAAAATGAGAGATAGAGTTAAACGAAGCATGGCAGAACGAAAAATAAAACTGCCGTTTTCTGTCCGCATTCTGACGTAGTTTGTTTTCACTGCTGAGGCTGCCTAGTGTGGTATGTGGAATCATCTGCGGCTGTATTTCTGTATTATTGAATTTTCCAACTGAATTTGCATATATGTGCATATATTTATATATAAAAATATATACATATATATATATATATATATATATATATATATATATATATATATATATATATGTAATTCTAATAACCACAATGCCCTCTTAACTTCTCGAATCCTTCGCGCTTTTTTTGGATATGCTTGTAACTACAAAGCCGTAAGATCCAAACGCAAGAAATTGAAGAGACTGTGATGGCCGGTCATGAAGAATTCGAGAAGTTAAGAGGGCATTGTAGCTATTAGAATTACATATGTGTCTGGTAAAAGTGACCAGTAGATTCTACATGTATATATATATACATATATATATATATATATATATATATATATATATATATATATATATATATATATATATATATATATATATATACATATATCACTAACAGGACCTCATTGAAACTGGATGGTATCTAGCAGAGATATATATTCAAGAAAGGTTACAAGCTTTCCAGGACTAACAGTCCTCATTGTCAAGTATCCATAGAGTGGCCGGACACGTAGCCCAGCTGTATTTGTATGTGTGTGGGGGAGTGGATTAAAGCTCTTGTTCTTCCAATTCCATATGCTGGCTCCCTTAATCCTTTAATTACCCTCCTTCTCCTTAGTGGCCCCGCCCTCGTGACCTTGGCCTTTCTCTGCCTGCAGCTTCTTCCAGGTGTGCGATGTCCCTTTGGTCTCTTGTGTTTTCGTGTTTCTTTTCTGTTGTAGAGTATACGATTTTTCTTGGTAGGCTGTCTTCAAATCCGTTTCCAGTATTGCCTGCCAATGCATTGTTTGCGCATGTTATGAAGGCATTCTCTACTATCAGTCTGACAGTTTTGTTAGTGTTCCTGTATAAAAAAACTCATATTCTGCCAGTCTATTTTGTGGTCTTCTTCCCAACAGTGCTTGGCAACTGCTAACGTCTGATTATAGTGCCTTATGTTTTGTATGCGTTGTTTTCCTCGTTCTTTGCAAGATTTGCCGCTTCCGGCGGAACAACGCTCTTCACAATCTAGACACGCTGCCATATATACACCCCTCTTACCTCTTCCCCCCCTCTACTGACTTTTTGTTTCTAACTATTTTATTCCTAATGGTGTTTTTGTAATTGCCTATCAATTTGAAATGACCTAATTTCCTTTTGATGGGTGTAATAGTGTTGTCCGGAACTGTAATTATTTTCTTCCCTTTCAAATGTTCCTTTTCTATCCCTCCCTACTCCCCAAAATAGTGTTTTCTTAGGGTATCCCAATGTCGTAAAACTCTCCCTCAGGTATTCCAGCTCTTCATCTAAGAATTCGGGACTGCAAATCCTATAATCCCTGTCGGCCAACCCTGTCATTGCTCCCATTTTAATTTCTTTCCTATGACTGGAGAACATGTGTGTGTATGAATTGGTGTGTGTCTTCCTCCTGTGTACCTTAAATTTTAAATTTTCCCCTTCCCTCTTTACCAGTACACCCAAGAAAGGTATTTCTCCCTCCTTCTCTTCTTCTGTTGTGAACTTGATTTGTTCATTTGGTTTATTTATGTTTTCTAGGAGCTTGTGTATAGTTCTTCCCTTTCTCTCTTATAAATAATCAGGATGTCATCCACGTATCTTATCCATCTAATGGTGATTAAGTTCTCTTTATATAATTTACCCACCTCTTCCGTTTCAAACCATTCCATAAAAATGTTAACTAAGATCGGCAAAAGACTCGAACCTATAGCCATGCCATTTTTTTGGATGTAATAGTTTTCGCCCCACTTACACACATTGACGCCGAATGTTGCTGTCAACAATTTTATCAAAACGTCATGATCTAAGTCACATGTGTAAACTTCTTCCTTCATATTCTTTCTTATTGCTTCCATCGTCTTCTTGACTGGTACGTTGGTAAACAGGGAAGTTACATCTAAACTCACAAATTTACAATCTTTTACGTTAATTTTGGATCATTCATCTATATGGTTCATGATTATGTTTTATAGGCCCTTCAGATACTAAACACACCCATTTTCCCATTATGTTGGAAAGAAATTTCTCCAGCCTCCTCTGCGGTGAGCTCGTCGATGCCAAGATCGGTCTTAGCGGCTAATTCTCCCTTATGGATTTTTGGACTCCCATAAATATATGGGATCTCTGGGCTTTCCCCTGCTTTTACTCTATGTTCTAATTCTTTTATTTTGTCCTGGATTTTTGTCAAAGCTTCCCTAACTTTTTTTTACTAAAATTGCACTGTAACCCCCTCACGTCCGGCTTTTTATTGCAAGCCTCGTATGTTCTAACTTATTTTCGTAATCTATGACATCCGTTACTACTAACCCCACCCCCCCACCTTTGTCTGCCTTGCAAATCTTCATGTCCATGTAATTGCCTAGTCTAGAAAGGGCCTTACGTAACGTCTCCGGAAACACGAATCTGCTCAACTTAACCCCCTCCCACATGGGCCGCCGCCCCCCCCCCCCTACAGGAAGCGGCTTCATCCCCATTTTTGTTCCTATCTAATTCCCTTAAGCCTCTACACATTTCGATGAAATCGTGATTATCGCTCCCTATGCAAAAATTAAGGCCGTATCCTAACACTAGCACTTCATCCCTGCTTAAAAATCTCATAGGTTCTTAATCCCAGCATAGATCTCCCTCCATGCGTTCTTTTAAACGTATGGAGGCAGAGCCATGCTGGAAGTAGGAACCTATGAGAAAGTGAGAAGAAGAATAGCGGTGACAGACAACAGAATCCGGTTCCTTGAGAAATGCACAGCAGACAGACTGTGTGGCACCGAAATCGCTGGATAAGATACGAGAGAGAGACACTGATGAACATCCGTTTCCTGTTTTTGTAGAAGAGATCTCGAAGGAAGACATAAGGAAGGAAAAGATCGAATTGGAAGAATTAAGGATGAAGAGCAGAAAAATCACAAGAGAACTGACGGAGAAATACGGAGGCACCAGCTTAGACAACGTTTTTAGAGGAACTGAAGGTTATGTAATGGTGTGTGCACGCCGCAGTTTTCTTGCTCATAACTGGCAAGAGTACAGATTCACTTTCATCTTTGCGTTACAATGTTACGATAAAAAAAAAAATTGTCTCTGTTAAGTCATTTGTTAACCCAGAACGCCTCCCACCCACGGAGTCCTCGACAAAATAGCATAGCTTTAGGATGTATTACCAGATCGTGGTGTGGACTGGAAACGAAAGTGACGTGAATGTAGTGGATTAGGGATGGAAACTGGACGACAATCAGCTTGTGCCAGTTATGAGCTAGAAAACTGCTGCACCAGAAAGCTTCCTTCAGATGGTCCACTGTAATTGCAAAACTGCCAATGTGTTGCAGTTGCAAAGGCTATGAACTACCATGCACACTGGCTTGTGGACCATATCAAGTTGAGAACTGTGGGAATCCACACTATCAAGCTTTGCAGGAAGAACAAAGTGACAATGAATATTTTTAAAAATCACTACACTAAGTTTGGTGGCCTTATTGGTCCCCTATCATAGATGTTGAAAAATCTAATCACTTCAATGTACTGTTACTCAGATAAGTTGGTTGGATTTCCAGATTCCCAAAAAGGCATTTAGACGCCAAATTTACGTGTGTAAAGTAAGATGAAATGAGTAATGGGGATTTTCATAATTTGGCAGGTATTTTGCTCCTCCATCATTGATTTTGTATTTATATATATAATCACTTCAGTTTACTGTAAGTCAGATAGCTAATTGGATTGCTATATTCCTAAAACAGGGGTTTAGTCAGCAAGTTTACTTCTGTAATATGAATTAGAATGAATAATGATGATTTTTTGTAGTTTAGCAGCCATATTGTCTTCCATTTTAGACTTTATAAATATGTAATCATTGTAATATACTGTGATTTAAATAAATTTATTGGATTCGTAGATTCCCAAAACAGGTGTTTAGACAGTAAATTTACTGTACCTGTGTAAAATGACATAAAATAAGTAATTACGTATATTTTTTTGGGGGGGGCCATAAATTTGTATATATATATGATAAGACCTGCTTCAATATACTGTAATTCAGATATGCTTTTTGGATTCCCAAATCACCAAAAACAGGTGTTTAGACACTAAATTTACTTGTATAAAATAAGTCAGAATGAATAATGGAGATTTTCATAGTATGGCGGCCATACTGGTCCGCCATCTTGGATTTTGTGAGTATATAATCACTTCAATTTAATACAGATATGCTAATTGGGCTTCCAGATCCCCAAAATAAGGTGTTAGGCACCGGCATTACTTTTCTAGTTTGAATAATGAAGAGTGACGGACATTTTAAGGATTTAGGGGCTATTATAGATGCCATCTTGGAAATCAGACTTTTTGCATGGTCAGATTTTGGTAGACTTTTGATATGTTATCAAGCACACCTGATACTAAAATAACCAGTTGAGAAACCTTTTGTAGCAATTTTTTGAGGGTCAAACCTTATTTTCACCTGACTAATATAATAAATGTGTATATATATATATATATATATATATATATATATATATATATATATATATATATATATATATATATATATATATATATATATCGTCACCAGTACCTGAACCCTGATGAGGTGTAGGAATACATGTTGCAATATATATATATATATATATATATATATATATATATATATATATATATATATATATATATATATATATATATATATATATATAATATATATATATACACATACATACATACAGTACATATACACACATACATATATATACATATATATATAAAATGTGTGTGCATGTATGTATGATATGTTTGCATATGCATGGATGTGTATAATGTTACCCATAAATCAGTATAATGAAACCAATAATAACCAACCCATCCTTTGACAAAACTGAAATTCGTAAAAACTTTTCTGACTCGTGGCATCATACATCTAAATGATTTCATGCATTGCCTTTTCCTGATTCTCGCAAGTGGTTTATTTTCCTCCGAATAATTCGTTCTTCTGCATCTTTATTTATCATTCTTCTCATTATTCCATATTTTATTCTAACTTCGTTTTCTGCCCCAGTTAATTCCGTAACGATGTTTATTGGAATTTATATTTCTCCTGAGATATAATGGGAAAATTGGATGTGTATCTGTTTTCGTGTAACTGTCAACAAGTTCAACAGATTTTCATGACATTTCAAAGAAGGAGCATCTCGGCTTCATGGAGAGAGAGAGAGAGAGAGAGAGAGACTAGGTATATAGTTTTAATCTTACTGTTTTTAATAAAAATTAGAGAGAGAAGGTAAGAACAGAAGACATACAAAGAAAGAGAGAGAGAGAGAGAGAGAGAGAGAGAGAGAGAGAGAGAGAGAGAGAGAGAGATTAGGTATGCAGTTTTAACCTTACTGTTATTAATTAAAATTAGAGAAAGAAGGTAAGAACAGAGGCATACAAAGAAGAGAGAGAGAGAGAGAGAGAGAGAGAGAGAGAGAGAGAGAGAGAGAGAGAGAGACGAGGTATATAGATTTAACCTTACTGTTTTTATCAGAAATTAGAGAAAGAAGGTAAGAACAGAAGGCATACAAAGAAGAGAGAGAGAGAGAGAGAGAGAGAGAGAGAGAGAGAGAGAGAGAGAGAGAGAGAGAGAGAGAGACGAGGTATATAGATTTAACCTTACTGTTTTTATCAGAAATTAGAGAAAGAAGGTAGGAACAGAAGACATACAAAGAAGAGAGAGAGAGAGAGAGAGAGAGAGAGAGAGAGAGAGAGAGAGAGAGACGAGGTATATAGTTTTAATCTTAATGTTATTAATTAAAATTAGGGAAAGAAGGTAAGAACAGAAGGCATACAAAGCAGAGAGAGAGAGAGAGAGAGAGAGACTAGGTATATAGTTTTAACCTGACTGCTATTAAAATGAGAGAGAGAGAGAGAGAGAGAGAGAGAGAGAGAGAGAGAGAGAGAGAGATTGGGGATATAGTTTTAACCTTACTGTTATTAATTAAAACTAGAGAGAGAGAGAGAGAGAGAGAGAGAGAGAGAGAGAGAGAGAGAGAGAGAGAGAGAGAGCTTGGTCGTGATCTTGCAAGGAAAACCAACATTTTATTATAAAAAAAAGTAAAACTGACAAAAATTTCCGATGTCACCTTCGAAATCACCCCACCCATCAAAAAACCTAAGCGCAAAAAAAAAGCAACATAAAGGAAGCCATTTTGAAAAATCAGCGCAATCCAGTCAATTGGGAATATTCTCACTGAATAAACCCGCCCTAACCACAGAGCCCAGAATAATGGAATGAAATATAATTGAGAGATAATTAAAACATTATTTTTCTCTATTATCCTTTCCAAGGTTTTTCGTATCTTGATTTCACTGATTCTTCGGCTTTCCGGGATCACGGTTCGAACGGAGGAATTGCAAAGAGAAACATTATTGTCATTGGCCTAACTTCGACGAGGCGTTCTCGCCAGACCGAGGTATCCAAAGCGTGGGTGATAAGCATTACGGGAGACAGGATATTGCTTGCAGATTGCACCGCAATTCTCGGATTTTTTTTTCTTCAAATGTTTTCGTTTTTTCAGTGTTTTGCACACTCACTTCTCAGGAAAAGCGAGGCCACCAGAATTATTATTATTATTATTATTATTATTATTATTATTATTATTATTATTAGTATTATTATTATTATTATTATTATTATTATTATTATTATTATTATTATTATTATTGGATGAAAATTAAACAAACAAATAACGAACAAATCCAACTGATATATTCGTACCTACAAAGCAAAATAAACCCGAAACTGTAAAAGATTAGGTGCCTGGTACTTGAAAGTTATATACATATATATATATATATACGAGTGTATATATATATATATATATATATATATATATATATATATATATATATATATATATATATATATATATATATATATATATATATATATATATATATAGTAATCCTCGGCTGTCTGGATTCACTGTATCCATTACTTGAGCATCTGCAAGGCCCCAGCACCACAATATATAATATATATATGTATATACAGTTCATAAACATTTTTAAAAACTGCTCTCCAATGGTTGGCAATGCTGCACTGGCAGAAGAAAGTGTTTGGTAACGCTGTTTACGGGCATTAACAGGCTGAGAAAGGGTTATGGGAGGGTGGGAGGCCGAGAAAAGTTTCCTGGGTGAGTGGGTGGGAAGATTGGATGGGATGGGCGGGGAGGGGTTGGCAATGCTGCGCGGGCAGAAATAAAGAAGTTTTAGTAACCTTGCTTACAGGCATAACCAGGGTGAGTAAGGGTTATTGAGGGAAAGGGGTAGGCTGTGGAAGGAGTTTCATGGGGTGGGGGAGGGAAGGCCATGCAGGATGGGTGGGGAGAGGCAAGAGGGTGTTTGACTTCTTGAGAGCTTCTGTGATTGTTATGTTACTTAAAGCATGACATCACCGAACATATTACCATACGTCATTTTGTTCATTGCTTTTAATTGGCTGATATGAATAAGTCATCAGTGCGGACTGGGTATGCATCATAACATTTTAAAATTTCCTTCTCTTGCTGGCTACCTTCAAAGAGTGTTAATGCACTTGGTAGCAAAGCGCACTGGTTTGTCCAGTTCTGCATCAGTTCTCAGTATTGCTTTCTGCCGATGCTGTGGTTGTGTTGCGATGCTTTCCCCTCGTTCTGTAGCTTTTGTGGCAGTGCTGCAGCATTGCAGGTTTTGTTATTGCTGTGTGTGTGATACTGTATATTTTGTGAATGACTCCACCTCATCCCAAAAGGACGAGGAAGGTGCTGATTTTTCAGAAGATTGAAATTATTGGAGGATGGTCTATGGGACATACAATGGAGAAATATAGCATTGCACAGTCAACCTTGCAGGATATCAAGAATGCCTAGGGCAAGCTGAAGAAGTACATAAAGGACTTTGGGAAGAAGGCATTGAGAAGACAGGCCCACAAATTGTTGGCAAAACCCCATCATGAAGAGATTGAACAGTCAACCTTGATCTGGCTTTGTCAACAAAGGGCAGCTGGCATGTATGTGCATGATGCAGAGTTGAAGGCTGTAACTATGAAGTACACAGGCCTTTGTGGGTTTTGCGGACTTTAAGGCATCTGAAACTGGCTGTTTTAATTCAAGATTCGGCTTGGGCTTTCTGATAAGAAGACTCATACCAAAGCTTTGGATACTTCCTAGGAGGGAAAAGAGGAATTTTGGCAGATGTTGCAAGACTTGATGTAAAAAGGTCTTGTTTTGAGTCAAATCAACAATACTGACAAAATGGTCTATTCTATTGCTTCTTCCCCACTATCACCTTGACTGATGAGATGAAAAAGAATTTACCCAGTCGAATGTTTTCTAACTATGTGCAAATGCTTCTCATGGCCATCATTGCAAATCAGTGGTAGTTGGACATGCAAAGCAGCCACATGCCTGCATGGGTTGATGTTTGGGCTCCAGGTAATTTGGTATTGTTTGGCAAAAGCTTAGTTCACTTCTAACATTGTCTCTGATTAGTTCCATAATCACTTTTGTGAGGAGATTGTTCGTCATCAGACACGGGACCTTGGCTTTGCTAGACATCAGGAGAAGGCTTTGCTTCTCTTGGACATTGTGCCTGCACATCCTGCTACAACCCAGCTAATCACCTCACAACGAGCATCTCTGTGTGCCAAGCACACGCATACAAGAAACACAGCAGATGTCATCCATCCTCTGTACATTTATTATCATTCATATTATTGTTATGTTAATGTATCATTCTTAGCGCAAGCATTACAATGCCAGCATTCCAGCTATAAGTACTCTGATCTGTTTTGTTCGCCTCGTGTCAGGCACTACATTTCCGCTTGCAAGAGCTATTGACCTGTCTGTTCGTTGTTTGAATAAATTAGTAAGTTTGTAGACACAGCCTCTTACTCACGCCTTCGCTACATTGATGCCCACGTATATTTGGATGGTCTTCGATATGTTTAACGACATAATGGAAAATTCCAATGTCGACAGTAGCTTAATGTTTCCTTGGGGTCACAATAGGCAAAGGAGGCAGAGGGTGCAGGAGGCCTCAACGACACAGTTGAGCTGGGGGAGGGGGGAAGAGGAGGAGAAAGAGGAAAAGGAAGCCTTGTGAACCTCCTTGAATGTTTTTAAAAGTCCGGTCATTGTAAGCAGTTTTGGCAGTGCACACAGGTAAGTGGGAGAGGAAAAGTTTTGTTTTAATTTTTAAGTTATATATTCTTTTCAGCGTATTTAGGAAAAACAAAGTGATAACAATGTTACATGGTAGTTCTGTACATGCAGTACACCTACCATATTGTGCGTTATGTATGAGAGAAAAAGGGTTTTTTTTGTGTGTACAAAGTACTGTGTATCTTTAAATGTTAGTATTTAGTATTGTGTGTTTTGGTAACTAGGAAAAACAAAGTGGACCCTCGTTATATGATAGTGTACAGTATACGTACAGTATACCTACCATATTGTGTATGAGAGAAAAAAAGGGGTTCACTGTATTTTTAACAAAGGGTATTTGTACACTATATTTTGTCACAAAAATGAGAAAATAAAATGGGAAATAGGCTTTTGCATTAAGTTCTCACT
>NC_089741.1:21698991-21703991 GCF_040412425.1 Macrobrachium rosenbergii | reverse complement strand
CTCTCTCTCTCTCTCTCTCTCTCTCTCTCTCTCTCTCATTCATTTGCAATAGGAGTCAGGTAAAAGGCTATATACCTCGTCTCTCTCTCTCTCTCTCTCATTTTAGTAGCAGTCAGGATAAAACTATACACCTAGTCTCTCTCTCTCTCTCTCTCTCTCTCTCTTTCTCTCTCTCTCTCTCTCATTTTAGTAGCAGTCAGATTAAAACTATATACCTAGTCTCTCTCTCTCTCTCTCTCTCATTTTAGTAGCAGTCAGATTAAAACTATATACCTAGTCTCTCTCTCTCTCTCTCTCTCTCTCTCTCTCTCTCTTTTTTCTCCTCTCTCTCTCTCTCATTTTATAGCAGTCAGATTAAAACTGTATACCTAGTCTCTCTCTCTCTCTCTCTCTCTCTCATTCATTTGTAATAGCAGTCAGGTAAAAGACTAAATACCTAATATCTCTCTCTCTCTCTCTCTCTCTCTCTCTCTCTCTCTCTCTCTCTCTCTCTCTCTCTAAGTAATTCTAGTACGGAAGTAATTTATAAATACCTATGAGGTGATTCATTATCAGACAATTCTATCGACGATAGAAAGGAGCAATTTTTCCATTCACCTATCTATGGGAATGGGATGGAGTGGAATATAGGATTTAGGCCAAAGGCCAAGCACTGGGACCTATGAGATCATTCAGCGCTGAAAGGGAAATTGAGAGTGAGAGTAGAAGGGCTTGAAAGGTGTAACCGGAGGAAAACCTCGCAGTTGCACTACGAAACAAGTGTTAGGAGAGTGTGGATAGCAAGTTGGAAGAGAGAATATGAATGGAGGTACGGTAAAAGGGATGAAAGGGGTTGCAGCTAGGGGCCGAAGGGACGCTGCAAAGAACCTGAAGTCATGCCTACAATGCACCGTGTAAGGCGCACTGAAGGCACTAGCCCTCCACCGGGCATCTATCTATCGAAAATAAGTTAAAAGTTAGTCACAGAAGAAATAATATTCTCATCACAAGAGAACTTAACTATGATGTCACTCTGTACCGTCTTCATTATTATTGTTGTTTAATTTTTTTTTTTTTTTGGTCGATGGCAGCCGCTTTGAGTACATCTCTCCTGCCCGCTCTTAGTCACGCGTTGGTGCCAAGATTAACTTCACTAATTCTTTTCATTGATTTCCGTTACGTCTATATTTCCTTTATTTTTTAAGCTTTTCTTGTTTTATATTTTGCTGTATTTCTCTTGGTCCTTGTTATAATTTTTTTATATTACATCTTTAGCTACATATTAGACGGCTTCTCATAGTTTTCTGCTGTCAAAGAAAACTATTGTGCCGGCTTTGTCTGTCCGTCGGCACTTTTCCTGTCCGCACTTTTTCTGTCCGCCCTCAAATCGTAAAACCTACGGAGGCTAGAGGGCTGCAAATTGGTATGTTGATCATCCACCCTACAATCATCAAACATGCCAAATTGCAACCCTCTAGCCTTAGTAGTTTTTATTTTATTTAAGGTTAAAGTTAGCCATGATCGTGCATCTTGCACCGCTATAGGACAGGCCACCACCGGACCGTGGTTAACGCTTCAAGGGCCATGGTTCATAAAGCATTATACCGAGACCACCGAAAGATAGTGATCTGTTTTCGGTTTACAGAAAACTCAACTACGCCGAAGAAACTTCGGCTTATCTTTTACTTGTTTTTTTTAACATGGACATTACGTTTTGTGAAATATTACGTTGGAAATCTTTCATCTAAGTCTTTCGTTAAACTTTAATCTCCTTCTGGCGGAGTTTCTTATGAGGGCCTTCTAGTTCTGAATAATAATAGTATTAATAATAATAATGGACAAACAAATCCAGTTATGTATGGGTACAAAAATATTTAAAAACGAAGCTAAACAGAGAGCTCTCGAGAATGTGTACGATTCCTCTTTTCAATCTCAGAGACTGAAAAGGGAAATCGTACACATTCTTGAAAGTTCTCTGTTCAGCTAAGTTTTTAAATATTTGTACAGATACAGAACTGTGGATCTGTTTCTCCATTTTAAGACTCTTGCTGCTATGAGTATTTTAATAATAATAATAATAATAATAATAATAATAATAATAATAATAATAAAGCACTAGCTTAAAAATCCACGATCTTTCACCCATTGCTATCCAACTGACCAGAGCTGGTATCTTTTTAACTGGAATAATCTCCAACTGGAAAATTATTATTATTATTATTATTATTATTATTATTATTATTATTATTATTATTATTATTATTCAGAGATGAACCCTATTCATATGGAACAAGCCCACCACAGGGGCCAATGACTTGAAATTCAAGCTTCAAAAGAATATGGCGCTCATTAGGAAGTAAGAAAAGGTAAAGAGAAATACTGGAAGAGGAGAAAAAATGAATTGATAAATTATACCAATAAAAAACGATCAAATTTGTAGTGACATTTTCTAAGGCATTTCAAACTTTCATTCAAACAGTCGCTTAATGAACATACAGTGGAAAACAACAAGGGCTTCTTTCTTACACCAGCGTGTATAAATGCGCATGCGCGCGCCTGTGTGTGTATGTATGTGTGTGTGTCCTACAATGGCCACAAAGACCCCTTAAGGACTCGAATTCCCTTTCGTGTCCCAAGGCTTTCAAGTGTAAAGCAAAGGCCAAATGATTTAGGAAACTGAACAGTTTTAAAATCATTGCTACCATTACAATGCATAGACTTGGTAATGTGGCCATCGGAATGTTAAGCATATATTAGGTAAGGGTGACCTACATTCAACTTTAACCTATCCGGATACGTTTTATCGACGGCCAAGAAGCATATATATATATATATATATATATATATATATATATATATATATATATATATATATATATATATATATATATATATATATATATATATATATATATATATATATATATTATATTTTTTTTCCAGAAGCGCTATACGAGGCTGAATGTAATGAACACATTCTTTAAGAGGTTTTGTGGGCAATAGATTGCAATTGTCAGCTGTTTTAGAGATAACATTTATCTTAAGCTTCATGATAATATATTAAGGAACAACGAATTCCTTGGTATTAATCATCACATTAGATATGATTATTAACCATTCGTGGCCCTAGACGAGCAAAACTCTGAGGCAAGCATTTCGTGAGTTCCTTTATTTTAGCCTAAAAAAAGAGAGAGAGAGAATAAAAAGAGTAAAAAATACGCGGAAGTTTCTTATGCTCAATCGAGTTTTCTGTACAGCCGCTACAGCGTATAATCAAGGCCACCGAAAATATCTTTCGGTGGTCTCGGTATAATGCTGTATGAGCAGCGGCCCATGAAACTTTAACCACGGTCAGGTGGTGGCCTGGCCTATATCGTTGCCAGATGCACAATTATGGCGAACTTTAACCTTAAATAAAATAAAAACTACTGAGGCTAGAGGGCTGCAATTCGTTATGTTTGTTGACTGGAGGGTGGATGATCAACATACCAATTTGCAGCCCTCTAGCTTCAGTAGTTTTTATGATCTGAAGGCGGACAGAAAAGCGCCGACAGAAAAAAGTGCGGACAGAATAAAGTGCTGTCGTACAGACAAAGCCGGCACAACAGTTTTCTTGTACAGAAAACTGAAAGTTACTTTTCGTCCCAACAAAAGTTCTAAAAGCCGCTCAGATAAAATGCCTTCCAGAAGGTTCGTTCACAATTTGGAGCAGATTCGGTAAGGGTAACTATGGCACTGTCCTCCTTAATAGCTTTTTTTTACTTTCTCATTAACGTCTCGATCATGAGGAAATTCGTGCCGTAAACCTTATCCTTCAGATCTCATGCAAAATGGCCTTGTTGCCTCCGTTCCCCATCAATCACGCATTATGTCTTTTCTGAAGATGTACTTTTCTGATCAAAGCAGTTGCTCTGACTAATGCAATTATGTAATTGTGCTGTTTTGCAATTATGCCTCCTTGCCCGACCCATCATAACGTATTACGCCGTGACACAAGAAATGGGGGAATCAATACCCTAATGTAGTTCCTCGCTGGGTGAGCGGGTTCCGTTCTCAGCTACCACTCTGTTGGTCGCGAGTTCGAATTTCCGACCGGCCAGTGAAGAACAAGAGGAATTTGTTTCTGGTGATAGAAATTCATTTCTCGCTATAATGTGGTTCGGATTCCACAATAAGCTGTAGGTCCCGTCGCTAGGTAACCAATTGGTTCTTAGCCACGTAAAAATAAATCTAATCCTTCGGGCCAGCCCTCTCTAGGAGAGCTGTTAATCAGCTCAGTGGTCTGGTTAAACTAAGATATACTTAACTGCAACTAATGAGCTGTGGCACCAGAAATAGAAGAATAAGTATCCCTTAGTTTAACCAGACCACTGAGCTGATTAACAGCTCTCCTAGAGAGGGCTGGCCCGAAGGATTAGCCTAGACTTATTTTACGTGGCTAAGAACCAATTGGTTACCTAGCAACGGGACCTACAGCTTATTGTGGAATCCGAACCACATTATACCGAGAAATGAATTTCTATCAGCAGAAATAAATTCCTCTAATTCTTCATTGGCCGGCCGGAGATTCGAACGCGGGCCCTGCAGAGTGCTAGCCGAGAACGGTACCGACCAGTCCAACGAAGAACTTGAGCATCAATATCCTACTGCACCTACTAAGCTGTGGCACCAGACAGTGGGCATCAATACCCTACTGCACTTATGAAGCTGTGGCACCAGAATTGGGGCATCAGTACCCTACTGCACCTATTAAGCTGTGGCACCAGAAATGGGGCATCAATATCCTACTGCACCTAAAATACCTAGGATGTTGAAGCACTGACCACTTTTCCAATCCCAGGTGATTCATTTCTCTCTCCCTGACCTCTCTCACTCCCTCTTCCCCTTTATCTCATATTCTCTCTCTCTCTCTCTCGCTACCTCCTTTTCCGTCTTGTCTCTGTCCTAACGTCCTGTTCCCTCTCTCTCTCTCTCTTCCCTTCATCCCATATTCTCTCTCTCTCTCTTCCCTTCATCCCATA
>NC_089741.1:21616491-21693991 GCF_040412425.1 Macrobrachium rosenbergii | reverse complement strand
TGTTCAAAGGGAGCAACCGAGCGAACGTTTGCTAATGAGACAAAGACGTCATCAAATGTTACGAAGCGACACCACAGAATCACCTCCACAAACGTCGTCTTCTTTTCCCCGCCTTCCTCATCGTGGATGACGGTGAAGTTCGCGCAAATATCTTGACAACGCGCAGCAACACTTAGGTTCGAAGCCCGCGCAGATTATCTTGATCACGCGCAGAAATATTTGCGTTATCTTTCTCTCTGCCGTGTTAGATAGTAAGTGTGATGATCCGTAATCAGATATGACAGAGATAAATGATAAATTTTACATATTTCTAAAACCGTTACAGGGTGGTCTCCTGGATGTATCATTCGAGGTAAATTAACGTCAAATCATATAGCAGCCGATTATTGTTACATGCAGACAAACATGAATAAGTTTCCAAACAGGATATTTAGCGAGAAAATAATCATGTATCATTACAGCTCCGAAGTAACCCAAGTTCTCACAAGAGGATGTTTGTTTAAAGAATGGAAATAGTCTAAGATTGTTGTTTTTCACGATATTCATAACCAAGAAATCACCGTAGCGGGCTAGTGCCGGCAGTGCACCTCACGGGGTGCACAGTAGGCATTACTAAATGTTCTTTGGAGCGTCCCTTCGGCCCCTAGCTGCAACCTCTTTCATTCCTTTTGCTGTGCCTCCATTCATATTATCTTTCTTCCATCTTGCAATCCACCCTCTCCTAACAATCATTTCATAGTGCAGCCGCGAGGTTTTCCTCCTGTTACACCTTTCAAACCTACCTACTCTCAATTTCCTTTCCATCGCTGAATGACCTCATGGATCCCAGTGCTTGGCCTTCGGCCTACACTCTATATTCCATTCCACAACCAAGAAATCTTTCATCTGATACTCATTATCTTTCAGTAACAAGCCTCATCCGTCCGTTTACGAAATCCTTAAACAACTACAAAGAATTATAGACAGTTAGATAGATATAGTCAGATAGATAGATAGAAGTGGACTGACCACAATATACACATTATTAAAATTACAAGTTGTTGAATATGTTCCAACAGAAGTACATTAAAATGCACATATAAATCTTTAGAACAAAAAAAAAAATCTACCAATCTAGAACACCTGAAACCATATACAACTTCGTTCAAAGCTAACTTTTACACTCAACCAGTCACTCTCCACTCTACATTATATTCTCACACAAGTATCACTTTCACTAAACTACCTTGACCCATCAATTGTCAACGATTACAATACATGCTCTTTTTAGTTCTAAAGCGAGTTTTCATTAGGTTCAATGACAGCACATTAGTTAACTTTTCTCAACATTTTATGACACAGCTTGAGCCATTCACCTTCTTCCCTGTCTAAAAGTTCGTTCCACTGTTCTTTCTTTATCAATCCTTCTGTCGTGTCTTGCTCTATTGATAAGAACCCTTCATTACTTTTTGGTATAACTGACATACTTCTGTCATTACATGAGGGGTTTATTTATGTATACATTTATATATATATATATATATATATATATATATATATATATATATATATGTGTGTGTGTGTGTGTGTGTGTGTGTGTGTGTGTGTGTGTATTTATATATAAGTATATATGTATATATAAATATATATATGTATGTATGAATATTTTAAATATACATGTATATATTTATATTATATATATACATACATACATACATACATATATATATATAATGTATATATATAAATACATGCGTATATTTATGTGCGTTGGGTGCGTGTTTTTAGGAAAGGTTCACACGTACCCAACCTGTCACGCATGTCCGATCGCTACACTTCTTCAGATCCTCCTCTGTATCACGTTTAAGAGAGAGAGAGAGAGAGAGAGAGAGAGAGAGAGAGAGAGAGAGAGAGCATTTAACTACTCTTGTAATTCAGTTTCAAGTTCAAGCGTGATGAGAATCCCTTCGCTCGGTCGGTAGCAACAATACAAGTCGCACATAGCAGAATGCAACAGTTTATTAAGGCATCAAGGTCATCGTTTTGGGGTTCCTGCATACCTACATACATACATACATACATAAATACACACATACATACATGCACTTTTTCGTTCACAACACCTACATTAAGAATTACGTTTCCAGAAGGTTAAGTTACTTGCAAAGACGAACTATCATTGAAATAAGAATGATCACAGTCAGGGACGATTCCGAATCAACAAAATAGTATATTTCTACGTGAGAGAGAGAGAGAGAGAGAGAGAGAGAGAGAGAGAGAGAGAGAGAGAGAGAGAGAGGTGAAGACGACATCAAAGCCTTTTTTAGACATACACTTTGCCACCTGCTAAAAGACAACTGCTGAATATAGAAACGATTCCTTTTTAGCCTTTCGGGAGAGAGAGAGGGGGGTGGGGAATGTTTCATGAGTATAAGAAAATACTTAGATAGATAGATAGATAGATAGACAACGGTATTTTCTAAAAGTTCGGCTCGACTTTTATTGATCGGTTTTAAAATGAATGAAATAAATTCGTAATAATATTGCCGTCTCTGGGGCTTCATTTAACAGTTAAACCTCGGTTAGTATCTTTAGATCCTGTTTTTATTATTATTATTATTATTATTATTATTATTATTATTATTATTGCTATGAAATTCACGTAAACACTAAGGAGGAACACCCTTCAGGTGGTCGAAAGTCTTTGTTTTTAAATTTCATACATTATGAAATTTATTTATATAGCTGTGTATTTTAATAATATACAACATTTATTATTATTATTATTATTATTATTATTATTATTATTATTATTATTATTATTATTATTATTATTATTATTATTATTATTATTTGAAAGAAACAGACCCTTTCTTAAACAGGTCTTACTGAAAAGGATGACTGTATTATGCAAATTTATCTAATACAAGATCTTTTCTATTTTCCTTAGAATTCGCTTTTCAGCTTCAGTGACGTTGGTCAGCAACTGGCCGATATTCATATTGGAAAAAGGACAGTGTGTGGAATGCGGGAAGTCTTTTATCGAAATATTCAACCAGAAATCCGTGGAATTCTTCGCCGTCTGGACTCAGGTTCTTCCAGAGGATGACCAACGGGATGGTCGAAACATGTCGACGGCACCACAACCTGAAGTAGAAGAACCTGGATTCAGACCACGAAGGATTCCACGGATTTCTGACTGAATACTTCAATAAAAGACTTCCCGCATTCCACACACGATACTTTTTCCGATATGAATGTTGGCCAGTTGCTGACCAACGTCGCTGATACTGTATAAGAAAAATTCGCATAATACAGCCATCCTTTTCAATATTATTATTATTATTATTATTATTATTATTATTATTATTATTATTATTATTATTATTATTATAAAGCAGATTAACCTGACCACGAAGTAACACTTCAGTGCTGCTATAGGCCAATTCCAGAGAATCTGCTTTGAAGTAACACGTGAAAATTGGAGTAAGATATGGTTAGAGAAATTGGAAAGCCAATTCAGTTGAGATGAAGAGTCAATGAGAGAAAGCAGCGTACTGACGCTTACAACTGTCCGCTACGATGTGTTGCAAGTTCCCAAGCCAGGACGTTTGAGCGTTTCATTAGCAAAAAAAAAAAAAAAGTAATAAATACACCGAAGTTTCTTCTGCGCAATTGGGTTTTCTGTACGGCGTATAATTCTGTATGAAACTCTCAGCCACGGTCCACGAAACTCTTGGCCGCGGCCCATGAAACTTTCATCAGGTGGTGGCCTGTGTTGTTGGCACCTGTAGCGGTGCCAGACGCACGATCATGGCTAACTTTAACCGTAAATAGAATAAAAACTACTGAGGCTAGAGGGCTGCAATTTGGTATGTTCGATGATTGGAAGATGGTTGATCAACATACCAATTTGCAGCCCACTAGCCTCGGCAGTTTTTAAGATCTGAGGGCGGACAGAAAAAGTGCGGACGGACAGACAGCCATCTCAACAGTTGTCTTTTACAGAAAACTAAAAACACTACTGGCCTTGCGCAAGTGGCAATGAATCAAAATTAGTCTCGAAAGCCACCTCTGATTGATCTAAGACTTTAAGCACTGGCGTCACAACATCAAAGGTCGTAGTAGTCGAAAGCTAACAGAATAAATAACTAAGTACCTCTAATAAGGGAAGCTTTGGATGAAGCTCACTGGAAGCCATTAAACACGATTATCACATTAATATCTGCGATCCTACTAAGCTTGCTTACGAATCGTCTCCCAGTATAATTTCGCCTTTTGATGACGTCATCGAAACCCCTATGACGTCATCGAAAAGGGTCGTCGTCGACCTTGGTGTTACGGATTTGTCAAGATTCTACGAAAAGCTGACTGTGGATTTGATGTACACACACATACACAGACACAGACACAGACACACACACACATACACACTTTTGCTCCCGAGAGTGACTGAATTATCATTCGGGACGTTGGGTGGATTTAAGACGGAAATAAATTTTTACTGTGTGTGTGTACATCTTCCGATGCCATTCCTCAGTATCGCACCTCGTTATTTTGTTGTAAATATTCCGTCTCCCTATCTATCAGTCTATGTTTCAATCTATCAATCTATCTATCCATCAATCTATCTATTTATCCACTGTTGTTTCGTTACACTAGTTATTTCGTCCTTAGTGTTTCCAAGTGCATATATCGCATGAAACTTTCAGAGAATATAATTATGTTTCAGCACGAGAAAGTGAATGCTCTACATATCACCCTACATTATTTTTTCACTAGAGTCAAAGAGGATTATACATTCATGAAAGTTCTACTACCAGGTAAAAGAATGGAATGGAATGGAATATAGAGTTTAGGCCAAAGCCCAAGCACTGGGACCTATGAGGTCATTCAGAGCTGGAAAGGAAATTGAGAGTAGGTAGGGTTGAGAGGTATAGCAGGAGGAAAACCTCGCAGTTGCAACTTGAAATAAATGTTGGGAGAGGGTGGATAGCAAGACGGAAGAAAGAGAATATGAAAGGAGGTACAGTAAAAGGAATGAAAGGCGTTGCAGCGAGTGGCCGAAGGGACGTTGCAAAGAACCTTTAGCAGTGCCTACAGTGCACCCCGTGAGGTGCACTGATGACGGCACTAACCCCCTACGGGGTACTACCAGGCAAAAGAGAAGGTTTTGAATATCAAATTAACTTCTCTACCTTGTAAAACTACCAAGCTGTCCTGACTAATTGTAGGTTATCTGGCGTCACAACTACCAGGGTCACTGACACCGAAGCTGTCCTGAAATCTTTCACAAGCTACCTCTGGCGAAAGCGGCAATATCACCAATATTAGTAAGGACTGCCTTCTATTCAACAGCATGAGCGCGAACTTGCAACAACCCGACCTGGTGCAAGCGGCAATACCATCGTTTCAAGGACCTCATTATTGCACCAGCATGAAATCATTATAAATGACCTTTAACTTGCAAGATCACAACTGAATGGGCTAAAAGTGATCTTAGGAAGATATTTCTGGTGCGAAATGAAATTCCGTCCTGAAGTTGCAACTTGACCTAAATAAATGAGTGAATAAATGTTTGAATAGATCAATAAATGAATAGTTAAACAGACAAATAAATAAGCAAAAAAATGGTCTGAGAAAGAAGGTTCATGTAAAATATGCCACTGAGAATAAAGAGGTCATGCTGAAGGAAGAGAACGGCCCTGAACAGACAGAACAATAAATTGGATCTAACGCGCGCTATTAACGAGAAAGGACACGGACTCGTGAAAGAAACTGACCCTGTCACGACATCGCTTGTTGATCTTTACTGACAGGGCGTCGTCTTCCTCCTCCTCCTCCTCGTTCTCCTCCTCCTCCTCCTCCTTCTCCAGCATCAGCTGAACTTTCCTCTTCGTCAGATGCGGGATGAATGAAAACAATAAATCTCGCTGCTGCGACTTCAAAGAAGCGACCCTTTAAACTCCCACAGGAGCGACGGAACTTGAAAGAAAATCCGGGGAGGAGGCAATTTTCTGAATCCTGTCTCTCTCTCTCTTTCTTTTTCCTATTATGAAGATTTCTGTTAAAAAAGTTGTCAAGCAATAGGTGAAAGAATAAAGTGAATGTGAAAAGCAAAATCTCTCTCTCTCTCTCTCTCTCAGGTAAAAAAAAAAATAATGACAACAAAGTCTGTCGCAGCATGGCACACTGACTGACTGATATGAATGCCAATAAAGAATTCTTTGGGGTACCCTATTGCTGTTGATCAAAGTCTCTCACTCTCTCTTTCTCTCTCTCTCTCTCTCTCTCTCTCTCTCTCTCTCTCTCAGGAAACAAAAAAAAAAAAGAATAAAGTCTGTCGTAATGAAGTCTGTTGTAACAAAGTCTGTTGTAGCATGGCACACTGACTGACTGACATGAATGCCGATATAGAATTCTCTGGGGTAGCCCATTGGTGTTGATCAACTTTCTCTCTCTCTCTCTCTCTCTCAGGAAGCAAAAAAAGAATAAAGTCTGTTGTAATAAAGTCTGTTGTAGCATGGCACACTGACTGACTGACTGACATGAATGCCTATAAAAAATTCTCTGGGGTACCCTATTGGTACTGATCAACTTTCCCTCTCTCTCTCTCTCTCTCTCTCTCTCTCTCTCTCTCAGGAAACAAAAAAATGAATAAAGTCTATTGTAATAAAGTCTGTTGTAGCATGGCACACTGACTGACTGATATGAATGCCTATAAAGAATTCTCTTGTGTAGTCTATACTGGGACTGGATATCATTCGCCCCTCCGCTTGCCCTGCTCTCTCTCTCTCTCTCTCTCTCTCTCTCTCTCTCTCTGAAAGCTATTTACTTTTTACCAAGCAATTTCCTGCCTTATTCCTTCCCCGGAAAACCCTTCTCGTATTGCGAAACAGGACGGAATGCAATAAGCAAAGAGCGCGCGCCGTCCCAGCTGCCAAATCACGAATTGATAAAACAATAAAACGGAGAGAAAAATTTACCTGGTAGGAAATCTTAGGTTGAAGTCAGAGGAGTTTCCTCGACGGATTTGCATTGGCAAGTGAGGGAATGTGTTAGAGGGAATAAGTCTGATGCGGACCCCTGGATTCAATCTAACCAACCAAGTCTGTTCTTATTTCCGTGACCCAGCAACTTATCGCTCAGCAGTGCGTCCGATTTCTTGAACGGTAGGCTACCAGAACACGACGATAGAACCTCCGGACTGTCATCTCCCCACGAAAGAGCGGAATCGATGCTAAACACAACCTTCATCATCTGGGATTAACATTCAGCTTAAAACTACCTGTCGGATTAAAGAGGTCGTAATCCCTAATCCGGGATTTTGTCATCAACGCTAATTGAAAGGGATTTCATTCCTTCTCGGCACTAACCTTGGGTTATATTAAGGGATCACTGAGTTATTAGATGTATTACGAACGTTATTGCAGATATGAGAAAGAGCAATGATTTTTCAAAGAGATTTCTGACGTCTGCACACTGAGATACACACACAAACATATATGTATATATATATATATATATATATATATATATATGTATATTTACATATATATACTATGTACATATATATGTATATGTATATATACATATATATATATATGTATATATATACATATACATACATATATATAAAATATATATATATATATATATATATATATATATATATATATATGTGTGTGTGTGTGTGTGTGTGTGTGTGTGTGTGTGTGTGTGAAAGGAAAGATCGTGGACCCTGAGCTTTCGTCTTTATTTCAAGACCTGATCGCAGTAACAGAAAGGAGAAAAAGTAATATACTGTTACATTACATTCGTCTGGCAAGGAAAAAAAGAAAAAAATACATACATAAACAAGAGTAAAGATCAACTATCCAATTGCTAGTAATTACAAGTTAGGTAGTTCTTCATTGGACGGGTCAGTATCGTTCTCGGATAGCACTCTGCTGGGCCCGCGTTCGATTCCCCGGCCGGCCAATGAAGAATTAGAGGAATTTATTTCTGGTGATGGAAATTCATTTCTCGGTATAATGTGGTTCGGATTCCACAATAAGCTGCAAGTCCCATTGCTAGGTAACCAACTGGTTCTTAGCCACGTAAAATAAGTCTAATTCTTCGGGCCAGCCCTAGGAGAGCTGTTCATCAGCTCAGTGGTCTGGTTAAACAAAGGTATACATTTTTTTTTTACAAATTAGGTAATACATCAAAAAGCCAATGTTATATCGCCTGTGCTTTCCAGTTTGTACATGGAATTTCTCGAAAGTAGAATATTGCCTAGTATATGTAGATATTCTTTGTTCTACATAAGGTATGTTGAAGATCTTCTAGTTCTTTTGGCCATTAAATGAAGACACTTTGGTATTTTTGGAGCTTTTGAATAGTCTTGTGCCTTCCATTACATTCATTATAGAAGAAGAAATTAGTAATTGCATTGCTTTTCTTGATGTATTAGTAATTAAATCTAATAACTTATTGAAATTTAAAGTTTACCTTAAACCTACCCAAATTGATGGATATGTGTATTATTTCTCTAACTATCATTCATCTGTTAAATTATCTGTATTTAATAGTATTCCTTAGAGCCCTGAAAATATGTGACCCAGAATGTTTGGACGAAGAAATTCTAACTATCTATGCTATTGGTAAGAAGTTACGTTACCCGGTTTGTTTACTTTTAGGACAGGAGTTTAAAACTGAGAATGTTTTATGTTTACCTTATTACAATGAGCTTTGTCATCTCCCTAAATTACTGAGAGAATTTAACATAAACGTTGTTTTTAAATATGATAACTGTATCAGAACCTTTTTAATAAAGAACAAACTTCAAGAAAGTGACGTATATGTATATATTGTATTCCATGTACGGACTGTGTTAAAGTTAATTATACCTTAGTTTAACCAGACCACTGAGCTGGTTAACAGCTCTCCTAGGGCTGGCCCGAAGGATTAGATTTATTCTACGTGGCTAAGAGCCAATTGGTTACCTAGCAACGGGACCTACAGCTTACTGTGGAATCCGAACCACTTTATAACGAGAAATGAATTTCTATCACCAGAAATAAATTTCTCTAATTCTTCATTGGCCGGTCGGAGAAACGAACGCGGGCCCAGCAGAGTGATGGCCGAGAACGATACCAACCCGTCCAATGAGGAACTTATGTACGGGTAACCAATCTAGTGGCATTTTTATTCACGTGAGAGACGAAGGCCATGTTATCAACTGGAAAGCTACGACAACATTGTATAAATCTAGCTATATTTTAGAAAGACTAAAAATATAATCATGTTTTATTGATAAAATTAATAATAAGAACCTCAGTCCTGGATTCTATAAAACTGATAATGTTATGAAAAATGAGATATTCAAAAAAAACAACAGTTAAAGGACCCTTTTCCCTCGTAAGACAAAATAGTAATGACTGTTCATAACAGTGGGCTGTTTGATGTATTACCTAATTCGTAAATACTAGCGATTGGATAGTTGGTCTTTACACTTGTTTGTGTATGTATTTTTTTCCTTTTTTTTTTTACCAGACCAATGTAATGTTACGGTATTGCACTTTTTCTCTTCTCTGTTACTGTGATCAGGTCTTGAAATAAAGACGAAAGGTCAGGGTCTACGATCAGTCCTTTCAACTCTTCCTGAGAGATCTTCTCATATTTATATATATGCCACGGGGCCATTGTGGTATTGGATGATACATGTACATAAGTATCTTGGGAGTTGAGTTTTAATATTTATGCCCATCTACTTTTTCTGTGCTAATTTTGCAGAGTACAAAGAGCTCTAAGAATTTCAATATTCATTCTCTCTCTCTCTCTCTCTCTCTCTCTCTCTCTCTCTCTCTCTCTCTCTCTCTCTCTCTTCCGTCAGCTAAAACAAAAAGAAACTCTTTCTATCTAAGAGTCAGGACGGGTGAAAAAATTTAATGATCGGCGATTTCTCTTTGATCATTTTCAGGAGACCACCACAGAATGCTACAGAATTCGATCATATTCTTTACAGATATTCCTCAGGATGGGATAAGACAAAGGTTGGTTGAAATAGTGTCCGTGATTTAAGCGTCACTGTTTGATGTATTTGTACTGCAGCCTTTTGTTTAGTTTTCTGTAAAGGAAAACTATTGTGCCGGCTTTGTCTCTTCGTCCGCACTTTTTCTGTCCGCCCTTAGATCTTAAAAATACTGAAGCTAGAGGGCTGCAAATTGGTACGTTGATCATCCACCCTCCAATCATCAAACAGACCAAATTGCAGCCCTCTAGCCTCAGTATTTTTTTTTATTCTATTTAAGGTTAAAGTTAGCCGTAATCGTGCTTCTGGCAACGATATAGGATAGGCCACCATGGGCCGTGGTTAAAGTTTCATGGGCCGCAGTTCATACAGCATGATACCGAGACTATTGAAAGATAGATCTATTTTCTGTGACCTTGATTATAAGCTGTGTCGGCTGTACAGAAAACTCGATGGCGCCGAGGAAACCTAGGCGCATATTTTACTAGTTTTTATTTATATTTATTTTCTTTATCTGACCTCAGGTCATAACCCAATGACGTGACTCTCCAGTAGTTTTCCAATGACAATTTGTCAGGTTACGAGAACCATTACTTGACGCTGATGTTTTAAACGAACTTTATCGTTATTTTTATCATTATTGTCCTCGTAACGTCTTTCTATAAAACAAATGAGGTGCTCTGCATTTAAACTTAAATAGGAGTACAGAATTTAGGCCCAAGGCCTAACGCTGGTACCTATGAGGTCATTCATCGCTGAAAGGGAAATTGAAAGCAGAAAGGTTTGTCAGGAGTAACAGGAGGAAAACCTCAAAGCAGTTGCACTATGAAACAATTGTTAGGAGAGGGTGGACAGCAAGATGGAAGAAAGATAATATGAATGGAGAAACAGTAAAGGGAATGAAAGGGGTTGCAGCTACGGGCCGAAGGAACGCTGCAAAGAACCTAGTAACGCCTAGAAAAAAAAGTCAAGTATACCTTAGTTTAACCAGACCACCGAGCTGATTAACAGCTCTCCTAGGGCTGGCCCGAAGGATTAGACTTATTTTACGTGGCTAAGAACCAATTGGTTACCTGGCAACGGGACCTACAGCTTATTGTGGAATCCGAACCACATTATGGCGAGAAATGAGTTTCTATCACCAGAAATAAATTCCTCTTATTCTTCATTGGCCGGTCGGAGATTCGAACTCGCGGCCAACTGAGTGGTAGCCGAGAACGGAACCCGCTCCCCCAACGAGGAACTAGTAACGCCTAGAGAGCACCGCGGTACCCCTCCTACGGAGTTAAAGTTAAATAAGAATGACGCTGGGACTAAATATAAGTGGGTTTTTCCAGCTGCAATCAACGAAAAATAAGGCTAAGGAACACAGTATTGCCAGAAGTTCTACGGTACAGGGAGTTTATCCTAAGAGAGAGAGAGAGAGAGAGAGAGAGAGAGAGAGAGAGAGAAACTACCTACGCGCCTGCCCGAAAGATTTCAGGAACATTAATCCTAATTGGAAACTCTTCTGGGGAATTATTAAAATGCTGCAACGCAAAAGAGAGGAAAAAAAATATTTCGTCGGTAGATTGAAAATTCTCATTATCGCTCAACATTTTTTATAATGATTTTTCTTTTATCTGGGCAAGAAGGGGAAAATAAGAGTTACATAAGTATTCTAACTTCTCATAATTCCGCGAGCAATTAAACAAAAAGATCAAAACTACAACACATTTCTGTTCAAGTATGTTTATCTGCTATAACGGTTATTATATTCCACGTCTTGACCACATTATGTTCTTGAGCAGAAAGTTTATCGGTTGAGAGTCAATGACCCCTACACAAACTCAGGCAATCCTCTTCTATCGTCCATATACTCTGTCTGCCCAGTCGTCATTATCAATTCCAAAGGGCACGAAACTCCCTGAGCAAACTTCCCCGAAGCAAAAGAATAAAATAGGATAGAATATATAGAATTTAGGCCAAAGGCCCAGCACTGGGACCTAAGCAGGGGCGTCATTTTGGGGGTGGGGGCTGGTGGGGTAAACTGCCCCCCCTCAAGACTCAACTTGCCCCCCTCCAAGACCCAAGTTGCCCCGCCCAACAAAGCCTCAACTTGGCCCCCTCATCCCCAAGCCCCAAGAAGTAACAGCATGTTTTCTTTTTAAATGTGCAATCATAAATATATAAAATTTCTCAGAAATATTATGTTTCTTGATCTTTGTCTGCCTACTAGCTACCAGTGATGATGAAATAAAACATATAGTAGTGGGAGTATATAATTTTTGCTGAAATACCTTGCTCATGTGGCTTCAAAAACACATAAAATGGCTAAAAAAAAAAATTAGCTGATTAGGCTCGTTTCGCTGGCCAAACCGTCTTTGCTCCCCAACAAAAATCTGAAATGACGCCCCTGGACCTAAGAAGTCATTCAGCGCTGAAACGGCAACTGACAGCAAACAGGACTAAAAGGCGTAACAGGAGGAAAACCTCGCAATTTCACTATGAATCAGTTGTTGGGAAAGGGTGAAAACTAAGATGGAAGAAAGTGAATATGAACGGAGGTACAGTATAAGAGAAATAAAAGGGGTTGCAGCTTGGAGCCGAAGGGACGCTGCAAAGAACCTTACGTAATGCCTACAGAGCGCCGCGTGAGGTGCACTGACTGCACAACCCCCTATGGGGTCAGAACAAAAGGTGCATTTCCTGGCGCACTGAAAAAATTTATTTATATCTTTGATATTTATTTCATATTTGTCTTTCTCTCCGTTTCATGAAATTTGCTAAGCTTCCAACTATTCAGGTACTATCAAGCGCCGACTCTTGTTTTTTAAGCAACCAGTATGCTTTCTTCATCTGAAAGATCCGCTATTATCCTTAATTTTTTTAACCAGTATCATCAGCCATACATATCCAACTGTTCTCAGCTCATTTATCTCAGAGAAATAAAGACCAACTACCCTGCTAAGCTAGGTAGCCTAAATGCGTTGCCTGTAAGCACTCGTACTATAGTTCACAGTCCAAGCGCTCCTCGACTCTTATCCTTAAAAAAGGTTTTCATTCTTACGTCTCGTAAAACTTCAAATATCACCAAAGCTATGGTTGTCAGCTCTCTCCATACCGAACTAAGATACTATCAAAGCGAAAGCTCGCAGCGACTGCATGAACATTTATTTCTCAGTGATAGTCAACCACTTTAAGTACCTTTCCAGTGTTTTCGCGTGAAGGTTTAATCTTTATTTTATCGACCACAAATGAACCGTGTTGCGTGAAGCATGTTGATATCCAAGAATGAAACAGATGGGCAATACATGCTCCCAAAACATGTAACGAATGAGACCAATGAACTGATTAACTATTTACACAAACTAGCGACTTGACCACTAGTGGTCATCGACCAACCCAATGTCAAGAGAGCCAAAGTAGGCTACAATAGAGAGGGGACTAGGACTAGAGACTCAAATGGCAAGGGTTGGTCGTATCTGTGAATGCGTAATTTAGAATAGTATGACCTGCATTTTGGTCTGGAAAAAGCATTCTTGTTAACCCCGCCCCAAAAAAAAAAAAAAAGGATTTCGTATGACAAGCTAACCCATAACAGTGACATGGGCGAGTCTAGTGCAAGCAACAGTCGAAACTCCAAGTTATATTACCAACAATTTTAGTAAAGTTGTCCCGTGAGTGAGAGTACAGTTAAGGGTATGCGTTGGGCCATCAGACTTGGCCATTCAGTGGACCAAAGCTTTAACAAGATTCAAGACAGCACTTGCAGTTGTAGTCCTACAAAACCACGGCTGTATTGTTACCCAATTTGTTGGCCTATGACCTTTGTGTACAGAACATTTCGAATATCCTTTTAAGCTAAGCAGTCTTACTCATGACACAGCTGCCGTGGTCTGATTGCGATTACTCTGGTACGGGTTCTGTAATTCATAGAACCCGTGGTCACTCCAGTGCCGAGTATACTGTTCATTCAATCCCTAGCTATTTAGCTTAGTGCATATATGTAGTTCATTAAACCAGTTTCAGTGCAGGAAGTTTTCATTACACTAGTTGGGTTACTTTAGTAGAGTTTATGCCATTCGTTAAACCAGTCTGAGCAAGTAGAGTTTATGCCATTCGTTAAACCAGTCTGAGTTACTTCAATTTATGTTTCGTACTCCATTACACGACTGGAATCCTTTTACCATACGGTTCACTTAACCAATTAAAATATTTCAGTCTAGGGCATGCGGTTCATTAAACTAGGCCGAGTCATTTAAGAGTAGTTCATTAAACCACTGCAAGTTAGTGTACGAAATATTGTTCATCAAACCAATGTCTCATTTCACAGGAGGAGAGATGGTTTATTAAACCAGAGGATTTGTTTAAGTGTAGGAAATAAGTTCATCAAACCAGCGAAGTTAAATTATTCCATTTACTTTAATATCCATATAAATGCCAGAATTTGCAAATCTTATGCATACGCACAATGTGAGCTAAGCCCTCTTCCGCTACCCTCGCTACCAGCGTTCGAAGTTTCCAGAGCGTGAATCTTATTACAAGTGGTGTTCCTTCTATGATATGCTCACTTGCAACTGGTAACTGCCATTTCAACAGTTGGACAATTACGTATCTTCCTCGACGAACATATCGTGTAGACTCCTTCCTCATCACCACCTGCCGAAATAATCAAAAGTTAATGACAGTGCTCACGCAAATTGAAATTTAGCTGCCCTAACCTAATTAAAATAAAGGTAAGTTATCTCGCAATAATATTTAACAGACAACCCACGCCTTAGACTAACTTGAACACTGGACTCTCTTTAAACAATCGGCCTTTTAATTTCCTACCGTATATCGAGGAAAACATTAAAACCTTTAATCTTCTAAGGAGTTTTTCAAGCTACAAGCTTATGTATGCCCTCAATTTCTTATGTTTTTTTTTTTTTTCCTTTTTTTTACATGAGCCAGCCTCCTGACGGAGTGGAAAGTGTCCACTTCACGTCAGAAATCATCCTCCCCACAAGGGGACTCCGTCCCCTTGTAGGGAGGATTAGCTGGCAAGTTTTTGTAAAGAAAAAAAATTACTCACCTTCACGTTATGACGCAAAAATACTTTACCATTTCGTCTTCTTGTAACGAGGAGTCCAGCAGTCCTTTCTCAAGTAGTGGACGAAATTTGAAGATCAACAAAGTCCTGTGGAATGTAACCAGATATGTCAAGATATTATACCTCAACGATGAAAAAAAACACAAACATTGAATAAACAAGGAATGAATGGAATAAGCAAAACACTCTTCAATAAGTAAACTACATGATATTCAGGAAAAAACCAAAACCTCTTATTAATATAAAAAACACACCAGGCAAATACCAGCACCGTAGGTAGGTAGTCAGCCAACTTCCCAACAACGATGAATATGGAGAACCGAGCGCTGAAGGTAACTGTCACTAGACCCCGGGTGAAAGGTTCGACGTCACGAAACAGTCTAATAATCCAAGGACTCCAGAAAGACGAGGTGCCGCTCATGAGCTTTTTATATTTCTCTCGTTCAAATGCAAAATATTAGTTTCTTAAAGATTATGTATTATCGCGTTCCTAAAGCCTCTGGTATTTCGCTCAGTGAAGTAAAGCAACGTAAGATCTACGGGTGGCCAGTAATGCCATGTATTGACAGTTCACTATAAGCACTGCTACAAAGTTGAGTCTGACCATTGATGAGTGTCATACACCGTTGTTACACATAAACCAGCCCTCGAGACGCTTATCTCTTTGTAACCAACCTTTATCAATACAAAACCATATTCATAAATCTTCTAAGCCAGCGCATGCGCAATCCCTCGTAAGCCTCTTAACGGAAAAAGGACTCGCGAATATAGATCAGGACGTCATCAGGATCAGCAAGCGAGATCGTTAGACGACCGACGATCACAAACATCGCCTCCATGCATGTTAAAAGGGAAATGTAATTGAGAGATTCAGTCTCCAGCGGGGTATGAGTCTAGTTTTACCTCTACGCCTCTGTTCGTTTCTTACCCCGGCCCCCAGCATCTCAATGCCAACCATATCTTCCCCTCCCGACGCTCAGCCAGCCAGGTTCGTAGGAAGACAAGGGGGTTAGATTTAACCTTCTTGTGGTAAGATCCTCCCCATTTCGATTTTTCATTCGATTATGTAAATCCAGGTCCAAAGAATAAAGCCACATTTTGATCCACTTTCAAGTTCGCTGGCGGAAGCCGTAGGAAGAATACTGAGTGATGTGGTGGTTTTACCTCCACCCAGAGTTCGTCGATTTTCTTGGCCTTATTCGAGATCGTGTAAGTGTATGCGCATGTACACACACACACACACACACACACACACACACACACACACACATATATATATATATATATATATATATATATATATATATATATATAATATATATATATATATATATATATATATATATATATATATATTAATAATCACAATGTCCCCTTAACTTTTCGAATTTATATCTAAGCCTTTGTGGTGACAAGAGTATCTAAAAGGTGTGAAGAATTCAAGAAGTTGAGAGGGCATTGCGGTTATTACAATTACATACGTATCTGGTAAAACGTTGTACGAGTACATGCGTGGGTGTGTTTTTATAAGTATATGTAGCACCTTGATGTTATATAACAAAATTTTGTAATGTCTTTGAAATCGAGGTCAATATAAAATTTTTCTGTAAATTATCTTCATTAGCCTAAACTACAGAAAATGATCAGTTTAGGAAGTGCAACTTACTGAACATATTTTGGCAATTCTAAATATTTCTGAATTTGGGATATACTGTATTTTATTTTAATTTTTCATTTTTATTATCATAATATTTCTAGATTCGTTTTCTCTTTATCAAATTAATATGTCCAACTGTCTCATTTTGAAATCTATTTTTGCCAAAAATAGAGCTTCCTGTTTTTCCTGGCTTTTTAACGATATTGCATTTTTTCAGCATTTCAATAGTTTTCAGTTTTTCATCTTTCAATAATGCAGTTATATATATGCCATGTTTCCCATAATTTTTTTCCATATTAAAGTTTCCTACCTTTTTATTTCATTTTTTAAGGATGGAAGCTCAATATAGCGCTGTCGGGTGGTGGTCAGTTCATAAGAATGCAATGACCCTGAAGATATTTTCCACGTAGCAGAAATAGCACAGTACATCCTGTTAAAAACACGCTCGCCCACGCACACTCAGAGAGGAGTCCTCTTCATTTTCTTCTTTCTCGGCATTCTGGTAGTTATTTGTTCCTTTTATTTTACTTTTATTTATTTTTAAGTACTTTTATTTATTTTTAAGTACTTTGCCTGCTACGGCCGTGTTTGACGCACTTAATGTCAACAATTTAGCTGTTTCTTTGTTGTGGTTGCTGTCAGAACACGACGAATAAATTCCATTGTTGATTCTGAAATTCTATTTTGTGTTCATAATCACAGCTAAGAGAGAGAGAGAGAGAGAGAGAGAGAGAGAAGTGCAACTGTTTGATCAAGAGAGAGAGCGAGAGAATGGCAACTTTTGATCAAGGAGAGAGAGAGAGAGAGAGAGATGATGTGCAACTATTTGATCAAGAAGAGGGAGAGAAAAACAATTCTACTGTCGATCAGAGAGATCCATATAACAGAAAATAAAAAGGCTTTCCAATGTGAACCTCTTCAAACGCAAACACAATCCAAGAAGTGCCACTTAATTATCTCAATTGTCTACCGAAATGAGAAATTTCAGCTACCCTACTATCCGCCGAAGCATAACAAAAACGGTAAGCACGGGTCTTGTCTATGACGTCAATGTCTGCCACCTCGGTCCTCGGGTTTAAACGGGCCGTCAGCTTCGCAACGCCATTACACGCGTAAGTTCACCGTAAAAGTCGGGGAGACGTGTTTTCAGGGCTCGTTTGCTGCGGACGACTCGTCGAATTTCTTCACAATTATCATTATAATTACGGTTATTCGTGGTTTCCTAAAAATTAAATCGTTTTTCTGCTTTGTTTTTAATGTTTTTATTCTGACGCGAAGGTTGTCAAATGTTTTTATCATTCATTTTGAAATAACTCGTACCTTCGTGCCGTAAACAAAAGTCCCCGTACTCTGCCTTTTTTTTTTTAAAGACCCATTGGTATCCCACAGTTTGAATAGGGAAAAAAACCGGTTGTCTATCTCCGTCAGTATTTTATAATTTAGCCACAACTTAATTTCCCCCATATGACTGGTAATTGTCATTTCAAATAAAACGATAGTTTCACCGACGAAAGACCGGTTCTGAATGTTATATGAACACAAAGAACTTGGTAGACGGGGTATCTTTAATTGAGGAAGATGCATACAATTGAAATATGAATTATGTATTCGTACGTGTGTTTGTTTATGCATGAGTTCTGAACAGCATCATAATTATCAATATCCTTCCATTAGAAATTCTATCTGGAGAAATCAAGCTTTTGGAGAATCCATTACTGCGCAGGCGCAGGCGCAGGCGCGCTTTGCTGCATAAAAGTAATTCCAGATACCACAATTTATTCGAGGTGTGTGAAACAATGTGATGTGAAGGATGAACCTCCAGGTTTTATGTAAATATTTTTCTCACGTGACACAGACTTTTTATGATAATGGGGGGCTCATAGGAATTTCCATGGACATATTTACATTTTTTTTTTATTTATAAACTACCCAGTCATAATTATGAAATTATTTAGTCAGTAGGCCTATTCTGCTTACGACGGAGAATTCAGATCTTGAAGCATTTAAACGTAAAAATGTATGTTGAGAAGTATCAATTTCTCTCTTGAAAAAAAAAATGCAGATTATTCTCCACAATGTTCCAGACCAGAATAGCTTTTGGATAAAATTCTCGTAGTAATTCTCTCTCTCTCTCTCTCTCTCTCTCTCTCTCTCTCTCTCTCTCTCTCTCTCCTTTCATTTGATCTCCCACGTAGCACTCGACTCGGAGCAAGTTTAGGTGAAAAAACATTACAGTCTAATCGACTCATCCATAGTTAAGCCTCAGCGTACCACTCTCCCCTTTCTTGGTCTTAAGGGCGTTTATTCTCTCAGTTACCCGAACGATGCGTGATAAACATAGGTTTGTTCGACATGCTAAACTAACTTGACAAGGTTCGAGGCTTAAATAAGTTTGTATTTTGATGAGGAGAGAGATTTCCAAAATTGCTTATTTAAATAGCCCGTCTCATAGCAACGGATGCGAACTGTGGGCGTCTCAAAGACCACGCACGTGTGTGTGTGTGTATGTATATATATCATATATATATATATATATATATATATATATATATATATATATATGTATATATATATATATATATATACCTCTCTTCATAGCTCGGTGGTTTAAGGCGCGTCACTGAACATCGTTGGCTCTCGTATCAGCATGACGAACCACTTATCAATTATAATTCCTCTTTGGTATGTATATATATATATATATATATATATATATATAATTTCCAAGGCAGAGCGATTTGAATATTAAACGACGACATTTGTAGCTTAATGTTTGTGTATAAAAAAATCACGGTGATGTGATAAGAAAATTCATAAATATAAAATATATATATATATATATATATATATATATATATATATATATATATATATATATATATATATATATATATCTTTATTTATTTGTCCATTTACTTTTTATTCATTTATATATTTTACATAAACGATAAACAGATAAATAAAATACAGATAAAGAAAGTAAACAAATAAATAATGATAAATATTAAAAATACATACACAAGCACATAAATAAGTACAACATAAAATTACAAAGAAACAAATAAAAAAAATGAAAAAATAAGATGACAGGGAAATGAATAGATAAAAATATAAAAAATATAAATGAATAAATAAACTGAAAAGTAAAATAGAACAATAAAAAATAATAAGTAAACGAATAATATAAATAGACAAAAGTTATAATTAAATAAAAAAATATTAATAAATAGATAAGAAATAGAGAAATTTAATCAGGAAAAAACTAAAACAAATAACTTACAAAATATTCATTCATTCATTCATTGAAAAACAAGAATGAAATCCATTAGTCAATCAATTAGAAAAAAAAATTAATAAAAAAATAAATTAACAATTAAAATAGAAAGAAACATTATAAAAAATATTAGTTACTTGAGATAACTAAACGAATAATAAATAAAATAAATAAATAAAAATAAAGAAATAAATAGATAAAATAAAGAATTACAAAACACACACACACACACACACACACACACACACATATATATATATATATATATATATATATATATATATATATATATATATATATATATATATATATATATATATATATATAGCTTAATGATAAATAATATTGCCAAGACCAGGAAGAACATTCTTTATTGTACAAGCTTTGAGGTATAAAACCTCATCATCAGGCTGAAAAAACCGACAAGGATGAGAATCAATAAAATTACAATAGTTTTATTGATTCTCATCCTTGTCGGTTTTTTCAGCCTGATGATGAGGTTTTATACCTCAGCTTGTACAATAAAGAATGTTCTTCCTGGTCTTGGCAATATTATTTATCATTAAGCTAAGATTTCAAGTAGCTGCCCAATTACCGAGACTATATATATATATATATATATATATATATATATATATATATATATATATATATATATATAATATGCAGTCCTGAATACATATATGAAACTAAAATTAATAAATATATTATAAGTCAGTAATTACCCAGTTTGATAATTAAATAAATAAACAAACAAAAAGGCTCAAAGATACAACGCGTAAGCAAAGACCAGTAAGTAAATCAATCAATAAAACAAATTTATGAATTCTGCGTCACATACATCATGACATTTTCTATTTTCTCAGATATTAAGCCACAAATTTCGTTTAATAACCAGTTCACTATACTTCGAGAATACCTTACACCCAAGGGGAATTATGAGCAATAAGTGCTTCGTCACCAGTGGGATTCGAATTACCACCTCGTTGGGAGGCAGCGAAAATGAAGTGACTTTAACCACTGAGCCACCCAGTCAGAAGCACTCATTGCTTTTGATTCCCCTGTGGTGTAAATTATTCCCGAGGTATAGTGAATTGATATTATACGAGATTTGTGGCTTAATATTTGTATGTATATATATATATATATATATATATATATATATATATATATATATATATATATATGTGTGTGTGTATATATATATATATATACCTATATATATATACGTGTGTGTGTGCATGTATGTATGTATATAATTTATATATATATATATATATATATATATATATATATATACATACACGCGTGTATATACGGATTTATTGATTGATTTCTTTCTGTTACTCTGGTGTATATATACCGCATGTGTGTATTTAAGAATAAAGTCATGTGCCTAATTTGCACTGGTTCAAGAGTATTGCTACTCGTCCCATCACTGGACTGTTATGACATACAGTGGGTCACAACAAGACCCTAGGGCTTGAAAGATGTTTTTGGGAAAATCTGTCGTTATTGTTTATAAATATCTCCTGACGTGAAATCATAATTCTTAAAGGGGATATAGATATATGCTGAACAAATCACAGGATTTAAAATGTGTAAATAAAAACCTGAAAGACGAAGATACAAAACTATCGTCCAAGGAATTTAAAACTAAGTAAGCAAATAATTTTAATTATACGTTATCACCATCCTAAATTACGATCAGGCTCAGTTCACTAACAGGTTAGTTTACGTCGTCCCCTTCTTTTGCCTTCATTAACAAATCCGTTCACCTATAAACAGAATAATAATTGTTTCTGGCGAGGGGCCTGTCTCCTGTCAATAACAGGAGACTGCAAGGTGCGCCCCCTGAGCTCAACATGCCTTGAGCTAATCTCCTCTTCCAGGTTCTCGTTAGAAATGCGACGTCGTTGTCTGGTTAAAATGTTTCATTTTCTCATTCTTTTCGGATTCAAGGCAATTCACTTCTTACTGATATAAATCGTTGTAATATTTTCTGTCACGCATCGCAAAGTGTCGGCGTCGATGGCGAACGGTCTTTGCGACGGCTAATAACAAACGAATAAATAAAGCAATCACACAATGCGAGTCGATCTATGACTGTGAAAAAAAAAATCATGACTTCATGAATATTCCGTGCCCGCACTCGAAGGAATAATAATTTATGACGCATTCTGTGAGGCGACTTGACTTTACTAAAATATACATCTGGTTAATTCTGTATCTGTAATCGAAGGAACGATTGATTACGAAGCATTACTACTTGACAGCTGACAATCAAAATGGTCACCATCGCCGTGCATTCACGGAACGTTGGATTCAACGCTCTTTATTTGTTTGCCGCTATAAATTGGCGCCAAAACATCTGCAATCCACGCTGCACAAACTTATCAGAAAGATTACGTACACGATCATCAATATGACATACAGTTGTTAAAAGAAATTTCGAAATAAATCAGACAGACTCATACATACAGTATAATGTGTGTATGCGTCGTATCGAGAGACGATAAGATTAGTGACGCCATTCTCCTCCACATAAATCTCAAATCCACATTCGTCGTCACATTCTTTGTTCCTGTCTCTTTGTGGCATCAGATGATGTCTTGGTTATTCAACACATCATTTCATTACTTCCCTTCTATGGGAATTTTGACATGATTTCCATTACATTCCTTTACCGTTTCTCAATTTATTTTTCTAGGGGGCTGCTCCTTTCTTTCATTTACCTATTTTGACAGTCTCCGATATGTTCGTAGGTACGAACTTAGAGTGTTGCAACTTATTTTAATAACAACAGTTGTAAAGGATATGTATACACACACGTGTGTGTGTATAAGGGCAAAGGCTTTTCCACTAGGACTTAATTCAAAAGCTATAGGTACAGTTATCGCCTTTGCAGCTCACGGGAATAGTGTCCGGTATATAGGCTATAATCTATTTTTAATTTGTTGTGGTGATCACCACAACGATCATCCTACATATGTTGAACTTCCCATGATTTTTATTTTAATCTCGGAAGGTTTATGCAGTATCATGTGACTTCAGATTATTTTCAGTCATTTTGACACTTCCCATGATGTATGTGAATTTATATATAATTACTGACGCATAGCTATACTGCCCATTACGTGCTTGGATTTAGCAAATTGTCGTCGAGGGTCTTCCACAGGGCGTCAGTACTTTGGACAGTAACCTACTGAGACGTGAAAACAATGAAGGCCATCAACAAAACTCCCGCAACAGTCATCATATCAACAAGATGTCTGCCTGATAATGTAGCCGCACTGTCACTCCGCGTGACAGGGTCATGCCCACTCTTACTCATTCTTATAGAGCTAGTTCTAGTAGTAGTAGACACCAGTCAAAGACGCCCATTATTAAGGAGCTAGTTTCACTACTACCTATACCTGATAACCCGCCCATCCTAACAGCCCTAAAGCTATCTGCAAATCCCACCCATCATATAGAGAACTCCACGGACTACATATAGAAGCAAAAAGAATATGAAATATGATTGTGTTTTCACCTACACTGCCACACGTACGAAACATAAATATTTAATAATGTTCATAGTAACTATACGCATAGGAAAACGGATGAGGCCAGGATGTGACTGAGATATGAGAGAGGGCCTCTAAGCTCGCAATACCCAGTCCCACGCTATCATATCGTTGCCCAGGCCACGCAAAAAACTGTTCTCAAAAAATTATCTAATCTTATATTTATTCCAAAAGCGATTACACGAAAGACAGCGTTGTCAACTATAAATGAACTAGCAACAATAAAATGGGCTTCTGACGGACAAAATGAGGATCACCAAATAATATAGAAATTTTTTTTAGAAAATATTCATATGGAGTACGGAAAACTGCTTCATGACTATGACAAAATTTGAGTGGAATCGAGGAAACCCTGATTTTCAAGCTTCAGAACTGAAAACTGAAGGACATTTTTTTTCTTTGACAATAACTGTCACTTATTATTACGAGTGCATGCTATTTGAATACAACAAAGCAAGAATAACAATAGTACCGTACAGACAGAGCGATTAGATTGTTGAAATATCCCCTGATGAACTTTGTTTATTGTATACTGCGGTGTTTACGTGATTCATACACTTGTCATTTACCTCAGTTACCCTTTCCTATCCAAGTTGATTGTATATTTCCCGTAGGTGTGGAATATTCTTTCCGGAAATGGTGCAGCTCAAACTGGACGGCCAGGAAGAAGTCAAAGCCATTTCACAGAAAGTGATCGACGAAGGAATTACGTAACATGCAATGAAAGTATTACCTGACCAACAGCATGACTCTGCCAAGTTCCTCACGTTTATTCTTACGCATTCTGCCTTTCTCAGTTTTTTAACCATACATAGGTGTTTGTGTCCGATTGCATGGTTAATGTCTTGTCGTGAATTGATTATTTAAGGAAAACTTTTGTGGCGGACATCTACAGTTTAACGTAGATGAAAATTTCGATGTATATACTTACGTATATTTGTCGATTTGGTAAAAATTTTCGATGTTAATCTTAAGTAGTTAGTCCAAAGTCCAGGCCAAGATAAGACAATCGGACTAGCAGGGGTTTGTTTACACCGGAGACGCTGGTAGGAAGGAGGAGGGTCGCTACACTCACTCACGGAAGCGAGAAACTGATATAGAAGTCAGGTGACATAGCCTAACCTGGTTGCTGCAATCGAACAGTTGGAAATGGTATTGTTTCGTGTTATTTTTCTTTGTTATGATTACGAGTTTTGTTAATTTTTGCCGTTCCTGTTCGTCATGTCGTCTGTAGTTTTAGTTTAGTCGTATAGCTTCATAGGTTACCATAGTGTACTATGGGAGGCCTTTTTTAAATCCTCAACCTTAGAGCCCCCTAAGGCTTCCTGAAACCTATTCGAGGCAATTTCAGTTTTTTTATCCTTATCCTGGATCCGAGAGTTCTTAGATTCCGGCAGTTGTACTTTGAAATGGGTTCGCCTTAAAGAATGTGAAGTACCCATCCTAAGCTTAGTACTTTGTACTAAATGTAGCCTATATCTTTTTAAATACATTTAGACTTACTCATTACAAAATACTTAGACTATTCATTTATCCGATGGGTAATTTTGTGTTTTATGGATTTTATACAGTTACTCTGGGTGCAGTCCTCTTTTGTTACCCCCTCCCGTATATAATAGTTATGGGAACAAATGGGAACGGCAGATCTATATAATTAGTAGCTCCGCAGCGGCGATTTCCTTCTAACTTGACGTTTTCCATAGTTTTTTGGTTGCTAAATATGGATTTACCTTCAATTTTTGTTACACGAATGTAATTAACCTGTAATTAACCCCTAAAGTTCATCCAACAAGAGGTTTCCATACGCGATCTTCACAAGACAGAGCATGGGTACATCTGTTTGGAATGGTTCATATCCCGTCCGGCAAGTGCAATAACTTGTTAACGTATGGGTACCCCCCCCCCGGCCAGTACTAAACACGGCGAAGGGACATTCCATTTGGCCGGCAACAAACAAATGCACCGCCAGTGTCAGAAGCCCTAAAAGTGTAGAAAAAACCAGTTTCCAAGGTAAAAACAGGCATGGAGCTAATACTTAGAATTACCAATGGGAATTTGGGTTATTTGGGTGGGAACAACCATGAGTGAGTGTATTGCTTCAATTGCAGTGCTAAGAAATGTGTAAGGCACAGCAGAAGCTTTCAAAAAATATATATAGTCAAAAGGCTACATAGCCTTTCGACCAAATCTAGCGCTTCAAGTCTAGCCTACCTCACTGAGGGGCTGAAGCTCCTAGACATCCCAGCCCAATCTGGCCTAGAGTATCATAACTTACACAGTAACCAGTGGTACTGTGGCCTTGATGGCATCTAGTTTACTTTTCTCCAGGGATTGATCCTTCTTGGGCCTTTCCCCAAGTCTAACATGTCCTAGAGTACTATACAAAGAATTGCATGATGAATTATTTGGGCATATGAACCTCTCTACCTTCACCTACATAGAGTCACAGTATTCCTTACCTGGAGTATTAGAGATTGAATGCTGTGGTTTATCTGTTTTTTACCTTGACCTTACCTATACTTGGATATGGGTATATTTTGGCAGCCTAGGGTAGGAAGATGTGAAGCCATTCATTCCTTTTGTGCTGGGGAATATATTTGCACTGTTTTGATAATTCATAAAAAAAAAGTATTTAATTGGGATGAAATCATGTTCTTTAAACAATTTACCTTGTGGATCTCCTGGAGATATATCACCAAAATTATTGCCCCCGTGGTATATCACCAGAATTATTGCCCCACCACAGGGAATTTAACTTCTGGCATCCCACGATAATCGTTCATATGTGCACTTATATGTGTATCAAAAATGTGTTAGGAGTGATTTAATGTGAGGTGAACATAGCCCTCGCAAGCTATATCTTTATAGCCCCTCTAGGCATGAGTATGAATTATGCTTTCTGCCTAGATATAGGGCTTTATATAACAGTGTCAAGATTCCTTGACTTGTCCTTTTATGTTATGAGAAAACACTTTCAACTTATACTTTATATCATCAAATACTAGTCTGCTGACAGCTGGTGGATTTGCCGAGTAATTTTCTGCGACTTTAGAACAATAAGACATGGTAAATCGAAGTTTGTAATGTCCAGTAATGGTAATACGAAATAGCTTTATGCAAAATGGGCCTGTGAAAGAAATGATTTATGAAGAGGAATATTATCCATGCCTCTACTCAAGCCATTTCCAAGAAAGTCTACAACACAAGAGGTTATGGAATAACTATATGCACGTTTCACCTTCTTAGGAAAATTGACCAAATGATTACAAGCTTACTGACAGACTTGAGGTTTAAAAACACAAAGCTTTGACAGGCTAGGCATTGTACATTTGAAGGGATGACTCCATGCTCATGGAGAAACCATATGGCCTCTCTACTTTCTCCCCCCAAAAAATAAGGAAATTACATCCAGTTGTGCCACATACCTTTCACATAGAGCAGACATTTTGTGAGTGAAAGACCATAATAACATAGTCTATGGGCTATTGCCCAAAAATTCCTTCCATCTCTTGTAGGATACCATTTCCTGGCGAATATATCATAACCTAACCTTTGGCACTGTCATACCTGACTGGTAATGAGCATAACTCATACCAATGCTTGGGGTGGGGGAGTGTTTAAAGATACTGTATAGCTAATGAGAGCTATGTTCACCTCACTCTTAATAACTCCCAACACTTGTTTGATCATGTTCAGTAGCACAAATAGAGAACATTGCACAGTTGTCAAAAATTTACGAGATTTTAATCAGTCAAGAAACATTAGGTAATTATTACATAACAGAAAAAGAAAAAAATTAACACAAGAACTCGTGCATATTGCAGTGCTATAATTGACAGTTACCTCTGAAACAATGTCTTTGTAACCATCTGATTTATATAACCATCTGATTTATGCTAAACTTTCATTATGTGGGTTATATTATTCTTGGCTAACTTGGGCCTACTATTGTGAGTGGGAACAATCCCACTGCATTGTAGGATTTCCAAACCTCTATTAAGTGTCCTTAGCTAACCTGTTGCATTGCACCTGGATCATTGTCAGCAGGTACAATACTGTTGTTGATGCAGGGCAACCGAGAACAAATATTATGCATCCTTAAACTTAACCCAGAATGCCATTGTCTGACCAGGAAAGCCTTGTTCTAGGTTGAGTGCAAGCTAAGGATTAGTGTGGTAGGCATACCAACTGTGTGGTGTACTCCCACTAATTGTTGTAACTAACTTGCTGCATCTGGACTATCCATGTGATTGCTGCAGTAACCTGCAGGATTTAGTACTTGCTGTCCTAATTTCACTGAACTTAGGGTGTTTCTTGGAGTGCCCTTCTGTACCAAGATCTGCATCTAGGTTATTTAGGCATTAGGTCAGAATAACTGCCATCTCCAAAAGTTAATTACAATAATTAAACATAGGTTTCTATTCTCTCCCCTTAGCTTAGTCATTCTTTGGCCCATCTAAGGTAGTCTGTATCTCAAGAACACCAACATGGTTGCCAACAGCCCTCTCCAAAGTCATAATAGGACTCTTTACCACCATGGTGACGTGCAAGACTTAGCATGTCCATTTTTCAAGTCAGTTCCCTCTGCATTTGTTTAATGTTAAACTATTTGACCCTGAAAATACCCATGACTGTCAAGCCCCTCAGATGATTGCTGAAGATATAACCAAATAAATTAGGGGCACTTTGATGTACTGCACATTAAAGACCAAAGTTAACGAGGCTGTTTCTCCTGGCATTCAACATGAGTTAAATGATACACGTGGTGGACACTTTTTCTGGTACCAGATGAGAGCTTTTGGCTGTGTGCCACCAACACTTCCTGTGTATAAGCTGCAAATTGGTTTGAACAGTTTTTCATTCCTTTTCTGTTTTACCAATCCAGTTCTCTGTTTCATGAATCATGAATTTTAAGAGGCAGTTTTGTCATCATCTAAGGAAAGACATCTAATAAATGCAAGGAAAAACAGAAAAAACTTACCTTTCATATGGTTGATGCCTTTGGAATATCTTTGTATCATCTACCTTGGAAGTTCCCAAAGTAAGATGCTCCTGCACATTTTACTTAATATTATACTGTATTAAGCAATACTAAACTGATGCACTTTGTATTGTTGTGTAGGAGTTATAATGTTATGTTAACTTTACGGGTTTAATTTTGTTTTATTTATGAATGTACTGAAATTACAGTAACTATTTTGATGTGCATATTGTGAATGTTCCCAGTGCTCTTAATATATTTCATGCTTAATTGCATGATGTTTCGTGTTTGCATTGATGTTGTTTTATTGTGTCACATCAGATACTCATGAGGCTGATGTTACAAATAAGTTTTATTAGCTCTATACAATGGATTGGATAAGCTGACGGAAAGGCAAGCGTCAAGAGTATGATAAGATATGATAAGGCTCTGTTTAGTGGTTCCTGGGGTTTTTCATTGCATACCTCTGGTATACGGGACTTCAGATGGTTATTTTGCGTTGCATTGATAAATGTATATCCTGTGCTTGATTTAGGAATCCAGGTGTGATATTTGTACTGTTAATTCAAACAGAATTCATAAGCGCGTAGGAGTCTGTTGTATAAGACACTTTATAAGGATTACCCAGTATGTGTTGTAAATATACGAGTTTGAAATTGATCAGAAAAACTGGAATGTGTCATCTGAAAGTGAAGCTGATATAATACTGTCAGAGAGTAATAGACTTCATGAATGATGACGAGAGCAGTCTGTGGGAAAATGCATTTCTGATTCAGGCTCATCTTAATTAGTAGTGCATAGTTTAAAACTTACAAATTTGTGGCTAGTCATTAGATTACCCATGAAAAGGAAGTGAAATTCATATACTTCTCGGATGCCTGTTTCATATTTTTGAAAAGACATTTTAGTTCATGTAAGGAAATTTCCTAGGATGGCTGATTCAAGGAACATGGTACATTCTTGGAACCCACTGTATATGAAGTTTCTGATGGCTCTTGTTGGAATATCTGTCATAATTTTGCTCCTTAATTTTAGTGCCAGAGGTAAGTGAAAATGTAAAACTTTTTTTAATCTCTGACTCATTTTAATGGTTTGTTGTGAATTTGCATTCCTTGCTTACATGAAGTTTATATACTGTGTAATTCATCTGCCTGGCTCAGGTTTTCCAAGTGATTCCAAACTTGAATTTTTTCCTAGAGGGTGTCCTTTACCCTAAATTTTTTGTAGTGTTTGGTTATCTCTATACTACAATAAACCTTTAGATTTACTTTATGGCATAACATCCTTTAGGTACAGAATAACTGACTGCTGGTTTCATTCATATTAGAACTCCAACTGCTCTAGAACAACTGTGATGCTATTACAGGGTGCAGACTTCTGTGTACTGCACTCCTAACTGCCTAAGATAAAATCTTATAAGTTGTTAGAATGATATTCTCCTCTGATTTCAAAATGAAGTTACTGATATTGATCTTATTGGCATTGATAAACACATCTCTGAAATACCCAGTACTGCACTTGAGTCAGAACAATCATGTCCTTACAGATACTGTACCTACAGTGATTGCGCATCATCCAAATAGGAGCACTGTGTCAGCCTAGTCATCTCCGTTGACGACAGTCATGTCAAGATTGTTACGTAGTCGTTTGATCTTCCTGTGCAGTACTAGTTTCTGTAATTAGACAGACAGGTAGTTTCAGTGGTGACCATGTTCTTATTGGTAACTTCAGAAATTGGTAGGCTGTAAGCTCAGTGTAGTGTAGTACTTTGTACTGTATGGTATAGACTGGGAGATTGTCAAAACATGATTGCCTTTCCTTCTGGTCATACAGATGGATATTAACTCTCAAACATTATTGATGAAGGCATACAGCTGTTCACAGGGTAGTCATTAAGTCAGTATTTATGACTGCCCTTGGATCAGTCTGCAGGGTACTTGCAAAATTATTCAAGAGACAATCATTTCTGGAATGAGTGTTGTGTTCCTGGCTGACCAGATTTTGGCAATTCTGACTCGGTTACTCTGACAGTAATTCTTTCTTTGCATTTGGTGTAGGGAGCTGCACAGTTTCAATTCTTGCCTTGGTTGATATAGAATTGGGCAATAATCATGTCTCATTGATTGTGTCCCCAACTTTCTGATAATCAGAAACCTAGACAGTTCATAATTCACAAGGTATCTTTAATTTATGAAGTACAGTACTTGTAAGAAATGATTGTAGTACTTTTTGGTTGATAGATTTATGAGTTAGGTTTGATAACCTGGTACTGGAACAGTATGGTTATTCAGTATAGTGTATGTTGGCTGACATGAATCTTGAGTACTATACAGGGTTTGTAGAACAGCATAGCATTGAATGTGGATTTCGTTCCTACCCCTCTGACTATCAATGCCCACTTTGGCATTTGTTTCATATAACTTTTGCTGAGTAATATAAGACTTGTGAATGAATTGTCCAGCCAGTTAGTGATCCTTGTCTCTTGTTTGGAAACAACTAGGCCAGTTTCATACTCAGATCACAACTCTGGTATACAGACTTATTCACCGCTTGTTAGTAATGATAATGCTCTCTTGTCTTGGAAATCCAAGATGGTCTGAGCATCAAGAATAATATCTCTAGATGACTGTTTCTCCATGTCTGAGGAAAATATGTTAAGATTTTATTCCTGAATGACATCTTCAGGTTTGGTCACCTTCTACCAACTTGATGAGCTCTGTTATGAGATAAAATAAGTTGAAAGGCTACTAGCATTGCCTCTTTCCCAAGGAGCTGTTCAGTATGTCTGATAAAATAAGTTGAAAGGCTAGTAGCATTGCCTCTTTCCCAAGCAACTGTTCAGTATATCAGATAAAATGAATTGAAAGGCTACTAGCATTGCCTCTTTCCTAAGAAGCTATTCAAGATAAGTAAAATAACCTAATACCTGAAGACACCTTTAAGAAGAAAATCTTTATATTGAGAGACTTATAATATCGTACACACTTGTGAAGACCAGTCATAGACATTGTACTGGAAAAGCCAAGTTGAACATTTGCAATTAAAAGGCATTACAGTAATTAACATTACTATTTACAAAAGAGTTTGCAAATATTTCTCTGTAAATTTAAAAATTGGAATATTTCTCAATAGGATTATTACCAAATAATTGTTTAGAAAATTTTTGCAGACATTTGTATTTGTATAACAGGAAAGACCTTTTCATGCGGTATGGATGTAGACCAAACAAACACCATAAAATTTGTGTGTCCCAAGTTTTACTGCTTGTACCAGCGGTCTTTGCTAGTATATTGACCATGTTTGGTTTTCGTAAAGGCTAGGATTTTTACCTGACTTTTTTTTTTTTTAACAATGTTTAATCATTTCATTCTTATTTTTCAGGAAGATTAAATCAACCAAAACCAGCAAAGATGGTTACCACGCCAGCATCTGTTGAGGCACCAACGGAGTACGGACCTGACCTCTACATTGGTTTAGGTCTTTCTATATCGTCATCAGTATTTATAGGTATGCACGTTATCATATGGAACAATTTACAGCCTGTTACTGGCATTACGTAAGTATAGATGTAACACCTCAACTTAATAGACTTCTGTACTTATCATCTACAATAATTTGATTGTTACTGGCATTACTTAAGTATAGATGTAACACCTCACCTTAACTGAATTTTGTACTTATCGTCTACAATGATTTGATTGCTGTGCTACAATTTTAGATGATGCGCTTCTAGAAAAATATCATAAATTGAATGTTAAGTGCGAAGTACAGGTTAATTTAGGTGAGGAACTATGTGGCATTGCTATTAGCTGTAAGGTATCTTGGAAATATTGAAGTCTATTAGAAACCCAGACCCCAAAATGTGTGGTAAACAGAGGTGCTACTGAATTACGTGTGTTTTTAATAGAGTAATTTATGCTCCAAAGTAGACTTATGATGACTTTCATTCTCGGACGATGAACGTAGTGGGTTACTCTTGGTAGATATTTTAATTGCAAATAATTACTGTTTATTAAGTTCAGTATAACTATTATGTATGACTGGGAATTTTTCACTTACATCCTACACATGGTTTTCAAAGTGGAATTTGTAATAAAGAATTGTGGAATTAGGAATAAAGTGCAGACTGAAGAGCCAGTTTCCAAAGTTGCTGAGCTAAAGAGACTTAGATCAGACTTTGTTCTCCTAGATTGACAGATTCTAGTTCTTCAGAGAACAGATGATGGAAATTGTGGTGTTGACTTTGATGTTTCTGACAGGTTGGTTTGGACCAGCAGTTGGTTCTGATCACCCCAGGACATTATTGTCAACCACAGAGGTATTTTTAGATACCATGAATTTCACCCTTTGAGTAGCCATGGGCTTGACTGATGGGAAGGAGTGAGAGAAGGAACAACTAGACACAAGTAAAGGGAAGTTTTTGCATGAGGAGAACCTCAGTACAGAGGACTAGGACATGTTCCAGCTGTCAAAAAGCCAGCCATCCTGTAAGCAACAGTGTGAAATCCAATCATGATTTAAGTTAGTAGAATCCCTAAGCTGGTCCCTATCAGTATGGTTATCAATATGGACATGATACCAGAGAACATGGTCATAAATTAGCTAGTCAAGAGTGACTCAAGACACAATAGGTCCATGAACAATTTCCCAATTTGGACCCAATTGTGATGAAGTTCCTTTCTGTCATGGACCCAGTCAAGTCATCTGGTCACATGCTTGGTTAATAGGAACCTGGTCATCTCAGGAAGTACAGTTTGAAAGAAACGTCTCAGCACCCACAGGATATAATGTAGCTGGGATGGTGGCAATGACTTTCCAGAATAAATGGAACTTTCTTGAATTTTGGTGACTAATGTATATTGTTTTCATGATTTCTTAGGGAAAATATTGTTACTGTAGCTCCTTTACTGGTACATCTTCAAATCAAACTACTGACAAACATTTTTACATTTTAATCTGAAAAAGATTTCAAGGTAAACGTTTTTACACTGACATTGTATTTATCTTTATGAATATAATATACTGTGTACTGTGAGGTTATTTTAATTTTTTTTCACAGGTAGTAGCTTTATCATAAAAAAGAAGTCTCTCCTAGCCTTAGGAAAGGCAGGAGGAACTCGGGCAGGGGCAGGTGGTTATGGTTACCTCAGACATTGGCTATGGTGGGCTGGCCTACTGTCAAGTAAGTTTGTGCAAGTTTTTTCAATTGACAATTTTAGTAGGTTCCTTGTGCTGTATAGTGTGTACAAGAGTAATAACCTCAGATTTTTTAATATTCTTGAGTTTTACATACACTGTACTACTGTAGTTTTATTCTTCTGGAAGAAAGTTTAAGTTGTGGATATATATACTGTAGTTCTTATTAATTTTTGGACAGGGATTACATTTACATATTTTTGTCTACTGCAATTAGTATAATTGTCTAATCATAGTTTGCCATTATTTCTGCAGATGTTCTGGTCATTGACAAAGCCTGGTAACTGATCTGCCCTTTTGAGTTTCGATATATATTTTAATTTTTATTTTCTGTGGTGTATCTTTCAGTGGGTTTTGGTGAAGCCTTAAACTTCATTGCATACGCTTTTGCTCCAGCCACACTAGTAACCCCTCTGGGAGCGTTGTCTGTCATAGTTACGGCACTTTTGTCACAGTATTTCCTTGGTGAAGTTCTCAATGTTTTAGGAAAGGTAAGTGTAAGTTCTGTCTTTGGAAATTTAGTTTTTGGTTCATGTTTATTGTGGTAATACTGTACTGTTTTAATTATAATTAAGAATTTCAAACATCTAACTGACCTGGTAGTTATATATATATAGCTTAAGTCCCTGACGTGACGGCAGAATTTCAAAAACTCGCGGCAATCGCCGATCGGGTAGTCAGGTGGTCCACCTGTGCGCCCTCTACCCAGGTAACTGGAACCATTCTACATATTCCTCAGATCTTCCCTGCCGCCATAACGGTGACATTGTTGGAATTTCATTCGCAGCCTGTGTTTTTTCAGTTATTTGGTGAAGTACACTTTGGCTTTGGCTTTCGCTCGCTTTTGGATTTTTCTTTTGGATTATTCTTAGACCTTTTAGATACTGATTGGTTTGAACCTCTGCTTGTGTTTTGGATCTCTCTTTGATTTTTCAACATGTCTGACTCTTCATCAAGTGTAAGAATGTGTGTGAGGGGATGTAAGACTAGACTTCCTAAAGCCTCTTTGGATCCCCATCAAATATGTGTAAAATGTAGAGGTAAGAGTTGTGAATTGGACGATAGATGTGAGGAATGTTTGGGTCTGTCTGAAAGAGAATGGTTAGATTACAACCGGTATGTGAGAAAACTTGAAAGAGACCGGCTCAGAAGAGCCAAGAGTTCTATATCTCACTCTTCAAGGGACAGTCAAGGGTTAGATATTTCCTTGCCCCATTCTAACAATCCAATTGACCCTTCCGCAGTAGCGGTAATTTCTAACTCCCCTTCTGATACAGTTAATAAAGAACCAACTCTTCAGGATATGATGGCGGCCATTCAAACCCTAGGAAAACGGGTAGAATCCCTTGCAGAAGACAGGGAAAAATTATGGTCCGATATGAGAGATCTAAAAAGTGAAAAGATTAGTGCAAGTGCAGTGGAGGGTGCGGCTGCTCGGTCCTGTTGCGCTCCTAGTCCTGGACCTCTTCCAAGCTCACCAACCCCTGTGAGAAGGAATGTCGAAAGACAAGGAGGCGAGAGGCTTTAGTTACCGAGCGGTCGTCCCCTCGAGCGTACCTGTTGACGCTTCCCAGGACGCTCACCCTCGACATAGAAAAGGCAAGGTTAATTCGTGTTCTTCGTCTTCGGACGATGCAGTCCCCAGACAGGGCTGGCGTCTTAAATCAGAATCGAGACCTCTGAAGAGAAAACTTCCCGATGTTGAAGGGCGTCATAGAGAGACAAGTCAAGCTCCAGGGTGTAGCCACTGGAGCAGTCCGGAGCATTTTCCTTCCAACTCCGAAGGCAGCTCACCCGCCAAGAATAGACGTAAACTGGCAGGTTCGATAAGGACGCCTGACACCAAAAAGGTGGACGCATTACTACCCTCTGTACATGCCCCTCCCCTTCCCTCAGATTGGTATTCGTCCCCAGAACACTCTCCACAATCCTTACGGGACGTTGGGAGAAAGTTGATAGATAAAGTTGTGTCTTCCCCGGTCTGTCCCCAGCAGCAGGAAGCTCCACAATTACAACTGATTAAAGACATGCAGCAGAAACTCTCGTCCTTAGTTCAAGTCTTATACAGCCTGCAGGAAAGAAGGATACTGTTCTTCTTCCGATTGCTGTAGGCCATCCGGAAGATAATTGGGACAGATGTCGCACGGGCGGCCAGTTCTCAAGTGACTTAAAGGATCGGCAGTGCAGCGAGCGCAGAAAGAAGATTGGTCCTGCTCAAAAAGTTACTATTGCTGTACGTCAACCTGAGGAAGCTTTTTACAGATGTCGCACAGGCGGCCAGTTCTCAAGTGACCTCAAGGTTTGGCGGGACAGTGAACGCCAGAAGGCTGGACGCCAGGACACACAAGAAGTTGAACAACAAGGCGCCAAGCGTCATTTGGCTGGACGCAAAGACGTTGATCTTCAAGAAGACAGACGCCAGGCGTCAAGGAGTTCGGCGCCAGGACTCCAAGCGTCATGAAACTGGGCGCCAAGAAGTTGATTTCTTAGAGGAGAGACTCCAAGACTCCAGGCGTCTGCAGATTGGTCTACAGGACGTCAAGCGTCAAGAGGTTGGACGCCAGGACGTCAAACGTCATGAGACTGAATACCAAGAGGCTAGTCTTTTAGAAGGTGGACTCCAAGACGCTAGGCGTCAAGAGATTGGGCTCCAGGACACCAGGCGTCAAGAATTTGGACGCCAGGACGTCAAGCGTCATGAGACTGTACCACGGGAAGTTAATCTTTTAGAAGATAACCTACAAGACACCAGGCGTCAAGAAACTGTACGTCAGTATACTCTAACAGGACGCCAGGACGCCAAACGTCAAGATGACATACATGAAACTGAACTCCATTATACAAGGGAGGACTTTACCGACCCGATAACAGAACAGCAGTCGGATGACGTGGAAGACGATCTGCCTCACTCACTAGACAATCCGGTGGATGACATATCGGACGAGGGAAGAGCTGATTAAAAGACCAACATCCTCTTGGACTTAAAGAGATTAATGAAAGTTTTCACGGAACTTTTTCCTGATAACTTCATTCCAGCCTCTCCTCGTTCTCCTCCATCGGAATTTACTTTAAGAAAGACGTCTTCAACGAACTTCTTTATGAAAATGGTTATGTCTCGCTCATCCAAACGGGCTTTAAAATTGATGGAAGAGTGGATGAATACTAAGAAAGATCTAGGCCGGACGGTGTTCTCCTCTCCCCCAGCCAAGCTAGCTTCTAGATCTAGCGTGTGGTACGAAACTGGAGAATCTCTTGGCCTAGGAGTTCCCTCTTCTTCCCAGGGGGATTTCTCGAGACTAGTAGAGGCTTCCCGCCGCACAGCTATGATGAAGTCAAAGGTGTTTTGGTCCGCTTCTGAAATGGACCATCTTCTCAAAGGAATCTTTAGGGCCTTTGAGGTTTTTAATTTCCTTGACTGGACCCTGGGAGCCTTGGGTAAGAAGATGGACGCCAGCAAGAATGCAGACACGGAGGACCTGGTACACATAATGGCTTGCATGGATAAGGCTCTCAGAGATGGTGCCAACGAGCTGGCGGCGCTTTTTTCTGCAGGGATCTTAAAGAAAAGGGCACATCTTTGCTCTTTTCTTTCCACTGGAGTAACTACTACTCAAAAATCAGAACTCCTTTATGCTCCTCGTTCTGCTCACCTGTTTCCTCAAGAGCTGGTAAAAGAAGTCACAGCGGCCTTATCACAAAAGGCCACGCAGGACTTGATTACGAAATCAGCTAAAAAAGTAATGCCAACGAGCTTCGTCGCACGGAAGAATAGAGGAGAAGCTCCTGTCTCTCAGCCCTTTTGTTTCAAATCCCTCTGTAGAGGAAACTCAAGATCTGCTGGGAGAAGATCAACGAAAAGAGGTTACAGACAAGGAAGACACAGAGTCTGATGGGAGTCTCCTTCAGACAGCGGTAGGAGCCAGACTGAACAACTTCTGGCAAGTGTGGGAGAGGAGAGGATCGGATCCGTGGTCCATCCAGTTGATCAAAGAGGGGTACAAGATCCCTTTCCTCAGGAAACCCCCTCTGGCATCAAGACCGATAGACCTTTCGGCCAAATACAAGAAGAAAACAAAGGCGGAGGCTCTGCAACAGCAAATTTCTCTTCTTTTGCAAAAGAAAGCCATAGAAAGAGTTCAAGACGTGGATTCCCCAGGATTTTACAATCGCTTATTCCTGGTTCCCAAGAACTCGGGGGGATGGAGACCAGTGTTGGACGTGAGTGCTCTCAACGTTTTTATTCAAAAGACAAAATTTACAATGGAAACTACGAAATCTGTCCTAGCAGCGGTCAGACAGAACGACTGGATGGTATCATTGGATCTGCAGGATGCTTATTTCCATATCCCTATCCACCCAAGCTCCAAGAAATATCTGAGATTCGTTCACGAGGAAGAAGTGTTCCAATTTCGAGCTCTTTGTTTCGGCCTAAGCACCGCTCCTCAAGTTTTCACGAGATTGATGAACAATGTAGCAGGAATGTTGCACACAAGAGGCATCAGAATCTCCTTATACCTAGACGACTGGCTTCTCAGAGCCCCTTCCCACACACGCTGCCTGAAGGATCTTCAGACGACAGTCCAGTTATCAGAAGAACTGGGCCTACTTATAAACAAGGAAAAATCACAACTGAGTCCATCCCAAGAGATTCTATACCTTGGGATGAGGATTCAGAGTCAGACTTTTCGGGCTTTTCCGTCGTTGTCAAGAACGGAACAAGCCTTAGAAAAGATTCAGAGCTTCTTAAGGAAACAAACTTGCTCGGTGAGGGAATGGATGAGTCTGCTGGGGACCCTTTCCTCTCTAGAGCAGTTTGTCTCCTTGGGGAGACTGAATCTTCGCCCGTTACAGTTCCATCTCAATCGGAACTGGGACAAGGGAAAAGAATTGGAGACGAAGTGTATCCCCATCTCGAATCCTGTGAGGCAATATCTAAAATGGTGGAACGACCCCATCAAGCTACGAGAGGGCCTTTCCCTAAAACAGAGGAACCCAGACCTAGTGTTGTTCTCCGACGCATCGGACTCAGGATGGGGAGCGACTCTGGGAATCAATGAAGTCTCAGGCTCTTGGACCAAACAGCAAGAGTCTTGGCATATCAATCAGAAGGAACTAACAGCGATCCTTCTAGCTCTCAAAGAATACGAACAGGTAGTAAAAAACAAAGTGGTGCAGGTCAACTCCGACAACACAACAGCGCTGGCCTACATCAGCAAACAAGGGGGCACTCACTCCAAATCTCTATACGAGACAACAAGAAAGCTTCTTCTCTGGGCGAAGGCGAAGAATGTGACACTACTAACCCGCTTTATTCAAGGGCAGAGAAATGTAAGAGCAGACATGCTGAGCAGGAAGAATCAAGTCCTGTCCACAGAATGGATGCTACATCAGGATGTCTGCAAGAGCATGTGGCTGATTTGGGGGCGACCGTGCATAGACCTTTTCACCACAGCACGGACGAAGAGGATAGAAACTTATTGTTCCCCCGTTCCGGATCCAGAGGCTGCTTGCAAAGACGCGTTCCTCATGGACTGGTCAAACTTGGACGTTTACGCATTCCCACCTTTCAAAATTATCCACAAAGTATTAAAGAAGTTCGTGTCGCACGAGGGTACCAGAATGACTCTAGTCGCTCCCTATTGGCCAACAAGAGATTGATTCACAGAGGTACTGGAATGGATAGTAGACACTCCGAGAGAACTTCCGCTAAGAGTAGATCTACTCAAACAACCCCACTTGGAAAGGTATCACCAAAACCTCCAAGCGCTACACATGACTGCCGTCAGACTATCGAAAAACTCGCAAGAGCTAGAGGCTTTTCGAAGGAGGCAGCTAGCGATTGCAAGAGCAAGGAGGTCTTCCACCATTAAGGTATACCAATCCAAGTGGGAAATTTTTAGAGGATGGTGTAGAAACAACTCTTTATCCTCTACCAGTACCTCTGTGACTCAGATAGCAGACTTCCTTCTTCATCTTAGGAATAACCTTAAATTTTCAACTTCAACCATTAAAGGTTATAGAAGTATGTCAGCATCGGTCTTTAGACACAGAAACTTAGACCTTTCTAACAATAAGGACCTCCAAGACCTTCTCAGATCCTTCGATACATCTAAGGAGAGGATACAAGAATCACCGGCTTGGAACCTAGATGTGGTCCTGAGGTTCCTCACGAGTGATAGATTCGAACCTTTACAAAAGGCATCCTTAAAAGATCTCACTATGAAAACCCTTTTTCTAGTCAGTTTAGCTACTGCAAAACGAGTAAGTGAGATTCATGCCTTTAACAAAGCTATAGGTTTTAGACAAGGCAAAGCAGTTTGCTCACTTCGACTAGATTTTCTGGCAAAAAATGAACGTCCATCTCAACCTTGGCCCAAAGCATTCGAGATTCCTAACCTGACGGATGTCACAGGTGAGAAATAGAAAGAACTCTGTGTCCAGTAAGAGCTCTAAAATATTATCTAGAAAGGACAAAAGACTTTAGAGGGGGATTCAGAAGGGCTTTGGTGCTCTGTCAAAAACCCTCTTTACAAATGTCTAAGAATGCTCTGTCCTTTTTATCAGACAATTAATAAAAGATGCTCATTTGGGATGTAGGGAAGCGGACCACAAAATTCTAAAAGTTAAAGCACACGAGGTCAGAGCGGTAGCAACCTCTGTGGCTTTTAAACAAAATAGGTCCTCCAGAGTATCTTGGATACGACCTTCTGGAGGAGCAAGTCTGTTTTTGCCTCACATTACCTTAAACAGGTACAGACTGTTACACGCTGGGTCCTTTTGTAGCTGCAAATTCAGTAGTGAGAAAAATAGCCACCCCTACAATCCCATAACCCAATACCCTTTTTTCTCCCTTGGAACTAAGATGTTGTTTTTGGTTGTTTGCGAAGTCTGGACGCAGTCTTCCGCAATCATTAGCAGACAGTTTTTTTTAAATAATATCATTTACTTCAGTTCTCTTAGTCAGGTGGTCATTTGTTCCTTGGTAGCACCCGGAATAAGGGTATTAAAAGGAGGTCTAGTCACATAGAGGTTATACACCGGTTGACAGCCCCTAGAGATTTTTCAGCCCCCTGGGTGGATCGCTGGATCTCTTAAGGAATGCAAACATAATGAGGCAGGAAAACAATGAAGTCAGCTTCCTTAACAGGTAGGAACCTTTAGTTGGTTTTGCAAAGTTTTAGTATTTCAATTCCAACGATGTTGGCTGTCTCTGACCCTCCACCAAAGATGTCAATCAGCTATATATATAACTACCAGGTCAGTTAGATGTTTGAAAATGTTATTTTCATAATAAAATAAATTTTTGAACATACTTACCTGGTAGTTATATATAATTAAATTCCCTCCCTCCTCCCCTCTAGAGACTAGGGCATGGAAGATCTGAGGAATATGTAGAATGGTTCCAGTTACCTGGGTAGAGGCTGCACAGGTGGACCACCTGACTACCCGATCGGCGATTGCCGCGAAGAGTTTTGAAATTCTGCCGTCACGTCAGGGACTTAAGCTATATATATAACTACCAGGTAAGTATGTTCAAAAATTTATTTTATTATGAAAATAACATTTTTCAAATTATTACTACTAATTGTATTTTCAGATAAGAAATTAGGGTTTGAAGAATTTCCTCTAATTTTGTGCTGGTATTCTTTTTGGCATTTATTATAGAAAATAAGCAGTGATTTTTTTCTTCTCCTGCAGTTGTAGAAATTTTATTCTGTTCAGTCATTATATACTTGCACATCGTTAAGGAGATTGAAGATTGCTTCATGTTCTGTGTTATATAGGACTTGTAAGACTTATCCAGTTTTCATTTTAGCTATTTTCTACAAAACATGGTGAATTTTTACTTATCATTGGCTGTTCACTCTGTCTTCTTGGTGCTACCATGGTAGTTATTCATGCTCCACAAGAGGTTGAAGTGACTAGTATGGAAGATCTTGCAGCCAAACTTGTTGATCCAGGTGAGGTAGTGTACTAGATAATTACAATAATTTTTAATTTGTTCTTAGTTTCATAGTTTTTATGAACCATAATGGGCACACAGTTATATGAAAGAAGCCAAAGTTCATCAACTTAATAAGCTGGCTGCTGCAAAGACATTAATTTTATAGTTCATAAAATATGGCACAAAAGAATGAAGCCCTCTGTCAATTCGTGTGAATTGGGGCAATGAAGTTCATGCTCCAATCACATTGCCATGTAAAAGAAACTCGGCTTATAGTTGTTCAGTAGCAAAGATTTAAGAAAATTTGAATTTGTGTATTGCAACACACTAAATATTCAACCAGAACGTGAATAATAGAGGTCTAACCCTCCATCTGACTTCAAATGGGTAAGAATCAAACTTGAGAGGATTAATGCTCTGAGCTAAAAGTGAGTCAACATTCATTGTTAATGTTCCTAAGAAGGCTGTGTCACAGTGTTATAGACAGCAAAATGAAGGAAAAACTTCTAGTTCTGGGCAGTGATATAATAGCATTTCACTCAACAAATATGAATGTTGGTGCACTAGACAGTTAATACACATTAACTGTAGAGACAAAATTAAGGGTAATAACAGATGATCCCTATTAAAATAGATATTGCAGTACACTCCCTGAACACCTGAATTCGCCCCTAATCCCATCCACTAGCCCGAACAACTCTCAGTTACCAATCCCACAATTGGAAATTTTAACAGCCAGCGTTACCAACGTTGCAGATAAAATCTTGTCACTTGAGCTACCATAACAAATGGTTGGCAACGCTGGCACAGGTGTGCACTGACACTCCCACTTTCGTCAATTGCTTTTTGTTCGCACTCCTGGAAGGTTGTTTCCTTCTGCAGTGCGAGGTTTTAATCTTATTGCCCGACTTCTCTTTGTATTTTGGACTTCTGGTGAAGACCTAGATTGTATTTACCAGCTTTTTCTCCTGGATTTGTGGATATCTTCGATGTGGAACGTCTTTTGGAATTGGACTCGCTGGATGCTGTGGATGCTGGCACTCATCGCTTCTGCTTCCTGCAAGAGATGGTTAAGTGTGATGTGCAGGCTCATTGCAATGAATGTTCCGATTGGAAGACACAAGAGATGGAGGATTAGTTTTCTTCATCCAAGCCTTTGGCTAGTAAGGGCTGAGCAAACGCCGGTCAGATTCTTGTTGCCTCAAGTGTCTCAGGCTTCTGCTACAGATCAGTCGATGGATTTAGCGAGTTCAGAAGTAGTCTAACAGATAGAGGATAGGATTGCAAGTAGTATGGGAAATTTAATGGCTAGTCTTCTTCAACATTTCTCAGATAGGGATAGTAGTAGTTTTACGATGTCTAATCCTTAGACCTCTTTCAGCTCCCCTGCCTGTTCCAGAACCAGCCCTAAGGGAGGGTGCTGAGGGTAATGGCAGAACATCAAGCCTCCGCAGTGGGTAGGGTCCCAGGCTGCCCAAAGCGCCATAGAGCAGGCATCCTGAAAAAGGATCGTCCCCAACCCCTTGTAGTATTGATAAATTTAATTTTGTTCATGACACTTACCTGACAGATATATAAGGCTGTATTCTCCGAGCTTTTGGACCGACAGAAATTCAAGGATTTACGGCATTGTCAGATGGGCCAGGTGGTTAGTACCCATTCCCGCCAGCTGGGAGAAGCGGTATCAGGAACCATTCCCATTTTCTATTCAGATTTTCTCTGTCGCTGGTATTGTCAACACCTGTTGTCAATACCTCGCTTGTTGGATTTCGGAAACTTTTCCACTGAGTATTCTGATTGTCTTTTGGTTTTTTTGACTTTGGCTTTGTGGATAGGCATACGCTTCTTTGGACTGATTTGATTTTGGTTTTGGCTTTTCTTGAACAAGATGTCTGGTTCTAGTTCTGCTAGTTTCAGGGTGTGTGTTTCCAGGAGTGTAAGGTGAGGTCGGAGCGCCTCTCCTTCCAGGTAGACCCTCACACAGTATGCATGAGATGTAGAGGGCATGTCTGTATGTTGGATGATCGCTGCAAGGAGTGTGAATCGTTGCCTGATTCTGATTGGAAGGCTTACGATTCTTAGGCGTCCTCAAGCTAGAGCGTGATCAGTGTAAGGAGGTCTTCCTCCAGGAGTGTGTCTGTAGGTGGAGTCAGGGTATTAATTTATCTCCTGTTAATCCTACTAATGCTTCTCCTTTCCTGCCTAGAGTCGCCTTCTGAACCCAGTGATTGCATCTGCGGAAGGTAATGATTCCCTTGCGCAGATTTTAAACTCCATTACGTACTTTGGAGTCTAAGGTGTTCTGATTCGAAAGTGCAGTGAAGTGTCAGTGATCCCCCCAGTGTTGTGGGGGGACGTCAGATCGGCCCTATAATGCCTCTAGGCCTGGACCTCTGCCAAGAACTCCCAGGACTTAGGGAATGGGCATGTCGAAAGGCCGCAAGAGGTGTACGGGACCCCCACCGATCTGAAGGTCCCTTCGGCAAGGCCTTGTTGACGTCTCCCAGGCTGAAAATCAGGATCGTGGTATGAGACCACGGATCCTATGGGATTGCTTCTCATCCTCCGAGGCTAATCCCTCTCCACTTCCAGGGTCGCGTTCTCGGTTGGACTGAGTCGAAATGTTCAATCTCCGTTGAAGAGGACGCTTTTAGAGTTGTGAGGTCTGGAATCTTCTCCCGACTGGCTGCTTGCGATTTGGCCGCAGAAGAGGACCAGGACTTTCTTCGGAGGAGGACGTTATGAACGATGACCAAGAAGAGTTTCCTGTCGCCTTCTTGGTAGAAGGAGGAGGACGTCTCCTTCCCCTTCTTCTTCTCATAAGAGCAGCCCTTCTCCTGAGAGGGCTTCCTCTCCTCTTCAGAGCGTCTTATCCAGGATATGCAGCGGCAGTTAGCTTCCCTTCTCACTGCTTGGTGGAGAAGGATCGCTAGATTATCTGAAAAGCGACACAGGATTTGTCGCTGCCAGTTAAGAGATCTAAGAGGTCTCCCTCTCCTTCTCTTCGTTCGTCTCTCTTCAGGAGCGGTTTTCGTAGTCGCCCTCATCGTTCTTGGATCATCAGCTCTCCTTGCCCCGCAAAAGACCAGTTGATCAGGGAAGGTCGCTCCTCTTGCAGCTCGGCTTGCCGCAGAAGTACAAGTTCGCGCCAAGACGATCTTCTTGACTCTCCTCCTGCAGACTTCGCCTCGTTTTGACGTTCAGGCAGGACGCTCCCCAGGACGCTTCTCTTTATTCCCGATCTCTGAAGCGCTCTTCCAGGACTCGTCAAGAAGCTTCTGGGAAAGTCGCTCGTCAGGACTCGTCAGGACGCTCGGCAGCTTGTGAGACAGGACGCTCTTCAAGAACCAGGCTCTTGTCTAGCAGTGGAACAAATGTCAGAAAAGGCTCGGCAGGACGCTTCTGTTCAAGAGTTGTTCCGGGTTTTTCTGCTGCTTCTTCCCACGAGAAGAGGTGTCTGGGCTGGATGTGGACCCAAAGGTCTTAGTCTCCCGAAAGCCCCGGAAGACTCTCCTGTCGCTCCTGTCGAAGAGGCTGGTTTGTCTCAGGAGTGGAGACTCTGCAGAACAGGAGCAGCCCCCTCTTCGTCTTTCTCCGACTACCGGGTTTTGGCTAGCATGCTTAAGGAGCTTTTTCAGATAAATTCAGCCCCTGCTCCTCTTTCCCCGGCCCGCAAGTTAGCTTCTTAAGGTGAGGAAATCGCCTGGCTTCCTACAAATGAAGACTTCTCTGGCTACTTAGAAAAGCTCTCAAGAGAGTCAACTCTTGGATGGAAGATAGGAAGTCTCAAGGAAAATCTTCCTTCGCTCACCCTAAATAGATTGTCCCTTGGAAAGCTGGAATGTGGTATGAGACGGGAGAGAAATTGGCTCAAGAGTTCCTTCTTCCTCTCAAGGCATTGTTTACCTGGGAGCCTCGTTGATGCTTCAAGGAGGTCTCTTCTTTCTTCCCAAGAGAAAGTGTCCTGGACTCTCTCTGAGACCGACCACCATCTGAAAGGCCTTTTCAAGTCTATGGAGGTTTTTAACTTTCTGGACTGGTGCTTGGGGGCCTTGGACTTGCTGGACTCGTAGTCCAGATTCTATTTCTCTGGGAGCTGTCCAGTGTACTGTCTTGCATGGACAAGGCCGTCAGGATGGCGCTTGATGAACTGGTTCCATTTTGGTACAACCCTAAAAGAAGAGGGCTTTGTACTGCAATTTTGCTGCCAAGTCGGTTTCTCCTGTTCAGAGGGCTGAGTTACTTTTGCCCCTCTCTCTAGCCATCTCTTCCCCAGCCGCTTAGGGTCAAGGATCTCGCCTCCAGCCTTAAGGAGAAGGCTACTCAGGATCTCCTTGCTCAGTCTTCCAGACGTTCTAGTGTCCCTTCCACGTCATCGCAAGGACTTCCCTCGAAGAGACAGAAGATCTTTCGTGTGGGAGATCTTCCTCCTCTAGACCCTCCCGCGAGGAAGAGGTCTCTCCAGAGGCGGAGCCCCTTCTTCCCAAAGGGGCAAGAAGTGACTTTTCCACCTCCAGACACCAGTAGGAGCCAGGCTTCTCCTTTTCGGAAGCCTGGAAAGTAAGAGGGGCGGATTCCTGGTCCCTCAATGTAATCAAGAAAGGTTACAGGATCCCGTTCCTCAAAACCCCCTGTCCTCAACTCCCAGAGATCTGTCGCCTTCTTACCGTGGGAGAAGCAACAGATCCTTTTTAGATCTGCTGGAAGAAATGATCGAGAAGAGGGCCATAGAGCGAGTCCTGGATCTGGAGTCTCCAGGTTTTTACAATCGGCTCTTCCTAGTTCCAAAACAGTCATGGGGGTGGAGACCAGTCCTGGACGTCAGCAGACTGAACAATTTTGTCGTCAAAGAAAGGTTCAAAATGGAGACGCCCCAGTCTGTTATCAATTCAGCTGCGACCAGGCGATTGGATGGTCTCTCTCGACCTCCAGGACGCTTATTTTCATGTCCCCATTCATCCTCAGTCGAGAAAGTATTTGAGATTTGTCCTGGGGGAAGAGTGTACCAGTTCAGAGCTCTCTGTTTCGGACTGAGTACAGCTCTATGGTGTTCACAGTCCTGATGAGGAACGTTGCCCGGTGGCTTCATCTTGCCGGCATAAGGATCTCGCTCTATCTGGACGACTGGCTCATCCGAGGTCATCGGAACAAAGGTGTCTGGAGGACTTACATTCAACTTTGAAGCTGACAAAGTCCCTGGGACTTCTTGTGAATTTAGAGAAGTCGCATCTGATCCCCTCTCAGTCCATTCTTTATCTGGGGATTCAGATGGATTCAGCGGTTTTTCGAGCCTTTCCATCCCAGGAACGTCAGCAGCACTGCTTCATGTAAAAGTTTCGGCCTTCCTGGGAAAGAAACATGCAGTTCGGTGAGGGAATGGATGAGTCTGCTGGGGACCATTTCATCACTGGAGAAGTTTGTTTCCCTGGGAGGTTGCATCTCAGACCCAGGAACAGTTCTTTCTTGCGGACAACTGGAAGAACAAGGAGGATTTGGAGAGTCTCTCAGGATCTCTCTCTCTGTCAAGGACCATCTTCGGTGGTGGCTCGATCCCTCTAAAGTTGGCAGAAGGGGTCTCTCTCTATCTTCAAGCCCCGACCTAGTGTTGTTTTCCGACGCGTCCATGTCGGGATGGGGAGCAACACTAGGGGGATGAAGTGTCAGGCACCTGGAAAGGGGAACAGGTGTCCTGGCACATAAATCTAAAAGAGCTGAAAGCGATTTTCTTGGCTCTTCAGTTCTTCGAAGATCAAGTTGCAGGCCGGGTAATTCAAGTCAATCTTGTGTGAAGACAACACTTTAAGCTCCTGGCGTACCTCAAGAAACAGGGAGGTACTCATTCTCGGTCCCTGTTCTTGATCGCCGTTGAGATCCTGCTATTATGGGCACATTCTATTGGAGGTGACAATTCTCGTTCGTTTTGTAGCAGGGTCGAGAATGTACGCGCAGACCTTCTCAGTCGGCAGCATCAGCTTCTGCCAACAGAATGGACTCTGAATCGCAGAAGTGTGTCAGTTAATCTTCAGAAGCTTTGGGGACGTCCCTGGTGGACATTTTTGCAACTTCAAGGACCACAAGACTGCCCCTTTACTGCTCTCCCGTTCTCGACCCAGGAGCCCTAGCATTAGATGCCTTTCTCTGGGACTGGAAGGGTCTAGATCTGTATGCCTTTCCCCATTCAAGATTCTGGGGAAGTCGTCAGGAAGTTTGTAGCCTCAGAAGGGAGAATGACTTTAATCGCCCCATTTTTTTTGGCCTTCAGCGGAGTGGGTCAGAGGTCATGTCTCTCGTGGTGGATTTTCCAAGAACGCATCCTTTGAGAACAGATCTTCTCAAACAACCCCACTTCGAGAGGTACCACAAAAACCTTCCCGCTCTGAGTCTGACTGCATACAGACTATCTGAAGTTGCTCAGAGCCAGAGGTTTTTGTTAAACCAGTGGCTAAGGTTGTTTCGCTAACGCCAGGAGAGCCTATTTTCAGCGCAGTGTACCAGTCTAAGTGGGTCATTTTCAGGAAGTGGTGTAAACTTAAGGGAATTTCCTCTACCACAATATTTTTATCCCAGATAAAGACTTCCTTTTTATTTGAGAAAGGATTTGAAGCTGGCAGTCCCTACCATCAAAGGCTACAGGAGTATGCTGTCAGCGGTCTTTAGGCATAGAGGCCTTGACTTATCGGACAATAAAGACCTTCATGATCTTCTTAGGTCTTTTGAGACGTCTAAGGTAGCCTCCCTAAGTTACCTTCGTGGAATTTAGATGTCGTTCTAAAATTCCTGATGTCCAAAGATTTGAACCTCTACATTCTGCTTCCTTCAAAGATGTAACCAAAAAGCTATTTTTCCTAACTGCTCTTTTATCAGCAAAGTTAGTGAACTTAGTCAGCAAGATTATAGGTTTCAGAGGCCCTGATGCTGTCTGTTCTCTGAGCCCTATGTTTCTTGCCAAGAATGAAAACCTGTCTTCCCCTTGGCCCAGGTCCTTGAAATTAAGGGCTTGACGAACATCACTGGACAAGAACCAGAGAACCCTGTGTCCTGTCAGGGCTCTGAAATTTTATTTGCAGAGGACCCAGGATTGTAGAGGTCCTTCTAGCAATCTTTGGTGCTAGGTTAAGAGGCCTGATATACCTCTCACCGAAAAATGCCCTGGCGTTCTTTTTAGCCGAAGCACCATCATAGACGCCCATTCCAGTGTGCTAGACGAATTTTGAGAACTTTGAAGGTCAAGGCTCACGAAGTGAGAGCCATTGCTACCTCAGTGGCCTTCCAGAAAAACCAGTCTCTCAATGACATTCTGGGTGCCACTTTTGGCGAAGCAATTCTGTCTTTGCTTCTCATTATCTCACAGAAGTGAAAACGTCCTATGAGAATTGCTGTGCGCTGGGACCTTACGTTTTGTAAATACGATCTTGGGTGAAAGCGACTCTCATCCTCTCCTTTAGTTTTGTTTTGGTGTTTTTTAAATATTTTATGTGTTGTTTTTATGGTTGTTGGTCTCCACCAGTGGTGGTCGCCCCAGTCCTTAGTTTATGTTAATCTTTATTTAACGTAACTAGGCTTGGTCAGGTGGTTGTTTAGTTTGTCGCTTACCCTCAAAGTAAGGTCATATGGTCTAGTCACATTGTGGTCTCGCCCCCATTGACAGATCATCTAGATTTCACCAGCTTTATAGGTCTCTACCTCGCTGGAGTTTTCTAGTAAAGCAGAAGCAGACTTGGGTGACAGTAAGTCACAATGCTAACAGGTAAGGAACCAAGGCGTCAATCGCCTACATAGGTTTGTTTCCTAAATCCTATTCTGTCTCTTCCCACCTCCAATGGTGGGATTCAGTGTATATATATCTGTCAGGTAAGTGTCATGAACAAAATGATATTTTTATGATAAAATAAAGTTTCTTCATACTTACCTGGCAGATACATATAATCATAGTACCCGCCCTCCTCCTCTCAGGAGACAGTAGTTCTAGTTTCTAGAAAATCTGAATAGAAAATGGGAATGGTTCCTGATTTCCGCCTCCCAGCGGCGGGAATGTTCCTAACCACCTGGCCCAACGTGTGCTGAAGTTTTTGAATTTCTGTCGGTCCTTTGGGAGAATACAGCTATATATATCTGCCAGGTAAGTATGAACAAACTTTATTTTATCATAAAAATATCATGTTGATAATGTTAGTCAGGATCAAGATCTAGGTGTGATAAAGGAGGATAGGTTTGAGATAGGTAGTGAGGAGAAGGTATTAAGGGTGCAGAGTCGTTCTCCTTGACGGATTCCGGTTTTGGGTTCGAGTTGTTTTGTGCTCTGTCAAGAGTTTCGCCTTCATCGCTTCTTTTCGGTCTGGCTCAGTCTCAAGTCAGTGTTTCAGTTCCGGTGGTGCAGAATCCTTCTGCTTTTGCTCCTAACTCACTCAAGTCAGTGTTTCAGTTCCGGTGGTGCAGAATCCTTCTGCTTTTGCTCCTAACTCACTTCCGACTGTTTCTGAATCTCCTTCTGTAGTTTCCCCCTTCCCTGTGTTTTCTTCTCCTCCATCTAGTAAGGCGGATTCTGGTGTGTCCTTTCGGCTTCTAAAGTAGTTTGCGGGACCTGCAATTGGATGTGGCGGAATATAAGGCGGATTTGCTGGGTCTTTCGACGGGTACAGACCTATGGTGAGAGGTTATTTTTCGAATGGTTTCTCTAACATTAGAGAGTATGTGACACAGTAGTGTCCAGAATTCATGTTGGATATGTTTCAGGATTATTGAGGGGGGGCGGATTCTGTGTCCTTTCGTTCCAAGTTTTTTTCTGGGTTATCTGTCGCTTCATCCCCTCCTCCCACATTCTCTGTTGCTCCTTTTTCAGTCTCCTCTTCGGCCTCTTCTTCTTCTGCTCCGGTCTCTCCTGCGGCTTCCACATCTTCCATGTTCCCTCCTTCGACTTTGGATTTCCTCCTCTCAGGTAACTTTTTTTTATGCGTCTGCTATTCCTCTGCCTCCCGCCTTTCCCTCCTCAGTACAGTCTTCTCCGGTAGGAGGAGCTTCTGGACAGGTGAAAACGCAGTTTCGGCAGAATTTGGCTGCAGGCGTCTCATGTTCCATCCCCTTGGTGTCCAACCCCTTGCTTCATTTCAGCGGCTGTTCCGGTAGTATCAGGTATTTCACAGTGTTTGCCTGTCACTTCCAGTTCGGGTTTGCGCTCCGCGGTTTTGGCAGGGCTTGCAGTACCTTCTTCGAGCGGTCTGCGGCTTTCATCGCCTGCATTTTCCTCGGCGGTAACTCCGAGGGTAGCTTCTACCTTTTTCACTCTCCCTCCTTCTTCATCTTCTTCCATCCCTCCGCAAGTGGTTTCGTTTGCGCTTCCTCCCCCAGGGTTTAGCAATGTGGGTTTGGCTACTCTCACTCGTCTTCCCCTTGGTAATAATGGGGAATCGGCTCTTGGTTTTTCTCGGTTCAGCCTTCTCTTCTTCCCGGCGGGTTCAAGTATGCGGATTCAACTCCGGGTACCCGATAAGGTGTGGGTGCGCAGCATTCTGGTTAGGGTGGTCCGCTTGCGGACCCTTCATCGTTGTCCCGGCCTCATTCAGTGCCTCCTCCTTCATCAGTCTTAGACTGTTCAGACATTACGGAACAGGATTATTATCTGGAGGTGCAGGAGATTTAGGCAGACTTAGAATGTCCTCTTGCCAGCAGTAACGATTACGGCTTCTTCGTACCCTCAGGCAAAAGCTCCGGACCTCCCGATTTAGTCAATTCAGCCTTTTTTTTTTTTTTTTTAGGCTTTTTATGCCACTAAGCCAGCTCCTGCCTCTTTTTTGTGTAGGCTGGTTTGGTTCAATCGAGTTAGACAGGCTTTGGAGGAGGCGGACGGTCGTGTAGCATCGGTAGTGGCTTCTAATAGACAGGACTCTTCTCTTCTGTCTCCGCATAAGACGATTTACGCAGTTCAAGGTAACCCTTCGGCAGGTGTCAGGTTACCATTCAATGAATCGGTTGAGGCAATCCTGTTTAAGTCTCCGGCTTCGTCTTGGCTCGTAGGGACTTCTCTTAGGGAAGCAGGTGCTTGGAGGATGTGTTGCACAATCAGACTGAGGCTCTTGCACACTCTCTCTGGATGCGGTCAGGTTTACTGTAATGGGGTTCTAAAAGAGTGACAGCTATGTCCCTTCAGATCCGAGGCTATTTGCAGCCTAATAAATTTATCTCAAGGGGTCTGGCTCACCAGGCGAATGCTTTGGCGTGGTCTACGACGTTTGGGAGCAGAAAAGTTGAAATTTCTATCTTGGTCATCTTCCCCCTCAGTATCTGGACGTTCATAAGAGGGATTGCTTAGAACACCTTAGCCGTAGCTAATTCTTGTTCAAGGATGATGACGTAGCCAGTATGATGAACGAGGTTGCTTCTAACTCATGTCTCTGGTGTCGGCAGTTATGCATCGTCGAGGGTACAGTGTTGATGTATCTAGGCGATTCGTTGATCCTTGCCTCCTCTCTAGAGGAGCTAGTAAGAGTGAGGGAATTCTTATGGAATTTTTAACCTATTCAGGTAGGAGGATTCTCTCTCTTCCTTTGAGGGTTTTCCCAACCCTGGAGAGGATCTAGTTGGTCCTTCAGCAGGTAGAAGGGTTCCTGTCCAGCAGGGAATGGCCGGTACCAGCTTGGAGAAGCCTCTTAGGGAGAATGTCTCTCTCTTTTAATTCCAGGGTCTAGTATCTGGATGCGCTCTCTGCAGGTATGTCTCAGGAATCGCTGGGACTTCCACAACAAGAACGCAGTTATAGTCGGGAGCGAGTCTTGCCTGTTGGATCATCTGTGATGGTCAGGAGAAGTGCAACTGACACGGGAAGGTCTTCCCGATGTTCATCTGTACACAGATGCCTCAAATCAAGGTTGGAGAACAACCTTGGAGGAAACCCAGGCCTCGGGCCTCTGGTGGGGTTCGGGAACAAGAGGAGTCAATAAAAAATTCGGGGAATCAAGGCTGTAAAGGAAGCCCTCAGTTGTTTTCAGTCGTAGTGCGCAACAGAGTAGTGGCTATGTTTAGTGACAGCATAATTGCCGTGTCGTATCTGAAGAACTCGGGGGGGGGGGGGGAACAGGCTCAACAGAACTCAATACTATAGCACAGAGAGTCCTGAGAGGGTGCGAAGAACGAAAAGTGTCTCTTCTTCCCCAATTTATATCGGGGAGTGTCAGCGTACTGGCCAATTCACTAAGTCGCTCCCGTCAGGTATTCGGGGAGAGAGTGGACTTTGGCTCTGGAAGTAATATGTCAGGTTCTCCGGAAGTGGCCAGCAACTGTGGACTTATCCGTGGCATGATTGAACCATCGTCTTCCAGTTTATTTCTCACCAGTGGTGGTCCCCATGCCAATAGGCACTGATGTGACGTTACAAATTGGAATCACATGCAGGTGTATGCCTTTCCTCCATCTGGTCTCATTCATCAGGTAATAAGGAAATTGCAGGAGAGTGCCAAGACGTTTATGACTCTAATAGCTCCCTGCTCGCCATAACACGCTTGGTTTCCGGAACTCCTAGAGCTCCTTACAGAAGTTCCGAGGTCCCTACCCATGTGAAACTTCTTCTCAGACAACCTCATTCTCACCATTATTATCTGAACCCTTGCATGCTGTACCTAGTTGATGGGGGACTGTAGTGAGAGCCTCTAGGCAGTCCAGACTCCCTAAAGCTGTGTCTAGACAGTTTTCTTTTAGCTTGAGAAAGTCAACCTGTAAGCCTTACCAGGTTCAGCTGGACAAGGTATAGAAGTTAGTGTTGTAAGGAAGGTCATTACATCTCTAGACCTTCCATAGCCAAAATAGCTGATTTTCTTTTATTCCTTTGGAAAGTCAAGGGTCTTTCGTATTCGGCTATTGCTGACTACCACTCAATGATTAGCGGTACAGTTAGTTTCCACCTTCCTGAAATCTCGAATAGTAAGATAATCGATGATTTAGTACGTTCTTTTAAGATTGAACGTCCTGTCTTGCCGACTTGGGGCCCCTCCGTGGGACTTGTCGGAAGTACTTCAATATTTTTCTTGCGTTCCCCTGCCTTTGAGCCCATTGAAGCTATAACATTAAGACACTGACTAAGAAGTTGCTTTTTCTTACAGCTATAGCTTCAGCTAGAGGGTTGGGCAACTTTCAGGCAGTTTCTAGGTTGGGTTCCTATGCAAGAAATGATGCGCATTTGTCTGTCTTCCGGAATTTGTGGCAAAGACAGAGTCGGAGGTTAAAACTCTGCCTCGTTCATTTAAAGTTCTTTATCAGGCAGTGTTCATTACTGGTGATTCAGTTATCGGAGATCTGGTTTTATGTCTTGGGAGCATTAAAGTCTGTTTTCACACTGACTTGGAAACTCCTTCCGATCTCTGGCATCACTTCTTGATCCATGGAATCCTTCGCTGGTCCCCACTGTCAGATAAATGATGATTAGTTATTATTGTGGTGATTTCCCAGGTTGTCAGCGGTTGTTATTATCACACTGTCGGGAACGGAACTTCAGCTCTGTATAACCGGGACTGCACAGTATTTGCAAGTATTCCGTTCATCCGGCTTTCCAGCGGAATTATTTATGTCCGTCTATTCATTAAAGTCTATTTATCAAAGGTTGAAAAGTCCATCGTCTGTTTACTCATTTTACTTCTTGTCTTCCGATTTGGAATCCTCACAGTGCTGTCAAAGAATGCGATTAGTTACTTTTTTGATCATTTGAGGTGATTTCCAGGCTTCTCAGGGTTGTTATTCGTCGTCTTCAGCTCTGTATTTCCTCAACCGTATAGTATTCGGAGTATGTCCAGACCATCTTCCTTTTGAAGAATTATTCAGTGCCTTCTATTCTGGAGGCAGCTTGTCGAGCGGTTTGAAAATTCTGTCTCAGTGTTCACCTCCTTTTAAGATTTTTTCATTGTCCTCAAACTGTTTGAATGTGAGAAGTCTGCTATCAGTGTGAGCTCATTTAGCTGAGGTGGTATTCACCAAGAGTCGGAGGTCATGAGAGGGTTATCTCTTAGTCAACATGTAGTGGCGTAGTCTATTATCTAGGGTGTGTTCATTTAGCTGAGGTGGTATTCGCTTAGTGCGGAGGTTCGGAGGGTTATTCTCTTAGTCCACGCGTAGCGGCGAAGTCTATTATCTAGGGTGTGTTCACTTAGCTAAGGTGGTATTCACTTAGTGAGGAGATTCTTAGGTTAACGAGATAGAGGAATTCCTTTTAGTCTAGAATTCTTAGGCAACAGTGATATTATAATCCCATGAACTTAGGTTTAGTACGTTTTAAGTATCTTAGTCTTTGATAGTTTCCCTACGAGAGTCCAAAGGGGTGCTCTAGTAGGCTAGGTTATTTCGTCAGCATTGAGATACTTCATCGCTCGTCGATCGTCAGGCCTTATCAGGAGGATCAGCAACTTGGCACGCTGCTTAATTCCCCTCCATACATGAGAGGCTCTGAATAGCCACATGGGAGGTTCATCGTACTCCTCCATACATGAGAGGTTCTGAAGAACCACATGGAGGTCGACGGACCGAGACAGTCACCAAAAGCATCGATTGATAAGGTGAGTGTATAACTAAATAGGTATACTAGGCAGAGCAGATCAGTGAGCTGCCATCTCTGAGGTTGTCTCATCAAACTTAGATGGTTCTCCCGATTGAGTGGCTCTGCATTCTGCATCATTCTCCTCCATACATGAGAGGTTCTGAAGAGCCACATGTGTGGTCGACGGACCAAGAGTACTGACCTGACTGTCGATCAAAGTACTGTACTCTCCAACATGTCTCTTCACTGAAAGTATTGATTGATATGGTGAGTATATGACTAAACAGATATTTTATGCAAAGCAGATTGGTGAGCTACCATCTCTGCGGTTGTCAAAAGGCGTGCAATAGAATTGATCCCTCCTCCTCTAAATGTTGTTAATCGGGTGAATTCAGGTGTTCAGGGAATGTATTGCAGTATGAAGTTTTCATAATAAAACTAATATTGTAATACTTACCTGAACACCTGAATGATTCCCACCCTCCTTTCCCCACATCAGTTTTGGCCTTGAAAAAAGCGATTGACAAAAGCGGGAGTGTCAGCGCACACCTGTGTCAGTGTTGCCAAGCATTTGTTATGGTAACTCAAGTGACAAGATTTTACCTGCAGCGTTGGTAACGCTGGCTTTTAAAATTCCCAATTGTGGGATTGGTAATTGAGAGTTGTTCGGGCTAGTGGGATTAAGGGCTAATTCAGGTGTTCGGGTAATTATTGCAATATTAGTTCTATTATGAATACTTCATTTCATGAAAGATAACAGAGCAGGGAGTTTTCTGATGAAGATCAAAATCATAAGTAATAAGTGAACCACTATTGGGAACAATTTTGTGTATTGAATAAAGATCCCTGGATGCTGTTGATGTTCAGACAAGAGGATGATACTTAGTTTTCTGGTGATCTTCAGTTTTTTATTTAGGGCCGAGAAACAGGCTTTGAAGGTAAATAACACTAAGTAGTGTTATTTTATTGAGTAAGTGGTGTGAGTTATTGACAGTATACTACATATGGCCTAGTGGAAGACAAGAGAATGAAGGATAAGAGTGTGTTAAAATCAGGAAGTCGTTAACAAAATACCAGAGCATATAATCATGATACAATACTAACCTAATTGCAAAATGTTGGCACATAGATTGCATGAACAGTATAATGAGTAAGGAGTGAGACTGACTTTGTTTGCAAACATGAATAATGTAATAAAAGGGGGAACTATATCTCCAGACAGAAAAGTATGAAACTCCCATGGTGATGGAATAGTCAAGTAGATTATGCACTCAAAATTTGAAAATTTAGTCATTTACTTCATATAATGTTTTTAGTCCTCATTATGATTCATTGCCACTCTTACAAGATAGTGCTAATAAGTAGAGTACTGCACTTTGAAAAACATTACTATATGTGGGAAGTTTTAGAGGAGCTGACTGTGACCTTGATGGTGATCAAATAATTGAAAGGAAGGGAAGAAAACTCAAATTTTATATAAGTAACTTGCCCAGTAATTACTTAGCTAAGAGCTTCTAACTTGACGGCAGCTTCAATTTTGAAAATCGCGGTAGCGATAGTCTTTTGTTTATGTAGGTGACTAACTCTGCCCACTTTCAGGGTAAGAGAGAGGAACAACTCGGCCAAGAGCTTCAATTTTGTTTCTCCCGGCTTAATAGCAACACAGTGTTAAGAAAGCGGCTCAGTTTTGGTTTTCGGCTTGAGATTCTTACCATTTGGTGATGTATTTTCAGCTGCAGTAGCCTACAGCTTTTGTATTTGAATTAGTTGACAGTGTTTTTTCCTGATTTTTGACAATTGTTCTCCATGGAGATTTACTTATACAGACTTGGTTAGCTAGTAGCTATGTCAGACTCATACAGACTTCGTTAGCTAGTAGCTATGTCAGACTCGAGTGCCACTCGCTTAACTAAAGCATGTTATGACTCTCGTACTTTATGTATGACATATAGAGGACAAAGTTGCTCGATTGACTTGACCTGTGAGCAATGCTGTGAATGGGATAAAAAAAAATTTTAGACTTTGGCTTCTCACCTAGCTAAGTTAGAAAGGGATTGTAAGAGGAAAGCAGCTTTTAGAGCCAAAGTTAAGTTAGCTACTCATGTCATGACTCAGGAATCTAGTAATGCTGATATTCCTACTGTCTCTTCCCCTACTAAAGTAATCTCTCGTATTTCCAGCCTCCCACCTATACCACCGATCTCTGCTCCTGGTTCCCATGCTCCCGACCCGGACCACTACACCAGCCTCGAATCAAAACTTGATAAGAAGTGTGATATTCTTGCTAGCACAGTGGCCCAGTTGGGGGCATCAATGCATTTCCTCATGGAGAAGTTCAGTGAAAAGTGTTCAACTGAAGTGTTAGTGGAGGAGGTGGCTTCCCGTCCCACCGACTCTCCTAGGCAAAGGTCACTGCCACACTCCGCCAGCCCGGGAGGAGGCATAATGGAGGCCCAAAGGAGGTTGATGGGGTCTGCCCATGGGTAGTCACCCCCTCAGTCACAACTGTGACGTCCCAAGTGTCAACAAAAGACAACCATTGGAAAGGCATGTCTTGTGTTCATCATCTCTCGTCCAGTTCGGGAGATTCTAGCCCTAGTCATGGGCGCCAGTGGAGATTCTCGGACGAATCTCGTCCATTGAAAAGATGCCCATTGCTCGGGGACCAGCCCCCTTCATTGTACGGCAAGAGGTCCAGGGAACCGTCTGGTAGTCCACAACCATCATGCAGCAAATGGGACATTCCTGGATGTTTTCACAGTCTGTAACTCCCAGACTGTCGTCAGTGTCCCACAAGGGCTCTAGTTCTTCATCCAAGCAAGGTTCTTCTCGCAATCATTCATGTTCCACATCCGAGTGCCCAGCAGGGAACGAGGAGTGCCCATTGGTGGCCGACCACCCGCTAGTAGCTGAGCGCCCAGTGGAACCCATACACTCTTTAATGGTTGAGCGCTCGGATTGTTCGGCACCTGCTCCTGTCCTCTTGTCTTCTTCATCAAAGTGCCTGGTGTCTTCGCTGTCTCACTTGACTCCTGAGTTTCCATCAGGGAATATGGATTTGACAATGCCCGGTTTAGACTCTTCCTTGCTACCACTTCAGAAGCAGATGGATAGTATTTTGGGTCTTCTTAAGAAGTTGAATTCTTCTTCTGCAGTAGCGCCCAAAGATCCTTCACTGTCCCCCGATCCATCGGAAGAGGAGGATTGAGGACGGGGCTCTACTCCTTCAGCTTATGTTGCTTCGCTGAAATATTTGTTAGCCAATTTTCCGGATTTCTTCGCACCAGCAGCTCTTGCTTCTCCGGCTTCCTCGTTTATGATGAGTGACCTGCCTGCTGATTCGTCAAGACTTCCGAAGATGGTCTTATCATCCTCATCTAAGAATGCTTTTGGGAAAGTAGATAACTGGCTTTCAGAGAAAAGACATCAAGGCAAAGCATGCTCTAGTATTCTGCCGTCTTGTCTCTCAGCTAGAAGGTATCGGTCATATGCCACTGGAGAAGCTCCCTCCTTGAGAGTGGCTGCCTCCTCCCAGCAGGGGGACTTCTCCGGACTCATCAATTCAACCCATAGGTCTGCCTTTGCTTGGGCAAAGACTATGTTCTCTGCGTTGGAGATGGACCATTTACTGAAGAATCTGTTCAAGGTATTTGAGGTCCTTAGTTTTTATATAAATAACTTGCCAAGTAACTACATGGCTATTACGTTTCATTTATCGGCAGCTTAAATTTGGAAATTCGTGGTAGCATTCCAGTATTTTGGTGTAGCTAACTTGCCCCGCCCACTTTTGGGAAAGGATAGGTACAACACTACTAACGAACTCAATTCGTTTTTGCCGGTTGACAGCTTAATATGGTTGTTGACATCAGCTTTCATTTGATTTAACGTAATTCACCAAATGGTTTTCATCATTTTTGTTGAAGTATTCTTTGTCTTGGTAGCGATTGCACTAATTTTATTAGCTTATTTAGCTTGGACTTTGCCTTTTATTAAGATGTCTGACTCTAGTTCTGCTAGCAGTAGGTTATGCAGCAAAGGCTGCAATACCAGACTTACTTCAATTAAATATGACTCTCATACCATTTGTGTTCAATGTAGAGGACAAAATTGCTCTTCAGTCTTGACTTGTGACAAATGCAAAGAGTGGGATCAGGGGAAATAGAAAGTTTTGACTAGTTATTTAGATTAACTTGAGGAAAAACAGACAGAGGAGAGCGGCTGTTAAATCCGAAGCTACGAATTCAGTCAGGGTTCTCCTGTTTTGCATGCCCTTCCGACTTCTGTAATTGCATTCTCCCCTATCACCAGTCCTCCGACTTTACCTGTGACTCCATTATCCAACTTCCAACCTTCTGAACCCAATGCCATCACCAGTCTGGAAGCCAGAATGGACCAGAAATTTGGTTTGTTAATTAACACCGTAGTTCAAATAGGGGCTTCAGTGAGGGGCCTTGTGGGTAAGTTTAATGCCGGAGATCTCAGTGCAAGTGTTGTGTCAGTGGAGGAGGTGGCTACTCGTTCCACAGATGCTCCTAGATGAAGGTCCCTGTCAAACTCCCCTAAACCTGGGAGGAGGCAAACTGTAAGTCCCAGGGAGGTTAGTGGGGTTTGCCCATGGGTAGTCGCCCCCTCAACCAAGCTTGTTGTTCGAGATTCCCAGGACTCGGCGGACAGCCACTGGAAAGGCGTCCATATCGGAGTTCATACCCTTTCATCGAGTGATTCGGATTAGGGATCCGACAAATCCAAATGCAAAGCGAGTCAGGAGCGCAGTTGGCACTTTAAAAGTGCATCCAGGCCACTGAAAAGGCCAATATCAGCGGCTGAGTCTGATTTTCTGATCCCTTGCAAGCAGACCAGAGACCGGGATCAGAGTCCCAAACCTTCATGTAGTTTTTTGGATGAACCGTCTAACGTGTCACCCGCAGTGTCTGCGTCAGAGTGTCAGTTTTTGTCACCCAAGAAATACATAGATCATGCTTCAGGATCCAAGGGATCCAAGCATCCAGTGGGATTCAAGGGATCCAGTTTAGTGGGATCTGGAGGATCCAAGTATTCAGTGGGATCGGAGGGATCCAGGCATATAGTGGGATCTGAGGGACCCAGATATTTAGTGGGATCTGAGGGATCCAAACATCCATGTGGATCCGAGGAATCCATTCATCCAGTGGGATCCGAGGGATCCATTCATCAAGTGGGATCTGCGGGATCCAAGTGTCAGTGGGATCCAAGGGATCCAAACACAGTGGGGTCTAGAGGATCCGATGTGTCTGTGGAACCAGATCAACACGTAGTTCATGCGCGGTCGTCAGTGTGCAATCGCTCCCCCTCCGAGCTGGCGCCAACCTCATCCAGGCATCCAGCGCCGTACTCCACTTCTCATTTGGTTCAGGATCCTTCTCTGGAACCAATTCAGTGACGCTTAAACAGCATTCTAGATCTGTTACACAAACCGACAGTGACTCAAGATCCTGAAGATTTGACTCTCTCACCAATTTCGTCTGAAGAAGAGGATGTAGAACAGGATCAGCCTTCTTCAGTCTACACTTCTTTTTTGAAGTACTTCTTGTTTTGCTTCCCGGACTTCTTTTCACCAGCGACTCCATCTTCACCAAGTTCAGGTTTTATAATGAGAGAACTTACGGAAGCTTTTAGGCTGCCTGAGATGGTTCTATCGTCGTCTTCAAAGAAAGCTCTGTCGGGCATTGAGAGCTGGCTAGAGAAAAGAGGGATCTGGGGAAAGCGGTATTCTGTGCTCCTCCTTGTTTATCTAAGAAGAGGCACTTGTTGTATGTTACTGGGGAAGTCCCGTTGTTGGGAGTTTCTGCCTGCTCCCAAGGGGACTTCTCCAGTTTAATTGATTCGTCACGGAGATCTGCTTTCTCCTCATCCAAGATCTTATTCACTACTTCAGAACTCGATCATTTGATGAAAGATATCGTTAAGGTCTTTGAGATCTTAAGTTTTCTTGATTGGACTGTCACTGCCTAAGCGAAGAAAATAGAAGACTGTGCCTCTCTCCAAGATAACTTCACTACAGACTGGCTGGTAGTGCTCTCATGCGCGGATAAGGCGGTCAGGGATGGATCCCAGGAGCTGGCAGCCTTGTTCGCAGTGGGAGTGCTTAAGAAGCGAGAACAGTGGTGTTCATTCACTGCGAAGGGGGTCACTCCCTCCCAGAGATCCGCACTTCTTTTTGCTCCTTTAGATCAGCATAGTGTCTTTCCCAGTGCCACAGTAGAACTTATTGCAACAGAGCTGCAAAAGAAATCTACTCAAGACTTTTTGGCTCAGTCCACCAAACGTACGAAGGAGTCTGGACGTTCTTCATCTTCCTCATTGTTTGCACCTAGAATGGTTTCACCTCTACAGCAAGCATTTCGAGGAGGTAGAGGTAGATTTCAGGCCTGTTCCCACGCGTATTCTAGATCCATTCGACCAATCAAGAAATTAGCAGTCAAACTTTCCTCTCACAAGTGAGGATACTATCCTCCATGTACCAGTGGGGGCCATGCTTCTACATTTTTGGAGCAAGTGGGAGGACAGAAATGTAGAACCTTGGGTTTTAGAGGTGATTAGAGAGGGATGTTCCATCCTGTTCAGGGAGAAACCTCCCTTGGTGTCCTCTCCTATCAGCTTGGCAGCCTACTCTTTAGGCTCAGAGAGGTATTTGCCCCTGTCACAAGAAGTATCATCTCTGCTGACCAATAGGGCCATAGAAATAGTCGACGATGTCAGCATGCCAGAGTTTTACAACTGCCTGTTCGTCGTCCCAAAGTCATCTGGAGGTTGGAGACCTGTCCTGGACATCTGCACCCTGAATTTCTGTGTTCAAACTACAAAATTCAAAATGGAAACCACCCATTCAGTTCTGTCTTCCATCCGTCAAGGGGATTCGATGGCAACTACAGTATAGACATGCAGGATGCATATTTCCACATTCCAGTCCACCCAGAAGCCAGGAAATATCTGCGGTTTGTGTTCCAGGACAAGGTCTTCCAATTTCGAGCCCTGTGCTTCAGACTATTGGCAGCCCTCAAGTTTTCACCCATGTCCTCACCCAATTAGCAAAATATTAACATCTCATGGGGATCAACAGTTGTCCCTATCTAGACAACTGGCTCCTACTCTCCTCCTTGGAATCAAGTTGCACAGAGGACCTAAAAAAGACTCTTCTGTTAGCCCAAGAGTTGGGCCTGTTGATAAACCTAGACAAATCCCAATTAGTCCCGAGTCAGTCGATTCTATATTTGGGAATGAAGATCAACTCTTGGATTTTTCGGGCTTTTCTGTCCGACACGAGAATCCAAGCCTGCATTTGGACAGTTCAGAACTTCCTCTCTCTCCCGTCATGCTCGGCCAACAAATGGATGAGTTTACTGGGAACTCTCTCATCCATAGGAAAGTTTGTTCCATTAGGGAGACTTCACACAAGCGTGTTACAATTTTTTCTAAAAGCCAGTTGGCAGAGGAAGATTCTTCTGGACTAGTTTGTTTTCTCGATCACTCCTGAGATCAAGGAGGACCTTCGGTGGTGGCTTTTAACAGGAAGATTTGCAGAAGGGAAATCTCAGCACCCTCTGAGCCCCAACCTCACATTATATTCAGATGCATCAGATCTAGGCTGGGGGGTTCTGCTAGAAAACAAGGAAGTTTCAGGGACATGGTCACAATCTGAGAGAGAACTTCATATCAGTGTGGAGGAGCATTGCAATACACTTAGCCCTTCAACACTTTGCAACAGTGACTTTCAGCTCCAAGGTCATAGTCCACTTGGACAATACGGCAGCTCTGGCCTACGTAAAGAATCAGGGAGGAACCCACTCCTTTTCACTGTATCAAGCTACCAGACATCTTATCGGGGCACAAGGAAACCAAATCAAATTGTCACCCACTTTATACAGGGCAAACTAAATGTCATAGCGGACTAATTAAGTCATTGCAAACAGGTCCTACCCACGGAATGGACACTGAATCCACTGGTATGCACCAACCTGTGGAAACAGTGGGGAAAGCTGTCTGTCGGTAGATCTATTTGCAACTTTGAGGAATCACCGACTTCCTTTGTATTGCTCGCCAGCCCCGGACCCTCTCGCATGGGCAACAGATGCGATGCTCCAGGACTGGTTGAACCTGGATGTCTACGCCTTCCCGCTCTTCAGCATGGTTAGAGACAGAATCAACAAATTTCTCATACACGACAACACGCTGATGACTGTGGTAGCTCCTCGATCTCCTGGTAGATTTCCCGAGGCTACTTCCACAGCGACAAAACCTACTCAGGCAACCACATTTTCACCAGTTCCAACAAGGACTATCCACTTTCACTCTGACAGGCTTCAGACTATTAGGAAGCTTGTCAGAGCAAAAGGCTTTTCGAGATCAGCTGCGGAAGCAATTGCAAGATGTAGACATCAGTCTTCCTCCAATGTCTACCAGAATAAGTGGACTATTCCGCAACTGGTGCAGAAGACACATTGTATTATCCACTTCTACCTCTGTAGTGCAAATAGCAGATTTTTTGCTATTTTTAAGATCCTCCTGAGGATTAGCTATATCCAGGATCAACTCAGTATTCAGGCATAGAGGTCTGGATCTGTCGATTGATAAAGACATCAGTGACCTTATCAAATCACTAGACACTTGGAAACAGGGGAGGTCAGATTCCGTATCCTGGAATCTAGATGTTTTAAAATGGCTCTCAGGTCCTCCCTTTGAACCTCTTCAATCCACATCCCTCAGGGATCTTACAAGGAAGACACTATTTTTAGTCACTCTAGCTACTGCTAAAAGAATTAGTGAGTTGCAGGCTCTGAGCAAGAAGGTAGGATTCACACAAGGATACACAGTCTGTTGCTTTACTATGGGGTTCTTAGCGAAGAATGAAACACCGTCTTTTCCCTGGCCCCGTTCATTCACAATCAAAGGTTTAACAGACATTGTAGGTCCTACGGACCAAGAGAGAGCTCTTTGTCCAGTAAGAGCATTAAAGTATTATCTGGAGAGGACTAAGAGAATCAGAGGCTTGTCCCCTAACCTCTGGTGTTCAGTTAAGGACCCAACCCGTCCTTTATCCAAGAACGCATTGGTGTTCTTCTTGAGAGAAGTGATTTCCGAGTAGCACATTAAGATTCAAGAGGAAGACTTGCCAATCTGCAAGGTTAAAGCCCACGAAGTTAGGGCAGTAGCGACTTCACTTTTCTTCAAGCAGAATTTATCCCTCTCTGCAATTTTGCAGTCCACCTTCCGGAGGTGCAAATCAGTGTTTGTGGAGCTTTATCTACGTGATATCGAAACTGTTTATGAGAATTGCAGTACTCTTGGCCCATTATCCGTGGCTGGCATGGTGTTGGAGGAGGAAGGATAAGGGGTATTCTTACATTTCTCTATCCACTCGCCTTGAATTTAGGTTGTCAGGTTTTGGTAATTTGGGGGGTACTGAGTACCTGGAGCACCCACCATTCGTTGTGTCGTGTTATGAATGGGTTATGGTAACTGGTTTTTTTTATATGGTGTATGTGTGACTTGTTTGTTATGGTCTTGGTTTTGATACTGCGCCCAGGGCAAGGGCTTTAGTATTTTATCGTATGCTTTGGCAGCTGCAAAGCCCCACTGATTTAGGGGCGCCTCTGACTTCACTGCCACGCCACTACGGTCGAGATGAGCCGCGTCAGAGGCAGTATTTTCCTGCTGGAGCTCTCTCGCCAGGTAGGTTACAACAAGCATTTTATCAGTGTTAACTACTTGCTGTTTCAAAATTCATCTCCATTCATGAGTGTTTTTGAAGTAGTACATTGCCCATGCATCCCACCTCCCGTCAATGTGGGATTCAGCTATGTAGTTACTTGGTAAGTTACTTATATAAAAATTACACTTTTATGATAGAATAAGTTTTATATTTACTTACCAAGTAAATTAGTGATCAAAGCCCTTTGGCTCGTTAGTAGTGTTGTACCTATCCTTCCTCGAAAGTGGGTGAGGCGAGTTACCTACACCAAAATATTGGAACGGTACCGCGAATTTTCAATTTGTTCATGCAACTTACCTGTCAGATATATATATAGCTGTATTCTCCGAAGTCCGACAGAATTCCAAAAACTCGCGGCACACGAGTGGGGCCAGGTGGTTAATACCCATTCCGCCGCTGGGAGGCGGTATCAGGAACCATTCCCATTTTCTATTCAGATTTTCTCTGTCGCCGGTACTGTCAACAACTGTTTTCAGTACCTCCGTCTTTGGATTTCGTAAACTCGTTATTTTCCACTTAAGTATTCTATTTGACTTTTGGTTTTGTCTTTGGATTGTGGATTGGCATACGCTTTTGTGGAATTTGCTTTTGATTGCTCTTTGGATGATGTCTGGATCTAGTTATGCTAGCTTCAGAGTATGTTGTGTGAATGAGTTTAAGGTGAGGCTACCGAAAGTTTGGTAGATCCTCACTTTATATGCATGAGGTGTAGGGGCAGGTTTGCTTGATAAATGATCGCTTACTTTGCCTCCCACCCTGCTAATTTATTAGTTCAGGATTTCATTCTCGCACTAATAGTGCTCCTTTTGCATCTGGAAGATGGCTAACAAAATATTATCTATTGCGAAGGTGCATAGATTGAGCGAGTCAGCGATAATAAAGAAGAAACAATAGTAACGCTGGGTCAGTCAAAGTGCGTCGTGAAAACAGACTCGTAAAGGCGGACGCTGAAGAAGGATATGTCCAATAAAGTTTTCGTAACTATGTTGTTACAACAAAATCAAACACTTATGGAGTTATTAAAGGAAATGTAAGGTTTGTTTTTGGAGAACTAGAGTGACGTCACGTAGGCAATGGCTGCCTCCTAGTAAAAAGTAAACAAGCGCTTTTTGTCGAGTTCAAAGTAGCACGGTAAACGTTAAAGATGCCATAATTTACTCAGGTCGGTATCAAACATTAGTTTTAGTCAGGGTGAGGAGATAACCTACCATAATTTTAGTTAAAACGACGAGAATAGGTTTTATCTCGCCGAGACTGATTTAAATCTACCGAGGCCTAACGTGGCGAGCCAAATTCTAGTACTCGTAGGCTAGCGGGAGTTGAGACTTCCCAAGTAGGTAGCCTATTTCACTATATATTGACTGGGGCCTTTCTGTCAAGCATGCTTCGTCTCCCAGTCGTGCTCACCGCTTCGCTGGATCGCCATCGTGACGCTCTGCTGCAGCGTGACTCTCCGCCAAGCAGCTATCCTGGGACGCTTCTGTAGCTGCTCGTCAGGGCGCTCCTCTCGCTGCCGTGCAGGACACTCGGCTGGACCGCCATCGTGACGCTCCGCAAGCAGCTATCCTGGATGCTTCTGTAGCTGCTCATCAGGACGCTCCTCTCGCTGCCGTGCAGGACGCTCGGCTGGACCACCAGCGTGACGCTCCACAAGCAGCTATCCTGGACGCTTCTGTAGCTGCTCGTCAGGACGCTCCTCTCGCTGCCGTGCAGGACGCTCGGATGGACTTTGGTTGCTCGAAGTGACGCTTCAGAGCAATCAAAGTCTGCGGGGAAGCGTAGATCCCTTCTGCGTGTTGGACCGCAAGGCCTTCGTTTCTCCCATTGAAGAGGAGAAGTCTCTTGTGAGTCGGAGCCTGCAGTCCTTGAGCAGCCTCCCCTTCCTCGTCTACGGACTACCAGGTGTTAGCCGGCCTTTCTTAAGGACTTGTTTGGCGACAAGTTTCAAACCCTCGTCCACTCTCTCTCCTCCTTCGCAGTTTGCTTCGTCCAAGACGAGGAGAGCGCGGGGTTTGTCAAGATGACTTCGTCTCTGGCGACGAAGAAGGCCTTCAAGAAGGTTAACACCTGGATGGAGGAAGGAAGACCCAAGGCAAGACTTCTTTTGCCCTGCCTCCGTCCAAGCTGAGCGGCAAGGCAGGTATGTGGTAAGAGACCGGGAGGACGTCGGCTCAAGAGTTCCTTCGTTGTCCCAGGGAGACTTCGCTAGCTTGGTCGACGCGCCTAGAAGGTCCCTCCTGTCGGCTGCCAAAGTGTCCTGGACTATGTCGGAGACGGATCACCATTTGAAAGGACTGTTTCGAACCATGGAGGTCTTCAATTTCCTGGACTGGTGTTTGGGGCTCTAGACGTCAGGATTAGTAGTCCCGACTCGATCTGCCTGGGGAGCTGTCCAGCGTGTTGAACTGCATGGACAAGGCAGTCAGGGATGGCTCGGAGGAACTGACTTCCCTCTTTTTATACGGGCCTCTTGAAGAAGAGGGCCTTGTACTGTAACTTTACAGCCTATGGCCCTACCAGCCAACGGCCATACCACGTTAAAGCACCGCTTCTCGTGCGATCAGCGAAGTTAAGCAACGTTGGGTCTGGTCAGTACTTGGATGGGTGACCGCCTGGGAACACCAGATGCCTTTGGCGTCATACTTTTGCAAAGTCAGTTTCTCCGTCGCAGAGGGCTTTGCTGTTCTCCCCGTTTTCGAGCCATCTCTTCCCCCCAGTCCTTGTTCAAGGATCTCTCCTCCAGCTTGAAGGAGGCCACTCAAGACCTCTTGGCCCACTCGTCAAGACGCCCGGCAGTCCCTTTGATGTCGTTGTTGGGTCAGACCTCCAGGAAGTAGAAGCCCTTTCGTGGAGGAGCTTCTTCCTCGAGATCTTCTCCCAAGGTAGAGGTCTTTTCAGAGGCGGAGCCCCGCCTAAACCTTGGGGCAGGAAGTGATTTGCAGCGCCTCCAGACACCTGTAGGAGCCAGGCTTCTTTCGTTTGCGAGAGCCTGGAGAGCAAGAGGGGCAGACACCTGGTCCCTTGAAGTTATCGAGAGAGGATACAAGATCCCCTTTCTCGACTCACCACTTCTGTGCACGTCGCCCAGGGATCTGTCGTCCTCATTCCATCAAGAGAAGCAACAGATCCTTTTCGAGCTATTAGAGCAAATGCTCGAGAAAGTGCTGTGGAGCAAGTCCTGGAGCTGGACTCCCCAGGATTCTACAACCGACTGTTCCTAGTTCCGAAGCAGTCGGGAGGATTGAGACCAGTCCTTGATGTCAGTAGACTGAACCGCTTCATGGTGAAGAAGTTCACGATGGAGACGTCCCAGTCTGTTTTAGGAGCATTAAGACCAGGAGATTCGATGGTCGCTCTGGACTTACAGGACGCTTACTTTCACGTTCCCATACATCCCCATTCGAGGAAGTATTTGAGGTTTGTACTAGGGGACGAGTGTTTCAATGCAGAGCTCTTTGCTTCGGGCTAAGCACAGCTCCCATGATCTTCACGATTATCATGAGAAATGTGGCGAGATGGCTTCACTTGGCGGGTATTCGTATCTCGCTTTACCTGGCCGATTGGCTCATCCGAGCCTCTTCACAGTCAAGGTGTCTGGAGGACCTGAATGCGAATTTAGAGTTGACAAAGTCCCTAGGACTTCTAGTGAACGAAGAAAAGTCCCATCTGATCCCGACGCAGTCCATCGTCTATCTGGGGATTCAGATGGTTTCAGTGGCTTTCAAGCTTTTCCATCCCAGGAACGTCAGTAGCAATGCTTAGAAAAAGTCTCATCCTTCCTAGGGAAGGAAATATGCTCGGTGAGGGAATGGGTTGAGTTTGCTGGGGACCATTTCCTCTCTGGAGAAGTTTGTTTCCCTGGGAAGACTTCATCTCAGGCAGCTCCAGTTTTCCTGGCGGAAAACTGAATAGACAAGGAGAATCTAGAGGAGACCCTGAAGATCTCTCCCGTTTTCAAGATTCACCTGAGGTAGTGGCTCGACCCCTCGAGGTTGGCAGAAGGGGTTTCTCTATGCCCTCAGAGCCCCGACCTGGTGTTGTTTTCCTACGCTCCCAGGGAGGGATGGGGAGCAACACTAGGAGGGGAGAAAGTGTCAGGCACCTGGAGAGGGGAACAGGTGTCCTGGCACATCAATCTCAAGGAATTAGGGGCGATCCTGCTGGCCCTTCAATCCTTCGAGAGCCAAGTGTCAGGCCGAGTCGTACAAGTAAATTCAGACAACTCCACAGCCCTGGCATACCTCAAGAAACAGGAGGAACTCGTTCCCGGTCCCTGTTCGCCCTGGCGAAGGAGATCCTGCTTTGGGCCCATGCGCGGGGATCACGATCCTTGCGAGGTTCGTTGCAGGAGTGGAGAATATCCAGCGGACCTTCTCGGTCGACAGCGGCAGCTTCTACCGACCGAGTGGACCCTTCACGAGGAAGTATGTCAGGAGCTGTGGAGGTTATGGGGACGCCCCTTGGTAGATCTGCTCAGGCAGCCCCATTTCGAAAGGTACCTCAAAACTTCCCGCTCTGAGTCTAACTGCATTCAGACTATCAGCCGACAACAAGGATCTTCACGATCTCTTGAGATCCTTTGAGACTGTCAAGGTACCTCATTCCAGGACGCCTCCCTGGAACCTGGATGTCGTCCTAAATTTTTATGTCAAATACCTTCGAGCCTCTTTCTTGGCGTCTCAAGAATGTGACAAGGAAGGTTTTCCTAACTGCTCTGGCTACGGCGAAGAGAGTTAGTGAACTTCAGGCTATCAATAATCATGTAGGTTTTAGAGGCCATAATGCAGTATGTTCTCTAAGCCGTATGTTCTTGCTAAAACGAGAACCCGTCTACCCCTTGGCCCAGGACCTTCGAGATTAAGGGTATGACGAAAATTCTCAGACATGAACCAGAAAGAGTCATGTGTCCTGTCAGGGCTCTCAAATTTTATTTGCAGAAGACTCGGGAAAGTCGAGGTCCTTCGGACAGTCTGTGGTGCTCTGTCAAGAGGCGGATTTGCCTCTTTCTAAGAATGCACTGGCGTTCTTTTTTAGAAGCACCATTTTAGACGCACTTTCCGACGTTCAAGACAGTGACTTGAGTCTTTTGAAGTTAAGGCTCACGAAGTTAGAGCCATTGCAACCTCGGTGGCTTTCCAGAAGAACATGTCCCTTTGCGATCTTCTGGGTACCACCTTCTGGCGAAGCAATTCGGTGTTCGCTTCACATTACTTGCGGGACGTGAAGACGACATACGAAGACTGCTATTCGCTAGGACCATACGTTTCCGCACTCCAGATCGGCCCCATAACACTTCTAGGCCTGGACCTCTGTCGGACTCCCAGGACCAAGGAGAGGGCAAGTCGAAAGCCACAGGAGGGTTACGGGGGCTTCCCACTGATCTGGCGTCCCTTCGGCAGGACCTGTTGTCGCTTCTGCAGACACAGTGTTGCGGGCAGGGAGCGATACTCATCCTATCCTTTAGAGGTTAGGAAGTATATTTTAATCTTGATTTTGTTTTTTTACGTCAGATCGGTCCCATAACGCTTCTAGGCCTGGACCTCTGTCGGACTCCCAGGACCAGGGAGAGGGCATGTCGAAAGCCGCAAGAGGGTTACGGGGGCTTCCCCCGATCTGGCGTCCCTTCGGCAGGACCTGTTGACGCTCTAGGTCAGGTGGTTGGTCGTTGCTCCTTTTGTCCTCACAGTATGGCCTTATGATCTAGTCCCATTGTGGTCACGCCCCCGTGGACAGATCATCTAGAACTCACCAGCTATATAGGTCACTACCTTGCTGGAGACTCTAGTAAAGCAGAAGCAGGCTTGGGTGACAGTAATCACGAAGTCAGCTATGCTAACATAGGCCTGGACCTCTGTCGGACTCCCAGGACCAGGGAGAGGGCATGTCGAAAGCTGTAAGTTGGTTACGGGGACTTTCCTCCGATCTGGCGTCCCTTTGGCAGGTCCTGTTGATGCTCTCGGTCAGGTGGTTGGTCGTTGCTCCTTTTGCTCTCACAGTATGGTCTTATGATCTAGTCCCATTGTGGTCATGCCCCCGTGGACAGATCATCTAGAACTCACCAGCTATATAGGTCACTACCTTGCTGGAGACTGTAGTAAAGCAGAAGCAGGCTTCGGTGACTGTAATCACGAAGTCAGCTATGCTAACAAGTAAGGAACCAAGGCGTCAATCGCCTACATATATTTGTTTCCTAAATCCTATTCTGTCTCTTCCCACCTCCAATGGTGGGATTCAGCTATATATATATATCTGACAGGTAAGTTGCATGAACAAAATGATATTTTAATGATAAAATAAAGTTTGTTCATACTTACCTGGCAGATATATATAATCATAGTGCCCACCCTCCTCCCCTCAGGAGACAGTGGCACTAGAAAATCTGAATAGAAAATGGGAATGGTTCCTGATACCCGCCTCCCAGCGGCGGGAATGGGTATTAACCACCTGGCCCCACTGCGTGTGCCATGAGTTTTGGAATTCTGTCGGACTTGGAGAATACAGCTATATATATATCTGCCAGGTAAGTATGAACAAACTTTATTTTATCATTAAAATATCATATTTAAGCTGCCGATAAATGAAATATAATAGCTATGTAGTTACTTGGTAAATATATATAAAACTTTATTTTATCATAATAATGTCATTTTTTTGGATTGGTCCATAGTGGCCTTAGCAAAGAAGATGAGAGATTCTTTGGATCTTCCTCAAGATATTGCAGCTGATTGGCATAGTGTTCTCTCCTGCACTGATAAAGCTGTCAGGGACGGTTCATTGGTGATACAGTATCTTCCCTTTACGCCATGGGAACCCTGAAAAAGAGGGAGCTCTGGTTCTTCTTTGTATCTGAGGGCATGACTTCACATAAGTCAGCACTTCTCTTCCGGCAAGCAACAGTGGAGGAAGTTGCTTCTCACCTTCACAAGAAATCAATGCAGGACCTGCTTACTCAATCTACAAGACGCCTGAGAGAGTGGACCACCGCCCATACCAAGTCGTCATCCTTTCTTCAGCCTCAGCCCTTTCGAGGTGGCAGGCAGGTGTCACAGTCAAGACTCAAGCAATTGTATATTTCGCCTCGTGTGTGGTCAAGAAACCCTCCTCCAAATCTGCAGCTTGTGAATGAGGACTCATTCCTTCATGCGCCCGTGGGGGCCAGACTTCAGGTTTTTTGGGAAAGTTGGAGAATGGAAGGGGCAAATCATTGGGTGATCAAAGTTTTGATGGAAGGGCATTCCACCCCCTTCAAAGAGAAGCCTCCCTTGTCCAGCACTCCTGTCAAATTGATGGGCTGCTCTGTAGGATCAAAGAGGTATTTAGCCCTCTCGAAAGAAGTGTTGTCACTCCTTGAGAAGAAAGCAATATAAGTTGTTGAAAACATCAAGTCCAAGGGATTTTACAACAGGCTTTTTGTAGTACCCAAAGCCACAGGAGGATGGAGACCAGTACTCGACACAAGTGCACAAAACTTCTACATGACAAAAATGAAATTTCACATGGAAACAGTATAGTCCATCCTAGCATCCATTTGTCGAGGGGACTGGATGATCTCTCTTGACTCTTGACATGGGAGATGCTTACTTCCACATTCCCATTCAGCAGGGATCAAGGAAGTATCTGAGATTCGTTTTTGGGAATCAAGTATTCCAGTTTCAAGTGTTATGTTTCGGCCTATCAACAGCACCACAGGTCTTCACCCGAGCACTCGCCCCATTAGGCAACTGGCTTCATCTACTGGAAGTAAATATTTCCCAATAACTGGACAATTAGTTGATTCGGTCACCCACGAAAGAGAGGTGCATGGAGGACCTTCAAAGGACTTTGCTATTGACACAGGATCTAGGTTTGCTGTTGAATCTTCAAAAATCCCAACTGACTCCTTCTCAACAGATTCTTTATTTGGGGATGAAGATCGATTCTTAGAATATTTAGGCTTCCCCGTCCCCCAAAAGAATAGAGGATGGCCTGAAGAAAGTCAACCTTTTCCTTTCTCTACAAACGTGCTCAGCCACTCAATGGATTAGTCTCCTGGGCACTCTGGCGTCGATTGAACAGTTTGTGTGGTTGGGAAGGCTGCACATGAGACCTCTACAATTCTTTCTAAGAATCACTTGGGATCGAAAGATAAATCAAGACTTGTGCATATCCCCGATGACACAAGGGATAAAGGAGGACCTGTGTTGGTGGAACTTCACAAGTAGACTATCAAAGGGAAAGTCTCTCTGTCATGAACCCCTACCTAGACTTCTTTTCCGACTCGTCGGATCTAGGTTGGAGAGCTCTCCTGGGGGGAAAATAGGTTTCTGGAGTGTGGTCCCAACAGGAGAGAAGTCTTCACATCAACCTGAAGGAACTAAAAGCGATCCACTCGGGATTGCAACACTTTGCAAAGGAAGTCCACAACAAAGTAGTAACGGTACATGCAGACAACACCACAGCATTAGCATACACCAAACTCCAAGGGAGAACCCACTCATTCTCCCTTTGCGAGACAGCCAGAAGTCTCCTGCTTTGGGCAGATCAAACTCGGACCCAGTTGTTAACACTGTTCATTCAGGGAAAGTGCAACGTCTTAGCAAACGAGTTCAGTCATCACAAGCAAATACTTTGTACAGAGTGGACTCTGGACCGTCGGGTATGTGCCGACCTGTGGAAGTTGTGGGGAGAACCAATGATGGATTTGTTTGCAATGTCCAGGAACCACCGTCTTCCCTTGTTCTGCTCACTCTTTCCAGATCCTTGAGCCTGGGCGACTGATGCGATGATGCAGAATTGGTCCAGCCTGGATGTGTATGCCTTTCCTCCGTTCAGGATGGTAAGGGAGGTCCTGAAGAAGCTCCGGTCACACCAGAGCACTAAGATGACCTTGGTAGCTCCCTTTTGGCCGTGGAAAGAATGGTTCCCGTAACTACTCGAGCTACTAGTAGACTTTCCACGACTTTTTCTGGCAATCCCAAGTCTACTCAGACAACCCCACTTCAGAAGGTTTTATCAGGACACATCCACTCCGGCCCTGACAAGGTTTCAACTGTCCACAGACTCCTGCGAGTGAAGGGCTTTTCAAGAGCTGCAGCGGAAGCTATCTCTAAATGTAGACGACATTCTACTAGCAAGTCTGTCTGGCAAAGTGGGCTGTCTTTAAACTCTGGTGTAAGGAGAATAATATTTCTTATAAAACCACTATAACTCAAGTGGCGCACTTTTTTCTCTACTTGAGATCCGCCAGGGGCCTTTCTTCTTCAACGATAAAAGGATATAGAGCTATGCTTAGCTCTGTCTTCAGACACAGAGGGTTAGACATTTCATCCAATCAGGATCTCTCAGATCCTATTAGGTCTTTCGACACAACCAAGGTTAATAAGGAAAAAGCGTGTCCTTGATCCTTAGACGTTGTCGTCAAGTGGATGTCAGATTCATGTTTTGAACCCATGCGTTCATCATCACCGAGGAATCTTACTAAGATGACCAAGGTTAATAAGGAAAAAGCGTGTCCTTGGTCCTTCGACGTTGTCATCAAGTGAATGTCAGATTCATGTTTTGAACCCATGCGTTCATCTTCACTGAGGAATCTTACTAAGAAGACTATTTTTCTAGTTGCTCTAGCCACTGCGAGGAGAGTGAGTGAACTCCATGCAATTGACAAAAGAATTGGTTTTTCCCAGGGAGATGCTGCCTGTTCCCTTACTCTGGGCTTCTTAGCAAAGAACGAGAAACCTTCACAGCCATGGGCTCGTTCCTTTACCATAAAAAGCTTAATGGACATTCTAGGTCCAGAGGAAGAGGAGCGAGTTCTGTGCCCTATAAGAACACTTAGATATTACATCCAGAGGACAGAGAAGATTAGAGGTCCAGTGAGGAATCTTTGGTGTTTGGTTAAGAAGCCTTCTTCGTTAAGAACGCTCTATCATTTTTTTGTGCGAGACCTGATTCTGGAAGCACACACTCAAGTTGGAGAGGATATCCTACCAGTACTAAAGGTTAGAGCCCATGACATGAGAGCAGTGAATCTTTGGTGTTTGGTTAAGAAGCCTTCTAGACCCCTTTCTATCATTTTTTGTGTGAGATCTGATTCTGGAAGCACACACTCAAATTGGAGAGGATATCCTACCTGTACTAAAGGTTAGAGCCCATGACGTGAGAGCAGTTGCTACATCAGTGGCTTTTGAGCATAATCTTTCCATTGCTTCGATCTTACAGACTACATACTATCATAAAGATAAGAACTAAAAGATCTTCAGCTGACATACTATCATAAAAGATAAGAACTAAAACCAACAGCAATCCCGGGCCATATTTATGAGCAAATAAATAAAAAGACGTCCTGGATCTGCAAAGAGGCAGTCCATCCTCCTCTGAAATCTCAAGGCGTACTGATGATGTCTCTCCTGTGCCAAGGTAATAAGTTGCCATAAGTCACTTATGGACCATTGAAGTGCTGAATTCATTCAAACTGTATGGCGTGTAATATTAACACTCATGTGAGGACTCCCATCCATTAAGGGTTAAACAAGTAAAATATGCGCCAAAGTTTCTTCGTTGCAATTGAGTTTTCTGTACAGCATAAATGCTGTATGAAACTCTAAGCCACAGCCCATAAAAATCAGCCACAGCCCATGAAACTTTCACCCATGGCCCGGTGGTGACCTGTATTGTTGGCACCTATAGTGGTGCCAGACACACAATCATGGCTAACTTTATCCTTAAAAAAATTACTAATTGCTGAGGCTAGAGGGCTGCAATTTGGTATGTTTGATGATTGGAGGGTGGATGATCAAAATACCAACCTGCAGCCCTGTAGCCTCAGTAGTTTTTAAGATCTGAGGATGGACAAAATAAGTGCAGACAGACAAAGCCATCTCAATAGTTTTCTTTTACAGAAAACTAAAAATTTTACCGTGTTATTCATAATTTTGCCAGACCTAGGTGGAAAGCAACAGAATTTCAAATGATAATTACTGTGATGTGATTTCATATTGTAGTAACATAGAATACCAGCTGTGTGGTGGTAATATGTGAGATGTAGGATTTTAAAAAATTTTTAATGTTACATGGTAAATGTGTTCACCTTCAGTATCCAGTTTTCATTAATATGTATATTGCTTTTCAGTATTTATGGTTTATGTAGCAGTTGTGGTGGCAATCTCACTCGTCCTCATAATCCATTTTGGGCCGCGACATGGTCATCGCAATGTTGTTGTATATATTGCTATCTGTTCCCTCATCGGAGGTTTCTCGGTGTTGGGGTGCAAAGCCATAGGATTGGCTGTTAAGGTAAGTTTAAAGGAAGATGAGCTAGTAAATAGGTGAAAAGTTGCCTCAGATTTGATATTTTTAATTTTGGTTTCATTTAACAAATATCATAACCAAGGTATGCTCTAACTCTGTTTCTTTACAAGTATTCTCGTTTTTAAAAAGCTGCACATCGTTTTGCTTTTTTCTGTATATTCAGAAGTGAATCAGTTGGGTAATTATATTTGGCCTTATGAAGTAGGTGGGTGCCCTTTATGCTCACCACCTTATGACATATTCATATTCAATTGCATATGTGACATCTGTGAAGTTTATTGGTATATGGTGTGTTAATAGTGACCTTTTGATCCAGTCCCCACCTGGAGAGAATGCAATAACACTGACATTAAAACACAAACATTATTGTGTGAATTGCCAAATTTCAGTCAACAACAAATCCCTTGTATTTTATTAGAACCTTCAACATTTTCTGTCTATCCAATTAGAAAGTTGCAATTTATTAAGATCCAATTCATTTTTTTCTATTATATAAGAATAAACACCTTGGGCTTACCATGTAAGTGAACAGTTTTAGCACCGTGATCTGATTAGACTTTTATATCAACATACTATATCTCATTACAGCGCACTGTATTTAATTATCCAGCGAACTTGAATACAGTTAATATTGTACTATAATTATTGTCCTTCCACCCATAATGCTTTTTTTCTTCTTCCAGGAAACAATTAAGGGGACCAATGAATTCACTAACTGGATCACTTGGTTCTCGTTGATGAGTCTTGCTGTTTGTGTTTGTACTCAGATGAATTACTTGAACAAGGTAATTAGAAGTAACGATGTCTATTTTAGTTTCCATTATATTATAGCCTACTAACTTATACTTGAATCTTGAGGGATAAATGTTGAGATGTATTCGAGAAGAGGTGGGGAAACTACCTGTAGGTCCCACCTCATTGCTTTCTGTCTTTTATTTGATGGCCTTTGAAGCCTTTCCACTTGGCATTCCAACTTCATTAACTTTTGTTCCCATTCCAGTTTTTACCCCTCAGTGACAAATCCTTTTGAACCATTATATTATTATTATTATTTATTATTATTATTATTATTATTATTATTATTATTATTATTATTATTATTATTATTATTATTATAGTAAACCCCCCGTATTTGCGTTCTCATGATTTGTGAACTCATGCATCTGTGGGTTTCTCTGTGGAACATATCTAGCCATTATTTGTGGAAAATTCGCCCATTCGCGGTATTTTTCACTGAGAAATATTCACCAATTACTGTTTTTT
>NC_089741.1:21558991-21611491 GCF_040412425.1 Macrobrachium rosenbergii | reverse complement strand
TTTTTTATAAATTTGTTAGGTATTCCAATTATTATATTTTCCTTTGTAAAATCCTCAGTTAATTGAGTCACATGGAACTCAAACTTATATGTAGGTTTCTGTCCAATGTATGCTTATGTTTATACAGTCATTAAATTTAGAATCGCATTATATGACAAAATTTTCATTTTACCAGAATTCTTGATGACTTCAAACCTTATTTTTGGGACTGAGAGTAATATAGAACTTTAAACTGTTTACAGGGACATAGAAATTTCGTGGATGGGGATGACATCAATGTTGACAGCTCAGAGTTCGGATGGGAGACGTGGTGTTGACCAGTCTGACAATATTAGTGACACTCAAGTGTCAGAAGAGGAGGAGGGCCTCATCACTTCTGAGCCGTTATCGTATGGATCCAATAAACGTGGATACTAGATCAATAAGTATTTGTAATGATTTCAGAATGACACATCATTCTTGGATCTCTTATTTTCAAGCTATGGTATTTTTTAGTCAATTTAGCTGTGCTAAATGACACTTTGAAAACTTACAAATAATTTTTATGGTGTACTTCACTGCTTTACTCTTCCATTTACAGAAAATGTAATTTATTGTACAATTTGGCTATACAGTACAGTGCTTTTGTTGCACAGAAATTGTGCGCAGTTTGATTGATTTCAAGGGTGTTGATGCAACTGTGTAGCTGGAAGTAGGTTTTGTAGAAGTGGATTTTGCAATATATCCAATAATTAACTTATTCTTTTAAAGTCTCCAGATGATAATTTTCTATACTATAATCACTTCATGCTGCAACATTGCATGTGTATTTTTGTACAATTTCTAGGTCCAGTATATTGGTGTCCAAAAATATTACTTATGTGCACTAACTACAACAAGAGTATATAGCCAAAGTGGTTAGGTTCCAACAGGTCCTGACCGCAAAGAGAAAGGGTACAGTAATGACTGCATTGTTGTAAGCCATATGGCCTAAGTCTTGTCATTGTACAGAGAATATAATGTTGTTATTAATGCTTGGTCATACATAGGTTATGAGCTGTGCATAAGATCATACTTGATAGGGTAAGTAGTAGTACAGATATTTCTGTCCAGGATAAGTTTTTCAGGTTCTCATCATGTACGGTACTGTGCAGATATGAAAATGAAGATATTTTGTATTAGGTTTTATCATCATTTAATTTTACAAAGGTTCAAAATTATTTGTAATATTTTAGGTATCCCAGATAATTTTTTTAGATACTCATTAGACTTGAATCGTAGATTTCATTCAAGGTGGTATGTATTGTGTTGAGTTAGTTTTAAGTCTTGAATTGGTAATGAGATTAAATGGATCTCTCGAGTTTGTATGTGATCTGCTTAGTTGATTTAGGAAGGAATCATTTATTGCGCTTGCCAAATAACTTTCAAAATAAAGGTGTGAATTAAGTTCATATTGATAGATATATGATATTCATGTTTTACAAGAAAAGTGTCATAAAGATTCTAAGAAATTCCTTTTAGGCAGAAAGTGGCAAGTAACTCAAAATAATTTCACTTAAGCTACGATTGTGATTACAGTACTTACAGTGCATTGGCATGACTGCTTGATTGTATATTTTCAGTTAGATTATCTTTAACCTCCTCCATATTTTATAAGAGTCTGCTTCAAAGCCCTTGGCGCGTAGCCATGTTTGGTGCGAGTTGGTATTTTTATGTATAGTAGCAGCTGAGTCTTGATGAATGCCAAAGCTGTTTCTTGGGCTTGTCACTGCTCAAGTAACAGAATAAGACATTTTTACCTTCCTGGTGCCTTAAAGGAATAGAATAAATGCCATATTTATGAAAGTATGGATGTGACAGCAGTAGTTTAGAAATGGAAATGTAAGAAGTGACTCGCAAAGAATCCATAGGTTTTGTACATTAGATTGTAGATAGCAAATGCTCAAAAGGTAGAGTTGTTTGAAAACTGATGTCAACTATATTTTAAATGGTTTGCTAAACAATTGAAATACATTTACTGGCATTAGCATTCAAAAGATCATTAAAGTGAAGAAGCCTAAAGGTATATTTCTGTATGAAAAAGTTGCATTTATTATAGTACCTTGTGATATCACTTCATAGATATACAATGATTGGTATCATAAATGTTGTCATTTATGCATTCCTTCTTTCTTTTTCTTTGTAAAAAAAATTATATTTACTGTAATGTTTGTTTTTTTTAAATCATCTTGAGATACTTGCGTGGCATCACTTCAGACCGATGCTTGACATGGGGTTAAGAGTCATCTTATGGAGATGTAGTTTGTTCTTTCTCCACAAAGGCTGGTCTGTAATTGCTTTATAAATGGAGAGAATAACTTCTATAAACAAAAATGTTGCAGAAATATGGAAATAAACCAATGAAAATGAAAAAGTGACTCAGATATGCAAACTGCAGTTCTAGAAATCATGCAACAACTGAATCAGGAGGTACTGTACTGTATTATATAAAAACTACCACAGTATGACTATATCATGAAAATTTCTGAGCAGGACAAGGCATTATAAACTGACTTTTCTTGGGCCCCTCTACATAGGTGGCAATTACACCATTTCAGAACTGCTTGGTCTCCTTAGCAAGACTGATGGTGGGTATGATTCCTTTCAAACCAAGAACCATAACACCTAGGCAAGAGCTATGGATAATGGTAGTTGGCTTGGGTTATCCAGCCCTCCACCTACTGTGCTTCAGCACAACTATAATTTAGGAAATTTTAAGCATGGTACCACTGTGGCATCTACCAGGAATGATGATTAGATCCTTTTCTGTCTAACATATCCACACCTGTGCCCCCTCCCCCCTTTTTTCAAGGTAGGTCCCTAAAAGCCTGTGGCTAATTATTTTTTATGCGAGCAGTGAAGATGTGTATTTACCATCAGTCTATCCCCAAATAGAAGCTTGTAAAACATCTATGTTCCAGTCCTCTAAGTGTTGTAAGTTAGGTTTCATGCCAATATTTAACTCATAATCTCGCATGAAACTGGAATTCCAGCTCTAAGCCAAATGAGTTGTGAAGCCACTACTCCCATTTTGCCAGCAAAAATAATTTTCACCTTTTTTTTATACTACTATAAACCATAACCAAAAAATATTTAAACAGTCAAACAAGAATGTTTAAACCCCCACTAACTTGGCTGCCCACAAGTAGCCCAACTGACTCCACCACCCAAGGCAAAAGAACTTGGAACTAAAATCACCAATAACACCCACACCTACACCAAGTTTCCCAAGCCCGCACATTCATTAAACTCTGAGTTTAATGAAACCCGAGTCAAATATGGTTCACTGTGAAGGTTTGTCATGTAATGTTTAGGATTGAAATAAAGACCATATAACTGCTAAGTACTTGCTGTGCACCCCAAAGAATAAGAGGTGAAAAGTGAAACAAAGTCTAATTAAAGAATTTGGAGGAAACCATAGGAAACAGATTAGTTATTGCCATTACAAGTCAAGCTGTAACCCTAGTTGGGAAAGTATGAGAGGAGATATTTTAAAGATTAGCCTATGAAAGAGAAATAAAGTAAAGCAATTAAGATATTTAAAGTGTTACAAATAGCAAATCCCCAAAGGGGGTTGGTGCAATCAGTGAACCTCACACAGTGCACTGCAGAATGTAGTAAAGGTTTGCAGCATCCCTTCAACCTCTAGCTCCACCCACTTTTTAGCCTTTTACTCTACCTCCATTTTGCTTCCTTCCTTCGTGCTTTCTGTCTAACCATTCCATCTCTAACTCTTAAGCATTGAGTGTGCTAGTGTCCCATTGCTTGGCTTTACAGCCAAAATGTAATAAATCAATCAAAACAAATGAGAAAAAAAAATAAATGAAACTAGTGTCAGCCTGCTCAACAAAAAAGCATTGCACCAAATTAGAACTAAAATCCCAACAAGTAAACCACAGGATCAGGAAAATCATTCCACAGTTTGGTCACAGCAAGAATAAAATTAATAGAAAACTGTGGTAATGAAAACGGAAAGACAGAAAGCAATAAAGCTGAGGGGTGAAGGGACCCTGCAAAGAACCTTTATACCATCTTTGATGTGCCATGTAAAGTCTACTGTGAGTGGTACCCCATAACGAGTACAATGGTGATCCATCTAAAGACCAACATGCAAAAATGTGATATACTGAAATTAAGCCCAGAAAAACACATAAAAAAGGATAAAAGGCAAGAAAAGCAGTACCGTACTCCCTACAATACTACATAACATAATCACTTGATGCCATGGAATCTGCTGAGCATGATAGCTGTGAACAAATTTAAGCAGAAATGAACAAAAGTAATGGCAAAATAAAAAATCTTATCAAAGGTTAAAATGCCATATATTTTATGTTGGTCTCATTTTTTACTTAACTGCTGAATCAGTATAGAAATTCCCCCTTAACTTTTAACTGTTTCATTGACATAATATTTTTTACATGAATCCTTAGGCTACACATAAAATGATATAAAATTATGTTGCATTACTTACTTAGAACCAAAGCTGTATTGTTTGTAAACATGATATCCAAGCACTATTCCTACTGATTATCAACCATCTACCAGTTTTGAAGACCTTTACATTAAAGGAAAATAATTACAATCTGTCTTCTGTCAAAGAAGGGAGCTCAGTGGGTAACCTTATTTCCTGCAAATATGTAATAAAATTTATAAGGAAAATCAAATCTGTTTCATTACACATGATCCCACACCCAGACAATCGTCAAACAGATGCAGTGCCAAAGCCTATGAACTCTTCAAATGAAATTGTTCCCATCATCTCATAGCCTTAAACAGGCAAGAGCATGAAGAATCCCTCGATATTCTAAGAACTGCAGGGAAGGTAGTTTGGCGAGTTTGACCAATGTTAAGAATGCAAAAGGAGGTGGGGATGCTTGCAAAATGAAAGTAATTAAAACATGACTCTGAACTTACGGGAGGTTAGGTATCAAGAAAACAAACTATTAATAGTGATAAGAACAATTACCAGGTGGAAAGGTGAGAAAAGACATATTTGATTATATAGTAGAAGTGGCAGTAATGTAGTGGAAAAAAAAAAAATTAAAAATGATCCTATGAAAGAAGAGCCAGGTGTCAAAGGAAAATTTTTTTACTAACAATATCAATACTGCAACACAGCAAAAAGAAGGAAAGGATGTTTAGAATAGCAAGGCGGATGAAGAGAGATGCATGTAAAATATAAGATGAAAATAGAGAATTTAAGTTGAAAAGAAAGACATGATAGGGACAGTACTTTGAAAATCCATTGAATGAAAAGAATAAACATAAAACTGAGGATGGTGACATAGAAAATACAGAAAATCTTGATTTCAACACAGGTTAAGAAAGCACTGAGTTAATGAAAAACGGTGAATTCCCAGGTGTACCAGGACTAACATAATTTGCTAGAAACTGGAGGTTCAGTCATTCGTGATCTGAACAGAATACAGTCAGTCATGGGTATATGATCAGGAAATAGTAAGATCTTTTGATCATATGATATTTTGCTTGTGAGCCATTAAAAAATTGTTTGCAGTCTGAAAAAGAAACACACTATGTAGGCTTTATGAGCCTACAATATTTTAAGGGGATGCATAGAAGTATGTATGCAATGCTTCACTTCAGCTACCATCAAGCTTCTACACAGATATAAGCAAATTCATTCAGATTTCTTAGGGACTACTAAAATATGAATGAATGAATGTGTTACGACTCTTGAAGCTACAAAGTATATTTTATTTCACTGTAATTCTTCACAAACAGAAGTTGAAAGACCAAATAAATACCATAGTAATTCTTGAAGAAAATATCTTTAGTGATTTGTTTTATATTGAACACTCAGAAATCGTTTGCAATTAGTGTCAGTTATGAGAGGATGCAACAGATAAAAAAAATCAGTTACTGTCATCAGAACTGGAGTGGCCAGAAAATCAGGTCACAGAACACTTGTCCTAAAAAACTTGGTCGAAATCATTGAGGTATATTGGCTACTCTGAACTATCAATTGTAATTTCTACAGGTGCTACCAGAGAAACGTACAGCTTAAAGGTATGTTAAAATGTACGAGACCCACTTTTATTACTCTGAATTTTTGCTGATAATTTTTTTGCCATTTATGATAAAATACTGTAGATAGCCTCACATGTTTAAAAGAAATGAAATAGACGATGTTTTTAATAAATAAGTACATAGGGAAATGTTTAAACTGTTTTTTGTTTTAACAAGCCTTTTGAAGATCACATACTGACAAAAAGAAATAAAAATCATTCATTTAAAAGCCTTACTTTACTTATACTAGTTGTTATAAGTAAAATACCCCTATAGACACTTTAATTCTACATAGTCATATAACCTAATGTGCTTGCAAATCAAATTTTCTGAGACCTAGTTTTCTTACTTTTCATGTATAACTGGAACAGACGTGAATATTTAAAACAAAATAGATGAAATTACTTTATTATTAAACTCTATTTTTTGTTCTTCTTTTGGTTTTAATCAGCCAGTTGAGCAACATTAACATCATGTTTAGTGTGTTGAGTTTCAATAATCAACGCAGATTCTAAGACCAAATTTTCAAAGGCCATGTTTCCTAAAACAAATTTTTATAGCACCAGGAAATAGATGCTCTCAACACTGATGACAAATAAGCCTATAAAAGGACCAGAAGTTCAGGCAGTGGGGGATCCAAAAATAACTGCCTAAAATTTTCACTTACAATGATGAGTTTACACAATTTCAATATTCTTGGCTTTTGCATTTCTTCTGTTTCGAAATCATTCATTTTACTACATATGCATGTTTATTTGATATATGTGAAATTACAGATTTTCATTTATCTTTTGGCCTAAAAAATCTTTAATATTGGCCAACTGAATGGGCGACTTAAGAGCACTTGGAACAAAACCCTATACTGTACTATTTTACAAATTTTGCAGTTGGATTTTCAATTTTTGACTACACAACTGGTCATGATAGAACACAATCTAACTACACACCTAAAGGTGACTTGTGAAAGCATGATATAGAGAAAAATACAACCAAAAGAGTTGGAAAATAGTATGACAGCAATAACGTACAGTATATGGAAAATGGGATGCACAATAGGAGTTGGGTTACTGGTAGGGTAAAAGGTGCAGGAGGAGAGTTTGAGAAAATTTTACAGTCAACAGTTGTCAGTCTGGATCCAAGCCATGGAGATCAAAAGCAAAATGACCTACGTAATAAAGTCACTATGGAAGAAGTACCCTCAGAGAAGGAAGTGTGTTTGTAAATCAGAACTTGTAGATCTTGAGAAGTTTGACAAAGTATCAACAAAAGTGATTAGATGGGAATCAGGAAGGCAGAGGTTGCTATATCGAAGCAGAAGGCACAATGTTAAAACAGAGTCACATACTTTGAGAAAATCTGAGGTAAATTTTGGCACCCATCCAGATGGGAAAGTTACAAAGAAGTGCATAAAGGGAGGCACTTGGGAGCTGCTGTGTGCAAATGACTTGGTTTTAACAAAAGAATCTTGCGAGGTCTGAGAAAAGCTTAAAACATGGAAGGCTGGATTGGAGAACACAGAATTGAAAATCAACATATCCAAAGCCAAGCTTATGGTAAATGAAGAGGAAGCAAAGGAATTACTACGAATGAGAAGTTTGACTGAATAAAAAAATTTCGGTTGAAAAAGCTGCACTGTTGGTGCTATGGAAGAAGAGTACAGGTGAATGCAGTGCAGTGCTAATACTACATATCAAATGTAGCAGGTGATATCACATAAGATCCTCAGAATCAAAATGTACATAATGATGATGGGGGGGGGGAGGAGGAGGAGGAACATGTAGTGGAATGACAAGTCTTGGAAAAGGCAGAATGCTCTTTTACCTCACTTATATTCCGAACTGAGAGGTCATTACTGAGAGGGCAGCAATAACAACCCAGATGCAGTAGAAAGATGCTGTTGTACTACTTACAAATAAGCACATCCCATTAGTAAACATAGCAAAGATCTATGACGCAAGTAAAAGGGCTGTCCTACTTATCTCTGCAGAGACAAAGGGATTCACAAACCAAATGGAAGATATTTTGAAGAGATGTGACCATAATATGGTGAGATTCAAGGCTATTGTGTATTGAAAAGACCATGTTATAAATGTGGCTGGAAAGTAAAGTGAGATCGTTTAGAATTACCAATTGCAAGTTGACATGGAAACTATATATTCAGGGAGGAATGCTTAATTGATGAATACTATTAAAACTAGCCTTAACCAGCCATTTACGTAATATTATCGAGATGCCTTAAAAGAATACACTTATATTATGAGGGTAATATTGCAATGCCATTCATTTTAACCAGAAAACTAATACTGTATAACAAATAAAACATCAACACAAAGCGACCCCACCAAAAACCTTTCACGAGTGTCAGCCTTGCTGTAAGCAGCAGTAACCCACTACAAAGAAACTCAAGAGCTGAAAAACTGAGACGTGGGAAAAAGGAATATCTAATTAACACATATGTTTCAATCATATGAAAGCAAAGGCAGCAATAATATTTCATACAGAGCAGGGAGCTCCCTCTTGTGAGGCATACTCACTTGACGATCTGAGAAGCACTCACCTACTGTGGCTCAATTCCTCAGTTATCATCACATTGAAAAGTAGAAAGGTACAGTTAAACAAGAGGTATGTACATTGTACTTTCGTATTCATCTACTTAAGTAACGAATCTAACTTTTTAAACTAAGGTCATATGCCACTAAACATAAAAGGCAGTAAAGAAATCCAGGTGTCAGAGGTAGCAAGATAGGAGATATCAAAATAAGATACAGTACAGGCAGTCCCCAGGTCATGTCGGACTTGGCTTATGTCATTCTGAGACTACGCCACTCTTCATATATATTCATCAAAAATTATTTCCCGGGTTACAGTGCATCTTCCAGGTTTACATTGCCAGTCCGACAGAAGACTGGAACTTTAATGTGGCTCCAAGATGGCAGAATAAGAAAAATTTTGAGGTTTTTGATGAAAAGTTCAGTCAAAATGCAGGTTACATTGTTTTCAAGACACCCAAGGATTAAAATTAAGGTCTTATGATTTTTGACGATTTCTTGGGTTACGCTGTTTTTCAGCTCACGTCACAGCATAGCAACGGAACCCCTCACATCAACTGGGGACTGCCTGTACCTGGTAGTTTGATTTTATCAGTCTTGCATAAACTATGACTGGTCACTAAATTCTTTGTCATGTTGGCAAATTCACAGTACCCTTCTGATGTTCAGGTTCCTCTTAATTCAAAAACACTTTGTATGCTTTTCCACATGAAATGGATGCTGATATACTGCAAATTTCTTATATTTTTTTAAAGTGTATTAAATCAAGCATAATAATTACAGAATACATTTTTCAACACTTTCAAAAATATTCTTAAAATAAAATATAATTCCAATATATCAACTACAAAATAATTAATTTCAAATAAGTACATTAAATAAACACTGAATCTGGATTATAAATATCAGACTTTCAAGTTTGGGCCTTCTCACTATATTCTCATTAAGAAATCATTGTTTACTGTAGGGATGGCCTGAGGCAATGACATTCAAGAAATGAATGTATTCTCAATAAATAAGTCCTCTTCATCTTACAAGCAATTACAATACGTAAATGACAAGCCAAGACACTCACTTCACTTCTGCATCATTGATCTCAATTTCAACTTGCAACGCTTGATCTCCAAGATCTGTACAAGGTTCTTTTGTAATGCAAGATATAAAGGGTGCACCACAATATAAATTACTGCTATCACTCTCATGATCTCTACCTCTTGATTCACAACCACTAATTTTGTCATCATTCTTAGCCTTGCTTGTATGACTATGCAAGGCCTCTTTTTGGTAAGAAATAGCGCCAGTGCTTTCACTAACAACATTCACAAAAGAACTCGCATCCTCTTTCTTTCTTGGTCGCCCCCTCTGTCTTTTCACTGTACACACTGACTGATTGACTTTGCTCTTCACTTGTGGCAATACAAGCTTAACAGATCCATCAGCAGAGGTAGGAACAAAGTGTACTGAATCACTGAGAAGCGGTAACAAAATTTTCAGTTGCTTGTCAGCTAATTCTTGCTGATCAATATCACCATTTACATCACTTACTCTTGTTCGATCATGTGATACACTTATGTAATGATTAGTCTTGATATCCACTCTTTGCGAGGATCCATCTTTCATGACTTCAGAACAATGATCTAAGCTGTCTGACTTGAGTGAAACTGATGATGTATAACGAACATCAAGGTTTTCTCCACTTCCCCAACACTCCAAAACCTTATTCATCTGGCCTATACGTTCCCAAAACAGGCTAGAATCACACGCACTCATTATTTCGGAAAACTTCCTTACTATTTCACTAACAGCCTTACTTTTTACTGTTTCTTCACAATGATCTTCATGCTGAGAATCCAATAAATCTTCCTGCTGGTCATCCTCCATATTCCTCTTTTCTTCTCCCTCCTCTTTTATTTCTAAAACGGCTCGGCAATCACTGTCATTTGGAATCTGAGAAATTTCTTTAAAGGATGGAATTACTTCTATGCTTTCAATCTGTCCTTGCTTCATCTGCATGGCTTTTAATCTTGCACGTGTGTTTTTGGCATCCTGCAGTGTCATTGGTTTGTGAAATCGTTCCTTCAAAAAGTACTGAAGAGCGCGACTGCTTGGCATCACAGCAATGACATCTGCAACCTGTTTGAGCTCATGCTTGGTAATTCGACGGTTGATAGCATAGTATGGGGCGGTTTTATTGCTTACTTCATGATTGTGTTGCATATTAACTTGCGAGATGAAAAGGGCCCCTCGATTATATGCCACTGACAATACGCAACCACACCCACAGGGCAAATACCTGAAAGAAACCAGTAACAATTCAGGGTTCTGGGCATTCTTACTTTGCAAGCTTGTGATAGCTATTTACCCTTTATATTCACTTTACAAGGCACATCATGCAAATATGAGACAATTTATTAAAATCACAAGGTCCTGTGAATGAAAACTGACAAAATCTTTCCCTTCCAGACACATGTCTAGCTTTTTCTTTCCATAAAAGAAGTGTTTATGGAGAAGAGGAATTTTCTCAAATTCTTATTCAGTCTAATTCAAATCCCTTAATTTGCAAACTAAAATTTCCATTCCAGGGGTCCACATACACAGTCTACCTAAAGGATTGCCCTAAAATCAAACAATAAAACCATCTATGTAAAAAATAAAGGATATTTTCAACAACCAGACTTTTTTCCATGAATTGGTTGGCCACTATATTTATCAGATGCTTCAAAGGCCTGGATTTCTAATAAGTGGTAAAATTTGGTCAGTAATAAAGGCCATATAGAATAACCTACATTTGAACATTTAAAATATCCCAGCCAACACTGATTCCGTACATACTGTAGTGTCATTTCTAGCCTAAGTTACCCTCTAGTTATTGACACAGCATTCAATTTTCAAGATTACAGTATTCACAAAATGCAAGACTTAGAATACAGCCTATCAAAAATATTTCATAAAAATGATGCTGATATGTAATGCTTCACAAGAGCTAAGAACTTTTAGTATATGGACCAAAATCATGACCAGTTCCTCATCCATGTCAATGACTGGATCTCCCTGCAGTATCCTCTGAACCAAGCCTACTTTAACCAGTTCCACCATGACTAGTTTTCTTCATACAGAGTCCACAATGACATGGACCAACCAGCTTTGATGACGTTCAGATGACCTATCATTATTTTATTTCTCATGGATGTAACTTCATTGGTTGGTTATCTCCAGTGTTGAACTCACCCTGCAAAGGTGCTGTCTCCCATTAGTAAACATCATTCTCTTGTCTTGTCTTTTCCTTTCTCCTTCCTTTGTGGCTCCTACAAGCAATCAATCTTTCACCTCTTCCAAATCTGCAGTCATTAATACAAAGCTAGTCACTGTAGAAGTCCTGGAGTGACCCAAAGACATACTGTCAATGTTAATATTCTTGCTAAGCACTGTAATGTCAAGCATTCTTGTCTTCTACCATTTATTTCCTATATTACAGTCTGTCTGTCCACAAATACACTGTGCCAGCTCTGCCTGGCTTGGCTCCCAAACTGGACTTTCTGTCTAAATGGAATAGACAGGTGAGCTGATCACAAGGCAGTGCAGTATGTTAGATCACTCTGACTCCGAAGTTGGAGGAAATTACATATCATGACATTTCATGATATTCCTCTTCCAGCTAGCATGAATCAGTCTCATTCATTCATATTTCAGACCTCACTAGGCCAGTCCTTACACTCTGAAAAGTTCAAAGCCCTTGAAGCACTCTTCATCCCTACAAAGACATGAAGTAGGTAGATCCTTTCCAACAGAAATATGACTAGTACAATCTTCCAGTCATTAGACTGAATCAAAGCAATACCTGGCCCTCTCACTTTACAAGGAGATATAATGGAAGTGACACAATAAATGTGTGTGCTAAATACAGTATGTAGTATTCAACATCAGGCTAACTGCTTTGCTTCTATCATAAGAGCAAACCCATTGGAAGAGTCTCACCAAGTTCAGAAAAAGAGAACATCGTAACACAGTCACATACATATAAAAACAAAATAAACATGACTACAATGCAGCAAGTGTGCAGACACATTAACAATGACATTTTTACAATAAAATAAAGTTTTATATATACTTACCAAATAATTACATTATTTCTACTTTATGCGGCAGCTCAAAATTTTTATAATAAATAAAATAAAGTTTTATATACTTACCAAATAATTACATGATCAGAGCCTTCCCTCCTCCCCTCTCATGGACACAGAGCATAAACGAACTGAGCTCTTTAGCTACGTTGGACCTGTTCTTCCCCGAAAGTGGGCGGGGCGGTATAAACTACACCTTAAACAAATGAGCACTACCGCGAATTTTCAATTTTGAGCTGCCGCGTACAGTAGAAACAATAGCTATGTAATTATTTGTAAGTATATATAAAACTTTATTTTATTTTTAATGTGTCAGCACACTTGCTGCATTGTAGTCATGTTGATTTTGTTTTTATATGTATGTGACTGTGTTACAATGTTCTCTTTTTCTGAACTTGGTGAGGGTCTTCCAATGGGTTTGCTCTTACCAAATAATTACATAGCTGAATCCCACATTGACAGGAGGTGGGATACATGGACAAATCTACTCAAAAACACTCAGGGATGGAGATGAATTTGAAACGGAAAATTTAGCTAGCATCGTGAAATGCTTGTTGTAACCTTACCTGGTGAGGGAGCTACGGCAGGTGGGTACTGCCTCTGGTCAGAGCTCCTCTCGACCTGTAGTGGCGTGGTAGTAGAGCCTCTACTTCAGTGGGTGCTTTGCAATATAGGAGTTAATCGCAGGTTGCCAAAGCTAACAATCCAAAAAAGACACATCAAAATGTGTGTGTGCCCTTGCCCTGGGCGTAGTACAAAATATGACCAGAAATTTAAAACCTACACCACAAACTTGTTAAAATCAATCCAACTGATGGCACTCACAACACAGTACCAATCAGGCTTCCCAAGAAAACACCAATCCTCATTCAAGGAGAGTGGATAGAGGAAAAAACAAGAAATTCCTCCTATCCCTCTTCACCCAACACCATGCCAGCTGCGAAAAACAGGCCTAGAGTACAGCAACTTTCGTAAATTGTTTCCGTATCACTCAGGTAGGACATTGCAAAAACTGATTTGCACCTGCAATACGTGGATTGCAGGAGAGAAGACAGCGATAGATTACGCTTGAAGGCCAAGGAAGTCGCTACTGCTCTAATTTCATGTGCTTTGACCTTGCATAAAGGAAAAACATCCTCCTGGATCTTGGAGTGTGATCCAGAAATTACAGTTCTTAAAAAGAATGTTAAGGCATTCTTGGGTAACAGCCAACTGGGGTTTTTAACTGAACTTCACAGATTTGGAGAAGGGCCTCTAACTTCTTTGGTTCTTCGTAAATACTTGCGAAGAGAACGAACTGGGCAGAGGAGTCTTTCCTGATATGCTTGACCTAGAATGTTAGCCAGGTTCTCGACTGCAAAGGAGCGTGGCCAGGGACTAGAGGGGTCTTCGTTCTTCGCCATAAAACCTAAGGTCAAGGAGCAGATAGCGTCACCTTGCAAGAAGCCTACTCTCTTATCAAAGGCAGGTAGCTCGCTAACTCTCTTCGCCGTTGCTAAAGCCATAAGAAAAAGCATCTTTCTTGTCAGATCTTAAAGAGGGGAGGATTCTAGAGGCTCAAAGGGAGGGCCTGAGAGCCATTTGAGGGCAATATCCAAATTCCATTAAAGATCCAGGCTTCTATCTTCCTTAGTAGTATTCAGGGACCTGATTAAATCACTTAGGTCCTGGTTTAATTAAAGATCTATTCCTCTGTGCTTGAAGACAGAATTCAACATAGATCTGTATCCCTTGATGGTTGACGTGGTTAGACCTTTCGAGGATCTCAGGAACAGCAAGAAATCTGCAATCTGAGCTAAAGTCGTCTAAGAAGAGGATATATTTCTGTCTCGACACCAGCTCCACAAGACTGTCCACTTTGATTGGTAGACTGCAGGCAGAAGATCGTCGCCTATATCTTGCAATAGCTTCTGCAGCCTTCCTTGAAAACACTTTCACTCTAACAAGCTCCCTGACAGTCTGAAGCCTGTCAGAGTGAGAGCAGATAAGCCTCTATGAAAAAGAAGAAAATGGGGCTGTCTGAGAAGATTTTTCTTCTGAGGCAGAAGCCTTGGATAGTCTACAGTGAACACCACGTATTCATGGGGGATGCGTACCGCAAACCCCCCGCAAATAGCTAAAATCCACAAATACTTAAAGCCCCTCTAAAAACACTTAGAACTGCCCATTTTGATAGTTTAAACACAAGAAAAACCCTGTAAAAATGCTTATACCTGAGTATTTTAATAGTTTTATCACAAAAAGTGCATTTATTCATGAAAATTATATGAAAATACAGTATATAATTAGTGAATATTTCTCAGTGAAAAATACCGCGAATGGGCGAATTTTCCGCAAATAATGGGTAGATATGTTCCACAGAGAAACCTGCGAATGCATGAGTCCACGAATCGTGAGAACGCGAATATGGGGGGTTTACTGTACTAGTAGGCTTGGAAGGTTTGGGAACCATTCCTTGTGTGGCCAAAAGGGAGCCACTAGGGTCATTGATAATTGCTTGAGAGGAGGCAGAAACTCTCATGGATGGAACTTCCCCAGTAGAATAGGACAGATACTTCTAACATATCAGATGAGAAGGAAGCGCACAGAACACAGCTTTACCAACGTCTCTCTTCTGTGACAACCATACATTGATACGTGCAAATGCTTTCCTGGAGGAGGACAGAACCATAAGCAGCAATTTAGCCACTCCTATGGGTTGTTGCATCATAAATGCCGAACCTGGAGAAGAAGAGGTGGCTGGAGAAAAGAAGTCTGCGTAGCATACCAGGAAGAGCCGCAACGGGCCGTGCAGTTCGATGTACGAACGTCATCCTCACAGGTTCCTCTTCAGAAGAAATCGGCGACATCGGTGGATCCAAAGACGCCTGAGTGGTTGTAGATGGGTTCTGCAGCAGGTTCAAGATGTTATCCAAACGTCATTGAATAAGGACTAGGGAAGGACCCTGAACCGCAAGGGGATCAGCACAAGTCACACCAGAACCAGCAAGTCCCGCCTGTGGCGCCAGGACGGACACTGGAAGGCGGACAAACATCAACATTGACGCCCACTAACACTGGACAATCGGTCCCTGGACGTCCGCTCACTGATCTGGCGGACAGACCTGAAGTCTGCAATTCGGACACTATGCTCCCAAAGGGAGGACGCTCAGGAGCTGGGTGTCCATAAGACAGGCACTCGGACACTTGATGTCCAAGAGCAGAATGTTCCGACAAAACACGATCACTCTTGGAACGCACGGACACTGGACATCCACTTGTTGGAAGTGCAGACAACAGACACTCCAACGAATGTCCCTCGGACACTGATTTCTCACAATCAGGCACTAAACTCTCAGACTCTGGGTGTTCGGACAGTATATGACCACACGCTGGACTAACAGACACTTTCTTACACACTTTGTGATGCTTGGTGTCCATCGAAAGGGAGCGAGAAGCTTGAGGAGACTCCCAAAAACTACAGGAGGGCAGAGGACTACGAGCCGTATCCAATGCTCACTTTCAAGACAGGGGAACATCCTCGTCCACTGGGGCGCCAGACCTTTGCAACAGTCTTGAAACATTGGCAAATCGCCGACTGCGCTTATGAGCACCAGAGTCCGAGTCACTACAAGATAAAGCATGTATGGCCATTCGGATGCCCTTCCAACGGCGATCCTGCGAGTCCTGGGACGGGCAGACAATAGGCTCGGATGAGGCGACTACTACTAGTGGGCAAACCCCACCGACATCCCTTGGACTGCCAGTTTGCTTCCTCCCAGGTGAGCAGGGGGAGTTTAGCAGGCACCTTGGTCTAGGAGCATCGGTGGTATGAGTAGCTGCCCCCTCCACTGACACTGCACCTGACACTGCACTCACACTGTTGAACAGCCCTAACAGTAGCTTTCCTAAGTCTGTCATGCTGTAATTTGTCTAAGTATGCATTAAGAGTCTTCCACTTCCCCTTATCCCAGTCTTTACAGTACATCATCACAGCAAAGTTCAGGAGAGCAAACTTGTTCCCTGCACGAACTACAAACAGTATGATTGTCATATTTGGCTGAAGCCAGCCTATTCTTACAGCCCTTACTACAATACCTTATACTAGAAAGGCTAGAATCTGACATGATTAATAAGTCAAAATCATGACGTCACAAAACAGAAGTCTGAATTAGCTAAGCAAATTAACATGACTGCGCTACCAAAAAGAACAAAGTACTTCACCAAATGAAGGATAACAGCAACCATCCAGTGAAATAGAACAAATTCAGAGCTGCCAATGACCAAGAGTTCAGTCATTGACAGGCAGAAACGAACCAAGCTCTTTAGTTACATTGTGCCTATTCTTCCCCAAAAGTGGGTGGGACAGTATAACAACACCTTAAACAACTAAGCGCTCCCGCGAATTTTAAATTTTGAGCTGCCACATGAAATAGAAACAATAGCTATGTAATAATTTGGTAAGTTACGTATACAAAACTAAAGCACAGTGCATTCTATTGAAATCGTACAACACTTGAATGTAACTGAAAATGAAATACAGGAGTGAGGGGAAAGAAGAATAGTGGGAACAGTACTTGCATGAAAAATTACCTAATGAGAGGCCTCATCTGTGGTAAATAATTTTTCCAACAGTTCAAACAGCCACACTATTGATCCTCCCATTACCAAGAAATAAGACTTGTAATCTGCATGGGCACAGGCTTTCAATTAGATCAAAACCCGGTAAACATAACAAGACGGAAAAATTATCTGCGCTATCCCATGAATTCAAAAGACCTACGGTCATAAGATTCTACATCCAGTGACCTAAAACCTGCCACTTACAAGAACTGTATATATAATGTTTTACAAGAACCCATCAGTGGAAGCTATACCACTAGTAAACAAGAAAGGATACCCTTTAAACAAAAAACAAGCTTGTTTGCAAATAAGAGACTGATAATACCTAAAAGCAAACAAATATACACAAAATACAAAACAACTTCAATTTTTTTAAGAGCAATTGAGTAGTGTTGAATGAATTTAAGCACAGTTCTTATCTTAATATTAGTTTACGAACTTTTGTAGCTTATTACTACATAAAAACAAGTAAAACAAACCTTTGCTTTGTACGAATTCCTTGGCCAGACACCTTTGGTTGACCATAGTGTACACAGCAATATTTAATAGACACAAATTTGAACCGAGGAGGAATAAAGTGCTGTTTTCTCCGAGAATTTTCGTAAGCAATACTACAAGATGATTTAATGCGAAAAACAGAACCTGTTTCTTTCTTGAACCGAGTGAACAGCTCATCAAATTCTGAAAAAAATATATACAGCAAAAATTAATTAATTAGGACCATTAACAATGATGTATGGTACATCACATAACTTCACTACTGATCACTAAAGAACAGCTGGAGCAGACAACCTGGAATCTACAGTGACTACTTAATTAATATTGCTAAGAATCCACCACTGCATATAACTGAGAACCTGCAACTACGCGGCACATGAGATCTCTAATTCTCAGCAGTAATCACCTCAAACTGTCTATCATTACAGCAAACTTTGTAATATATGTCTGTAATTACACCTTATATAAAAAATAAAATAAAGAGCTCCATAAATGTTAAAAAATCAGTTTCATAAATGCCTCCATCAGTCGGTCTTGAAGAGTCTAGATCAATTACCTCTCAAGTTAAACTGAAGAAATAGGACCAAATGCTGAAAGTAAGTGTATATTTCACTGGTAAGACCATGACAACCGGGCTATAGATCTCAAAGAAAGCAATACACAAGGAACAGGACTGGAGTACAGCAATTAAGAATGACAACAGACATTTACGGTAATGACAGCCGAGCCTAAAGGAGACAAAGTTCTCAAGTCTGACCACAAAATCCTAAGGTGATCTTGGCTAGAATAACATATATTAGTCTCACTGCACATTTACACTGGACAAAGCACCCACTCAGATCTGGACACAACATTCTATCTTAGATGAAACTGTGAGACATTGGTTTCAAGTTGCATTTAAGCTGCTCTGAGACCTAAAAGATAAAAAAAACTTTGAGATATTCAAAAAGAAACTAAGCTAGCCCATGCTCAAGATTTATGCTAACCTAATAAAAGTCTATCTTCAAAAGCTATGACCCAGAAAAGAATGTAATTAAAGAAACCTATAACCTAGGCCTAGCAAATGCATCAAGTGAGGGCTTGTACGGAAATCTTAAAAATAAATACAAAAGACACTGATGAAAAGAACTTAATCACCACTTAAGACCCCCCCCGTCTTCAAATTTTGGAAGTCGCTACTTATACACAAGTTGTAATACAGTGATGTACAATGCTAGCAAAATTTTAACAATACACATTACTGAAATATGACCAAAATACATCTGAAGTTTAACTGCACTAACCAAGAGTACATATTTCTACAATAACAAAAGATTTCCACCTGTTAAAAATGGCAATAAGACAGCCTAACCAGTTGACACAAATCCACCATGGCAATGAGAGCAAAAATGGCCATTGCATATAACTCCAGCCTATCCTTCAACTACGAAAGTACACTTTGGGGGTATAATTAAATATCAGTGTTAGCCTACCTATCTTAAAGAAGTCCTTTTCTGAATGTGAGATAAAAAGCATGTAAGGGGAGTTTGAGGAGTGAAGAAGTCAACAGAGCCTATCGTTGAGTTAGCCCAGGTCGGACTGGGATACAGGCTGGCCTGAGCCTCTCTCTTAATTACACATATTTCAATGTTGTATAAGCAGTGGGCATGATCTTTCCATAATTCTTCTAACCTAACCTTTGGTAAAGTTGCAGAAGTGTTGATGCGAACCTGACATCATAAAATGGCCCGACTGGTGTTCATCATATCCCCAGCTTAATATAGGCAACATAATATCTTGCACAGCAGAACATGCCCAACTATTCTCCTATATTACTCCAAATCTGATAAAATTTTACTTTAACCCTTAATCATACTCCAGAGTTGAAAATACAATTTTTCTAGATTTGTGTGTATGTTCTGAACATTCATCCCACTCATTTTGTTAGCATATTAATATATTTCAAGATAATGGATCACCCTTATATTCTACATTATGCGGGACCACAGTAGGAAGCATGGGTTTCAGGGTGTGGGAAAACACAACGTGAGTGAAATACAGGGGTGTACTCTAACCTAACTTAAACTACAGCAAGTGGTGTCCTGAGGCTTCACGCCCCTGTAACCCAAACTCACCTAATCTGGGTCATTGTGAGTAAAAATAAATAATGGGGCTGCAACCCAACCCAAACACACTTAACCTAACCTAGGATGCCAGGTCCTTACCTGGCTGGGCAGAGGGGGAGAGCTGTGCACCCCTGGACTCCACCCTGCCACTTAACATAACCTCGGTCACCAAGTTCTTACTTAGTGTGAGACTGCACTTTGGAAAAATTCAATAAACCTTCTCTTACTCAGCATCAAAACTAGCAGTATCATGGGAATGTTAGAATAGAACCCTTTATTTTGCTCTTTATGTACTTCCCACTACCCACCAAAATAACCAGGTTTCTCACTGTGGTCACCACAATTGTGTTATATAAAGGCATCCAGTATCTTTAAAACTACTAATCTGTGAATGAAATACATGTAAGAAACAATTAATTCACACATAAAAAACAAATTTTTTGTGAAATTTTGTAATGCAGCCAAAATAATCCATGGAACAACAGCTACACATCAGCACCAAAGGAGCTGCGATTGAGAACTGAGGCCAGCGTAGCCTGTTGCCCATGTACCCACATTTCCAGATGAAAATAGGCTAAAAAAAACGTTAAAAATACTCAAGCCATCCTTATCCATAATGCACTAGGACAAACACTTGCTTGTACGTCGAAACATAAACAAGAACATGGAAAGAATCCAAGTGGCTAGCACCATTCATCAGTAAATATCTCAGTGATAGTAAATTTGCAATAGATTTTAGTATGTTTTTCATACAAAGCATATTATGCAGACTTAAGAGCAAAGCAAGAAACTCCAGTAATAAAGTAAAAAGTAAAAAAAAAAAGTAGTTTGCAGAATACTGTAATGGGATCAGGCCTTCCCGATGTTTAGTGTTACTTGGAGGGGTTCAAGGGGGCAAAGCCCCGTCAGGTCTGGACACACAGCCATGTCCTGGCAAAACCAGACCTTACCTTCCTAACCTCACTTAGGGTGCTGTGCCCTGACCTGGCTGGTCCCACCCTCATAGGCTAGTAACACTAAACATCGGAGACAATGGATTTAGCTTCCGTTTCGAGGTAGTCCCATTGAATAGAATCGAATAGAATATATACTTTAGGCCAAAGGCCAAGCGTTGGGACCCATGAGGTCATTCAGCACTAAATGGGAAATTAAGAATAAAAGGTTGCAAAGGTGTAACAGGAGGCAAACTTCGCAGCTGCACTATGAAATAATTGTTACAAGAGGGTGGAAAGTAAGATGGAAGAAAGAATGTGAAAGGAGGTACAGTAATAGGAACGAAAGGGGTTGTGGCTAGGGGCCGAAAGGATGCTACAAAGAACCTTAAGCAATACCTAAAGCGCACCGCACTTAAGGTGCACTGACGGCATTAGGGGAGTAGGCTAGTCCCATCGTTCTGCAAACTAGCCTACCCTAATCAAAACAATATCCTAATGTCATAGGCTATACGTTAGAAGAAGGCCTGTGATTCGAACCCATGCCATAACACCTGCCAGCATCATAAATAAGGTATAGACTACCTAACCCAAAAAGGCAAATTCGACCCATGGTTCCTGGTTCCTAAGCCCTCACTCCACAGCACAGTTGCGGCCACACTACACTAGGCCATCAGGTGCAGAACTTTATTCTCTTTTATTTTTTTTTATGATTTTAATCATCTAATGTTCCTCATTGGCCGGATTGGTATTGTTCTCGGCTAGCACTCTGCTGGGCCCACGTTCAATTCTCCAACTGGCCAGTGAAGAATTAGATAAATTTACTTCTGGTGATAGAAATTCATTTCTGGGTCTAATGTGGTTCGGATTCCACAAAAAGCAGTAGGTCCCGTTGCTAGGTAACCAATTGGTTCATAGCCACGTAAAATAAGTCTAATCCTTCGGGCCAGCCCTAGGGGAGCTGTTAATCAGCTCAGTGGTCTGGTTAAACTAAGGTATACTTAGCCTTTTAGATTTATTTTATTTTATAGTAGGTTACTTCAAAATTTTATTTTAATTCTTATCCATTAGGCTGCCCTTTTCTGCAGCAATAACCCCGAAAAATTAGAGACGTTTCTAAACTGGGTATTTACGTAATATTCCCACTTTACTTTTTTGTCTACCTACCTCTAAAGCTGTTGAAAGTCTTCTTGACGAAAATCTGATTGAAGTGGTCTGTCAAGTCCACTTGACAGGACGAAGAGGCGCTCGGCCTCGATCTGTGACTTCCAGGTATAACTTGACAGGGCAGGACCTCGTCTCTCCTCCCCATCCAAGTTGGCTCCATCTCTTCCTCCTCAACTGCACACTGCGCCTCTTCATTACTCGATTTCGAGTTCACATTGGCGTCACATTCTGCAGATGTCATGTATTGTCTCAAATCAATTTCCATTTTAGTGGTAGTAGTAGTAAGAGGCTGGATTTGCCTTTGTAACTGCTCCCTTGCTCGTTTTATTCCTTTTTTTTTTTTTTTTTGTCTCTGTAAAGCCATAATTCTTTTATAAATTCTTTCCTATTTTCAGTTTCCACTTTCAGCAGATCTATAAATAAAAGTATATTAGCCATCAATTCCTCTTTACTTTCCTGATATGGCTGTTGCACAAAACTGTATCTGTTTCCAACCTCATTATATGCTGGGCAGTAGAGTAAGAAATGTTCTAAGTTTTCATTTTTTTTTCCTCACAGTACAATCATTTTGTATCTTCCCCTTTTAGCCTATTCCCATCTGTTAATTCTAGTGTGCCTAGTCTAGCCCTACTGATCAGCATTTTTTTTTTTTTTTCGGTGTTATCATACCAGGTTTCTTCTCTTATGTTTTCTTTATATTTTCTGTGGATTCTTAATGTCGTCTTGTCATTCATTTCTCTCTCCCATGCTCCTTTGTCCCAGTTATTTATTATTTCTTTTAGCTGCTCGCCTTTAAGCGATTCAATTTTACTTTAGTTTATGTTTAATTCTTTCATACGCTCTTTCACCTACAGAATCCACGGTTTTTTTTTTTTTCATATTGATCTATGGTTATTTCGTATAGGAGCCTATTTCCACCACTCTCAAGTGTATGTTTCAGATAGAATAGTTTATTCTTCATATCTCTCGAGTGGCAGGAAGAGGCCCCTATTTTGGATCTGAATGCACAACGTGCTGTGTATCTTGGTGCTTTCAGGATTGTTCTATATGCTTGATTGTCTACCTTTTGTAGTTCAGTTGTGGTTTTCTTGTCAAGTTTCGTGGTAGGCTATACATGAAGGATGGCATCGCTAATCCTTTCCAATATAATCTTTCTATTTTCACCCTACTACAACTTTTACTGATGACTGCATTAGCCATATTTGTCATCTGCCTTGCTTTGTTTTGTGCCCTTTGTATCTGTTCTCTGGAGCAGTCTTTCATGTTGCTGATCGTTACACTCAGATATTTTTATTCCTTCTGTGTTGCATATTGTCTACATCGTCAATACTGTAACAATCGTTGAATATTAATATATTGCTTTTGTCTTTGTTTATATTTAGGCCACATTCGCTTGCTATTTCCATAAGGGTTTGTGTTGCTTTTGTTATTTCTTCAAGGGTGCGTCCTAAGATTAATCCATCGTCTGCATATAATAGTGCCACTATCTTTATAACTTTATTTCTGAAACCTTTCGTTGTACTTTCTAATTCTTTGATTATCAAGTAAGTTGTCAGTAGGAAGATTATGCTCTTTGAAATTTCTGCGAGGAGGAAGAAGAGTAGCAACAAGGGTACTGAGTTGGCTGAAGCTAAGTTGTTACCTATGTAACGCCACGCCCTACCTTTCATTCATCATCACATTTACTCGGTCTAGACTCTAGTGAATTTTGTTCCTTAATTTTAGGTTTATTTGTAAAATTTTCATTCAGAGTTTCTTTATCCATATGTTTTCTTTTTTCATTCGAGATTATTGCACTGTTATTGCCGTTCTACGCCATTACTTCACTCGTTTTGACTGTGGATGTCTATTTGAGTAATTTGGTTTCACTTTAGATTATTTTATTACACGCACCATTCAAGTCACAATTTTAAAATCTTTCTAAAGATAACTGTATCAAAATCACACACTCACGTTTCTTGTAGTTCAGTTAGCTTATCAACATGAAATGGAAAGCAATGTGTTCAGAGATCTAAGAGAACTGGGAGTAGAGGATCCTGAGAATAACTGGAGATATGTAGAAAGTGGAGAAGTCTGATGCAAGCGGCCACGGGTCACCCAGAGGCCCGAGAGCCATCAGAGTGAGCGAGAGAGCTAATCTTTCATAAAACCAAGAAAACATACAAATATAACTTTTTCATTGTATTGTCGAGTAACTATAAATTATAGTAATGTTTCATTTGCTGGAAATGAAAAACAAAAAATTGATTCCGTTTTGGTGCTAAAGTTCGACTAAAAATGAATGCAGTATGAGATAAAGTTTTAATCTAGATACCAGCACCTATTTAACTCACTCTTTATATCCTTTTTGTACATAAGAAACTGTACTTTTTTGATTAGCAAATCACGAAACTAATGTATCAGGCTTACAGAAATTATGCGAGCTACAAAATCTAAAGCTTTTTAAGCTTCCAAAACAGTACTAGGTGTAAGGTAAGACGAACAACACTCACAGCTAGACCATTTTCATGTAACTGCTGAGTCTTCAGCCAACAATCATTATTGGGTTTTAAATATATTATATATATATATATATATATATATATATATATATATATATATATATATATATATATATATATATATATATATATATATTATATGTTAGATATGATCCAATATGTTGGCTTTTGAAAACAAAGTCTGTAAGAATCTTGAACTTTAAGAATTTATATATTAGATAAGAACCAATATATTTTTTTAAAAAGCCATTAGAGTCAATTCTATTAGATTTATACGTTAATTTAACACTCTGGTTAAACTATGAAATAATAATAATAATAATAATAATAATAATAATAATAATAATAATAATAATAAGAAGAAGAAGAAGAAGAAGAACAACAACAACAACAACAACAACAACAAACACTCTGGTTAAGCTATGAAATAATAATAATAATAATAATAATAATAATAATAATAATAATAATAATAAGAAGAAGAAGAAGAAGAACAACAACAACAACAACAACAACAACTCACACTCTGGTTAAACTATTAAATAATAATAATAATAATAATAATAATAATAATAAGAAGAAGAAGAAGAAGAAGAAGAAGAAGAAGAAGAAGAAGAAGCAGAAGAAGAAGAAGAAGCAGAAGAAGAAGAAGAAGAAGAAGAAGAAGAAGAAGAAGAAGAAGAAGAAGAAGAACAACAACAACAACAACAACAACAACTAACACTGTGGTTAAATAATAATAATAATAATAATAATAATAAGAAGAAGAAGAAGAAGAAGAAGAACAACAACAACAACAACAACAACAATAACAATAAAAACAACAACAGCAACTCATCTACCGAGAGCACCATGCAAAACAAGGCACAAACGTTTTCGCGGCTCTTTTTGTCAGGAAAGACATCCGGTGCTTGGCAGCTCTCTTTGTCCACAAGCTGTATCTCAGGAAGCTATTATTAGCACCTCCAAGAGACAAAGCTACTATGACAAATACTCCCCTACCTACTAGCAACGTCCCGTGGCAACAGTGGCCTACAGATTGCAGGATACTTAAATTATTTCGAACCAGTGAGGAAAAAAAGAAGTAAAGTTTTTAATAATCATGTAAAGATATATGGTATATAGCCAGTTTATTCCAAATCATCTAACACTGAAATGTTAGGAATACTCATTAGTTCGTTCAAATCAATAGCTGGTTTATCGAATGACATAGCGCATGTAAACAAAATAATAAAAAATCCCCTCACTAACAACTGATGCACCAGCTTCAAACTGCGTAGTCAATATGATATACTCGGAACAATTCGCAAATGATCACGTAACTAAACACTCTAGACGTTACTCCCGTATCTTCTGACAGTCTTGAAAATACTCTCCCTGCATTATTCGGTCTATTGATCTTCTACCAGAATTCAGAACTGTTCTCACTCACGTGAGAGAAATCTTTACCACCTCCGTATACTGACGCAGTTTTGTGGGAAATGATGTGCATATGCTTTTATATTTTATTTTATTTTTTTTTACAATTATAGTAAGTATACATTACCTTACACAGAAAAAAATCTGTAGAACAATATCGTGTATTGATACAGTGCATCGTGACAATTACAATACAAGTGCAGTACATTCCTTGTTATTCAGTTGACAAAAGCAACTATATCACCATCATTCAGCAAAGTCACTCTATATATACATAAAGTTTCTACACTGAAATGATATAATTATTATTACTACAGATGATAACTAACATGAATAAAATGCCTTACACATGCACCTTGTTTTAATATATAGATGTGTGAGAGTCTGGTTTGTTGTGAAAGTTGCTCTCACATAAGGCAGCGTTCTGTCTCCACGACTGTTAAACAGTTTCAAACTTCTGTCATCGAGATGACAGAAATTAGGAAGAGGCCGCGTGATGTAGACGGAGAGTCTTCGGATATAAACAGATCGTGAGTCGGGCTTGAAGTATCCTAATGTCTGCTGAAGATAGTGAGGTGAAAAGAAGCTGCCAAAACTGGTAAAATTTAAGGGAAGTCGCAGAGAATGGTAAGGGAGTTTGAAGAATACGAACTGTATATTAAGATTGGATTAGTTCTCCCTCCTTTTCCCAAGGCAGAAAATGACTCCAAAACATGGTACCGTTCCGCTTACTTACGTTATATATGCATGCATACATATATATATATATATATATATATATATATATATATATATATATATATATATATATATACATATACATATATATATATAAACTATAGTGGCAGGATTATAAGACAACAAATAATGCATACTGAGAGAAAGAGGGAATAGATAAGTATGAACTTAGCAAGCACATCCCGTTCTACAGAAAAGCTACCAAAGCATAATGAATACATAATGTCCTGCTAAGGATCCCACAAGTGAAGGAAGATGCAAAGAAAATTCTGAAAAATCTCACAGACAATCAAATCGCAAACCGTCACTGGAGCCCTGAGATTAGGGGCTGACATTCTAGTCATTACAAAAAAAAAAAAAAAAACTCCATCCACTGGTTGTTCTTCTCCTTGACTGGCTTCGCTATCTGCTCAGCAATGAGGGACCCCTTAGCTTCTAAGGACACCTTTTAAATAATTCATCTATACAATATATTACAATTCATGATGACTCATGTCCTGTTGACCTTCAAAATCATCGTCACTTTCAGTAAACAGTGATTTACTTACACGGCTATTTTGGGGTAAGGAGCAAAAAGGGTTACTTAAGCTTCTATGATAATCGTGATATGAATCCTTAATAGCTAACCCTATATACGACATATTCTGTTCTCTGCACTGAGGTTCAGCATTAGCGACACTCGGTAAATAATGTGCTTTAAATATTATCAAAACCTGGGTCAGGAAACGCTACGAAGTACTTGAGCTGTGATGATTACAATATATAACAACCATAAAACCTGCAAATGAAAGATAGCAGTAAGTTCAGTCCTGTTAGATCCCTATAAATGATCAAAAAGTTTCCATGAAAATAATCGGCAAAATAATTATGATCATGTTTGATAACAGTACAACTTGTTGATAATGAACCTACTGTAGATTAGGTTTTATGCCGGTAAAACATCGACTTAAGGAGCTAGTGACGAGGTGATTATAATTAGACCTAATATTAAAAATACAACTAAAAGTGGTATCAATACAATCACATCCCTCTGTTCCCGAAAACTGAAGTTATGAGTAAGTGAATGAGCATCATTTTCCGAAAATAGACAAACAATTTTCACTGCTCAACCAAAACGAATTAACAAAATCGCTCTACAATTTTAGTTATATTAAGTGAATTTTATTCAACACACACACACACACACATATAAATATATATATATATATATATATATATATATATATATATATATATATATATATATATATATATGAGTATATATATATACATATATAATATATATATATATATATATATATATATATATATATATATATATATATATATATATATATATATATATATATAGAGAGAGAGAGAGAGAGAGAGAGAGAGAGAGAGAGAGAGAGAGAGAGAGAGAGAGAGGTTTAAAAACAATATACATGAGCAATATTTCACCTATTGAACCCGACTGCTCATCATCATCACTCCTAGCTACTTTAAGATAAATCATTAACCTTGGACTCTTATGTAACGAGAATATGTTCTACTTACCATTACATTTTGTATTAATGAATAAGCTGATAACAAACAGGAAGGTGGCAGCGACCAAAAGTTACAGTGGAGACAGTTCAGTAGTCTGCAGCAGAGCAGACTAGGAATGCACTGCAGCATAGGCATAGTGGGTACTGTGGAACCATAGGGAGGGTCTGGTATGAGAGGTGGGGAGCCCCGGAGGGGGTTAATCCCTTCCCCAGTTTAAATGCGAATGAAACAAAGTTCAAACTTGACTTGTAACGTTCTGAGTCAAGGAGTGAAACTACAGCATTGTGCATAGTCCCGTTTTAAGGAGTATGGCTAATTATTATTCTTACTTTTCTGAGCAATAACACTTAAAAGACTTACAGTAATTATGCAAAACCTACCTCATTAATCAACCTCCATGGCGGTATGCATGTCATCAGTATCCACGAAAATAAAACTGTAATAAGGAAAAAGTATGTTATTACAGATCTCCAGTGATTTGCTCCTAGCAGCCCTAGCAAGCAGAGTATAGAATTCACTGAGCAGATCAGAGTGTTCACTAAAGTTACATAGTTCGTAAAACCTTTGTTGATCAATCGGAGGATTTCTTGTTTTCAGTGTGGTCACCCGCTTTGTTTATATCTTCGCACTGGGGCAACGATTTCAAAAAGCTGGTGTGCGTTGTCAGGGTAGTTCCTGATGGCAGTAATGCGAATCTTAATATGCCCATGAACTTCATGCACAGTTGTGTTGTTATGAGTGGTTGCGCAAGCAGAATGAAGATAATTGGAGCAAAAGCTGCGGTCGCGAAAGAGTCTTTGCGCTCACTGAATTCGTCACCATGTGTTGAACCAAGGTCTAGACCTAGTGTGAACAATACCATCCCGCGAGGCGAAAGTTAATGAACATAGGTAAGAGAGAAAAACATAATTCTTTTGTACTGTTCGTTCCCGAAGATTCCTGGAATTCGATTCTCCTCTCATACAAGTTGAACATCTTCTCTAAGATCTCCGGAAGGCTAAACGTTATACGGTGAACCGCAAACGTCATGAGTACTGGCGCAATAACCAGTCATAAGAGATTAATAATCCTTTAGTGACGTGATCATCCAGAGTTGGTTTAACATCTACTACACCTTGCATGGACTAAATAAAATGAAGCCGTTGTTACAATTTGCCACAAAATGTAAGAAGAGCAAAAGAAAGCCATTGGGTGAATGATGCATTTTGATCCTTGAGGAGCCAGTTTTATTGGAAAGTGCCCGATAACCCTTCCTTACTTATCGGTGCCATTTCCCTGAGGCTGAGGCTGGCTTTGCAATCAGTTATCTTCTCCAGCAAAAGCTTCCAAATATGAATATTTCATTTTCTTTCGTCGCTATTGTTTCAAAATCTTGCTTTCCTGTACAAGATGCTTGCAGTTCACAAATGCCTTACACTTGGTAACGCTGGTATGTTATTAAATTTCAGTGAAAAAGCCCATGAAACTTTAACCACGGCCCGCTGATGTTCTATCCTATATCGTTGCCAGAAGCACGATTATGGCTAACCATAACCTTAAATAAAATAAAAGTTACTGAGGCTAGAGGGCTGCAATTTGGTGTGTTTGGTGTTTGGGGGGCGGATGATCAACTTACCAATTTGCATCCTCTAGCCTCAGTAGTTTTTAAGATCTGAGGGCGGGCAGAATAAAGTGCAGACTGGCAGACAAAGCCGGCACAATAGTTTTCTTTTACAGAAAACTAAAAATGAGGATAAATGAAACCCTTCTCTTGTGAACTGGGTCCAGATAATCTGGTAAAATTGCACTTAAGGCAGAAGTTCCCAACTTTTTAAAGATGAGCACCCAGTGGTTTTCTAGGCAGTCATGAGAGCTTCGCCACAATTTTCTGAATTACAAAGTAGTCACAATAGGAAGACTTGTTTCCAAGGTCACAAAAACCTTGGAATAGTCGCGCAGAAGATTCACAAATAAAACTTGTGCAATTCAAATGATATAATTGCGTGTAGCATTCTCAAAACTGGAAAAGGAGAAGCAAAAGTCACAAAGGCAGAAATTTACCATTGAGAGGTATGCATAAATATAATAAAGATGTAGCCTACATAACGCTAAAAACGTTCGAAAATACTACTCCCAAGAATTATTCATAAAGTATGAGAAACTATTTACAATATATACAGAGAACAAATTAAGCACACTATAAGATATTACAGTGTGGGATCTTTCGGTTTACGAGTAAATACGCGTTAATCTTTATACTTGTCACCAGCTAGCGCCAATTTTTTATGTTTGAATAGCCTACAATTTCCAGAAAAAGTATTACAGATACGTAAATATGTATTGAAACAAAAAAGATTCTAAATTTTATTGGGAACATTTTGAAAAAATCCCATTTGTCTGGGTTACTTAGAAGAAGAGCTATGGTCAATGGAATGAGGTCGGGTCATGTGCGCCTGGAGGCCATGTTGATGACGTCATAAGAGACATGCCCACCACTGAAATTTTGTGAGACTCGCTTTTCCGAGACTCTTTGGTCATGTAGAAGCAAAATATATCCTCAAACCTTTTGCATTCCTCGGTAAATAAATCCTGGCTCTTGGACTAAAAGTAAAGTGATTAGATAACTGAATTTCTTCATCATTCAAAAGTGTGTTTCAGCCAAAGACATGAGAATGAGCAAAGTTTTTTTTTTTTATTATTATAAAGCACTTGTAGATTGTAGTCACCCTCATATTCATTTTAGAAAAATACTCGTTAAGCGACGGTTTTGCCACAAATTGAGGACACTTAGCACTGATTAAGTTGGCATCAAACTATTTCTTCCGTTTTTGTACACTCATTTATCATTTGAGGGATCATGTACCCTCATTTTAAATGAACGAATTTGGTCCTCATTATTATTATTATTATTATTATTATTATTATTATTATTATTATTATTATTATTATTATTAGGTCAGGAGCTCTGTAAACATTACCTTCAACTTGACTGGGGCCTCGACACTCAGAATGTGTTGAATATTATTTTGAAACTCGTTACAAAACAAATAAAAAAAAAAATCTTTGTTTTTGTTTACTTTTGGTTTTATCAACAATCTTGAGGCACCGGTGATTATAGGTGAATTTTGTTCACGATTATGTTAATTAATGAGTATAGTGGTGGCAGCAGGACGAAATAGTTGCACTTTACCCTTTTTTTTTATATAATACAGAATCTGACGGCAGTCCACATCAGTATATGACATTACGTCAGTAAACCCGAGAGTCAATTCAAGTAGTGAATGTCTGTGGGAGAAGAATCTGATCTAGAAACTAGATTTTGAAGTCAAGAGTTACCCCGAAAATTAGCGATGTGTGGATCGGCGACCGGAGGTGACGCTGTCCCACGGTCTATCTGGACCGTGTGCGGATTCGCGAGCGGAGGTGACGCTGTCCCTGGTCTATCTGGACCGTGCGCTGTCCTCACAGAGTCCTGTCAATTTGGTTGGCTTCGGTCGGTTCAGTTCGTATCAAGAGCTTCCGAAAGCTAGGACTACTGTCCTACCGACATTAGGACCTCCCTTTTTTACACCTCGTTAGGCGACGCTTTTGTCACAATTGAGGAAACTCAGCACGGATCGAGGTGACATTATTCTCTCATTTTTGGGGCAAATGAAGCATCGTCAACGGCTTTTCAAGAATGTAAGGTCTGCGCTGGCATAGATACATACATAACGAACCAGAAAACATCAGTATAAGAAGCTCAACAGTTTTATGGAAGAGACGTGGTGGCACTGTTTTTCTAGTTAAAAATCAACAAATAGCCATCTTCACAATATACGGAGCTGTACTGGGAAGCAGGATACAACAGTGATTTAAAGCAATATCGATTTTAAGAATAAATCAAAGGCAACATTCATATTTGGAAGCTTGGCTGCAGAGAATGGTTGACTGCGAAGCTGTAACCTCTCAGGGAATGACATGTGGAAGTAAAGAAGAGCTTTTGCGAATATTTAGACCGCTTAAATGGTTCGGATACTTTCCAATCGAGGTAGATCTTGGAAACTCAAAATACATTGTTCAACGAAGGTGTCTCTATATCTCTTACTTCGCATGGTACTTCCTGATAACAACTATATCAATTGCTTGGCTCGTGTGGTTTGGAGATGTTGAATTAATTCTGAAGGATAAAGTCGTTGGAGGATTGTTAATCTTCTTCGTAGTTGGCTTTGCTCCGGGACTAACCACGTTTGCTATTAACAGGATAACAGTTAGCCTTCCAACGATCTTAGAGGAGATATTCAGCTTGTTTGAAATGGATACTGAATTCCACAGATCTTCGGCAAAGAAGAGTAAAAGAGATATATTCTTATACATGATACCTTTAGTCTTTAACACTCTCTTCGTGGAAACATATTTACTACATATTACTCCCGAATTCAGTGAGCCTGAAACCGATCACCAGACAATAAGTTTTGTTTTTATCATCTGCATTTTCCTTATTCAATCATGCCTAACGACCCGACTCTGCGTGAAGTTCATAGGTATATTACATATTCGCATTTTTGCTATCAGAATCCACTTCGACATGTCATACGAGAACTTTCGGAAATCGCTGCCTCTGGGCGAATTCTCACCGGCTGATTGGGAAGATGTGTTGAAAACAGCTGGTGACTACATTGAAAAATTGCAGGAAATCCTCCGATTAATCAACGAAGGTTTTATGAAATATGTAACTACAATGAACTTTCTGATCTACTTTGTGACTTCCATACCCTGCATAATGGTGATGCTCAGAGTGAACTCTTTTAGAAAGTGTGGTATACGCATTACCTGTTTCATTTTCAGTATTTTTAATGCAGGTGATATGCAGCATGTCAAGTTGGTTGCGTAACGAGGTAAGTTGAGTGCAATTACTTTCAATCCTTTCAGTCTATGACTAACTAAACGAGATTCCACAACCAAAGTTAAAGGTTCTGGTTACACGGTAAAGATTTCTTATGTAGTGAAATCATGGCGGCTAAGACCTCTATGTCATTTGAAGAATAGACTGATAAAAAGAGACTGTGAGAAGGTTTGATTGCTTTGGTTATAAAGAAGAGAAATTTAAGAAGGTATATTTGTGCAAACACACACACACACACACTCTCTCTCTCTCTCTCTTTCATGTTTCCCGATTCTCATAAGCCTTTTTTGTTTGAAGACTGAATGTAAACGTCGTTTAATCAATTCTCGTTAACCAGTAATGCCGCTGTTTGAACCTTGTCTAATCTGTCGACATATACTATTTCCACAGTACGAGAATCTTCTCTTCACCATACGAAGGCTGTCACTTCTCGAACGACGGTATCCCGGAAGGCTGCCTTATGGCGAACTCCTCAAACTGCAAGAACTCCTTCGTAGTTCGCCCCTGCAGGTTGTCACATTAGGTGGGATTCCCGTAGGACCTCGTCTGTCTGCTGCTATGACGGGCTTCATTTTAACTTACACTGTGCTCATTGAGGACTTACTGGATGTGAAAAAAGTGGATGCCAAACCCAATGGAACTGATTTCTTGAATGAGTCTTACATCGATAATTTGACTAATATTGTTAATGTAACCGACATCAATAATTAGACTGATATAGTATACTGGGACTGTCATCAATCATTTGACTGGTATCCTCGATGCAACTTCCATCAATAATTTGACAAATATCGTCAATGTAACTGACATCAATAATTAGACTGACATATTATACTGGGACTGACATCAGCCATTTGACTAATATCGTCAATGGGACTAACATCGCTCATTTGACTGTATCTTCAATGAGACTGACATCAATAATTAGATTGATATATTATACTTGGACTCTTCAGTCATTTGAGTAATATTGACAATGGGACTGGCATCAACAATTTGACTGAAATCCTCATTGAGACTGACGTCAGCAATTTGAATGGTATCGTCACCACAACTGACATCAATAATTAGTCTGATATATCATACTAGAACTGACATCACTCATTCGACTGGTATCGTCAATGTAACTGACACCAATAATTAGACTGATATAGTATACTGTTGCTGACATCAGCCATTGCTGCCGAGATCGACAGTGCGAGTGTCACTTACAGAATCAGTAGATAGTGGTTGGATGTCCCAAACTCTTCTGAAAAAAGACATCCTCTTCGAAAAAGGAATCAAGGTTTAACAGACATGATCTACCTACTGTTGGTTTTATATATATATATATATATATATATATATATATATATATATATATATATATATATATATATATATATATATATATATATATATATATATATATATATATATATATATATATATATATTTTTACGTTTTTCCGTGGTTTTAGTTTGAAATATGCTCTGTGAGACAGGTAGCAACAATTTAAGTTAATTTAGCCTTGTGATTCTGACTTCGTGGGTACGGGAAAACGTAAAAAAAAGAGAGGAAAACAAAGGAAAATTTCATATGAGCATAGGGCTCTGGTTACTGAGGGAAATATTACGTAAAACACGTGGGCAAATTTAAAGGAGTGTATTTACATAAATGATATCAGTACGGGAAAGAGGAACTCAAGTAGATTACTATCCCGAAGGAGATTCCTACTGGATTGAATGAAACTGGGGGATTCCAGACACAGTCCGAGAAGCTTCCACGAAATAGAATCCCTCTGAAATGAGAGATATGCACATTATACGCCAGTAATGAAAATAGACAAAAGAATAATGAATTCGAAGCTGCACTGAGGGTGCCAAAGGAGTAATAAAGAATTAATACTGCCGATGCAAGAGGCGCACGGACATTAGACAAGGGAGATTTCTGGCTTTCTCTTTAAGAAAATATTACGAGACAAAAGCGTGACTGAAATGGGGCTCTTCCAGGGCACTTTACCTTAGCAGATTTTCCAAGGGCGCGTAGAAGGCGGTCCGTGGATGACTTGCGATTTCCGAGGACGAGTTTCTTCCACGTGGTGAGATGCAAGGGCTTCCGTAAAGGGGCAAGGCGATGGGGACTCCTCGAAACTCCAAGCAGTGGCGTGTGGGCTCGAGGAATACGGTCGAAGGGCACGAGGAAAAGTATACTTTTGAAAGGGCCACGTGGTTAGGATGCAAGGGCATCGATGGGGCCAGGTGTTGAGGACGTCTTCACAAGTTCACTCCATATCTTCCAGCCCGCGTGTGTGGTCGACCTCGTGGGCTTTTGCCTTTTATCCCCTCCTTTGGGGCAGGGGGGTGCGCCCAACACAGATGCTTTGACTCATTGCACCTGCTGCCCGCAGGGGAGGTTTTGGCCTGTAGGAGAAACACCCAAGCCAGATTACTTTTGCCTCGAAGGAAAGATCTTTATCAAAAATGGGAGCGCCTTTAATCTTTTAAACCCCTGTTTTTAAGTCGATAGACAGATGGTCTATCGATCGGCCGGCTGGCAGTAAATGAAACACGACAGAACAACCAACAACAACAAAGGAGGGGGAGGCAATTTGCTAGCGAATTCTTGCTAATCATAATACCTCCCCATACAAGATGATGTACATACCTCCTTCGGGTGTGTACATCGATATTCAAGAATGAGCGGCAAATGCTTTACGTTACTCTACATTCTGCCTTGCAATGAACTTTACTCCTAAGGGTTTTATGAAGCTGTGACGTTACTTTTAATAACACATTGGGACAATTTTCGTTAACAGAACGCAAAGTGATTTAAACACTTGCAAAAGAATAATTACTTTAGATTTGGTTACCCACTGGTAACTTTATAATGTGACTCGAACAATTGTGAATTAATTAAGATTATAGGACCACGTATATGAGGCTATGGCCAACAAATGAAAAGAAAGGTTATTGTTCAAGAATTAAAATACACGGTTACTTAATTTTAGATAGAATGCATGCGGTTAGTACAATCTGCCTTGAAGAGGCTGTGTAAATGAAAAACTGCGTTTATTTTTGTAAATGACATCCCCTTTTACGCGATACTGTAATGACTATACATATTCGCATTGATAATTTATCTTCCTTTTAACGTACTTTGCTTAGCCGGCCCCACACGGATTTTGACAGCCGTATGCGGGCGAGAGTATTCGCGAGGTTTTAATTCGCTAACCTTAAACTACGCTAATTTTATCGCCCACTGCCTACTCAATGTTATGACGGGCGAGCAGACAAAAGATGTGGGGTAGGACAAACAGAGATCTTGGAAGGAAATGGAAGGGGGAAAAGGGATAATAATAACAAAAGGAAAATTACCAAGACGTTACGAATGAAACTTGACCGCATATGAAAGGCGGGACACGTCCCTCAGAGCTTACAAAAGGGGCATTTAAATCACAAGGGCAAGAGTTTATGACTCGCGATTCATTAAAATTAAAGATAAATAAATGACTAAAAGAAAGTAAATGATATTGGCAGAAGAACTAAGGGAAAAAGAGGGAGGGTTTTATTGGGTTAGGCGGGAATTTCTCGTCCTACGCCTATAAATTACGGCCCGGACTATCCTTTCAGTCCCAGGGCGAGAAAAGTGCACCGAGAGGCGCGACGACTCCTTCAGGAGGGCTGACACGCACGCCGGTGCCAAGGTATGGGCGCAAGGGCGTGCCACTTCTCACTCTGTTATTCTTAATGATTTATACATTGTGTGGGGAATGGTATCCCGTATTTAATTGCCTCTTGTGGGGATAATTTAAGGGAAGATTAGTAGAGGGTGATAAGAGATAGAAGTTCCTGAGGAACGGAGGAAGATAGAGGAGGGTCTGACATCCCCTTCTGGATTAGGGGTGCCAAGACCTTCGAAAAATGAAATGGTGGCACAGATGCCAGGGGAGCTCTAGAGCTCTTTGTAAATTACCTGGAATGTCCCACGCCCGTGGTAATTTCGCCTCGAGCCTTTCTCAATGGGACAGTCGTCCTCGGCCGGGGAAGCGGAGGGCCCGCGACCGAAGGGCGGCACGGAGTACCACCTGGGCCTGCTGATGCGACAGCTGACGCAGGAGGGTTCCGTGCGGGTTCTACCATGATCCGTCGCGGCTCTTGTAGTTCATCGGCCAAGTGAGATATGGCAGAATCCTGACTTGCAATTGCGTCGGCGACGGACTGGGGCAGAGAGGAGGCGGTCGGGGGTGGCGTGAGCGGCTCGCAGATATCGATGACCAGCTCAGGCACGGGTTGCGAGGCCGCACCTGCAGGTGAGCTTCGCGGTGGTCGGGAGGAACCGTCTCTCTGACCGACGCTGGTAGCGGTGCCAGGCCGGGGAAGAGGGGGTCCTGAGTTGGATCCCGTGAATGGAGATCGGTAGCGCTCTGGCGCTGGCACTAGGGGCAGAGTCAGGCGCTATCAGGGGTTTCTTGGGCTCGTCGGTCAGGACGGACGAGCTTGGCCCTGCTCGGGGCATGCAAGTGGCACCGGCAGGAATTTGGCATCTCCTGAAGGGAGATCTGATTGGGGCCCTGGCACTGGCACTGAGGCAGGGCCGGGCACTGGAATTGGATCGGGAACCGATCGAGGGGGCCACTGTACATCGTACTCAGGTGGCACTGGTGGGGACTGCACGTCCTTCTGGTACCCAGGGGGCGCCAGTCTTGGCTGAGGGAGAAGCGGGGGAGGATTACTCGCGCCCGCGGAATGATTCGGGGAATGTGGACCCCTAGATTTGTCGTGATTTCGGCAGGGACTGAAAGTCCTGTCCCAGGATGACGTCATAGCCTCCGGGGAGATGGCTTGCTACTGCAAGATTGCAAATTTTTGATTGGTGAGGTCGTGAGACTCTCAATTGGACCGTAGGGAGTATCATTTTAAATTGATTTATTCCTCGATCGTGACGAGTTTTCGTCTATTGACGATAGCTCCGTAGGGGAACTCTGTCCCTCCGGATGAGGGAGATTTGTGCGCCGAGTCCTCGAAAGCAGTGACTCGGCGGCGGGCTGGCTACCTCGTGGAGGGCCACGATACAGGCCCTTCGGCGGGAGGGCCTAATGATGTGGGATCTGTGACGGCCAAGGCGACGGTGGGAGTATTTACTTTATTATTGCGTGGGCATTTTGCCCATGCGGAGAATGGCCATAGACCTTGCACGCCGTGCAAAAGGTCTGGCTAAAAGTCTTTCGCGCTGCCCCTGTGGAGGGCGCAGGCGAGTTATTTGTCGGTTTTCCGGGGAGAGAGAGGCGGTTTCTTGTTCGGCACTGTTCGGAGGAATGCCCCGTTTTCTTGCAATAATGGCAAGTTAGGGGCTTGCCCGAGTTTCCAGCCTTAGGGGAATTTGTTCCTCCGAGGAGGGGCGGGGGATTTATTTTCCGCCCCATGGATCCTTCTTGAGGGTGGTGGGTTTCCCACATATCTGCTATTCGGCAGCACTCCGTGAGTGTTGCTGGGGCTTTCTCCACTATATGAGTGGCGAGGGCAGGAGGGGCGTAGCGCAGGAAATGCTCGAATTTAAACCGCTCGAGTACCTCGGCGGTGTTAGTGGCTCCTTCGGAATCGAGCCATTTTGTCAACGCCCGCTCCGAATGGTACGCCCAATCGGACCAAGTCTGGCCTGCTTCTCTGGGCTGCTCTCTCCAACGTCTCCTCCACCGCTCGGGGTAATCTCGCACGCCTTCGTAACTGCTTGGCGTACGGCTTCCCAGTTTCCCCGATCGTCTGCGGGAAGGGCGTGGTAGGCAACGAGGGCCTTTCCGCCCAGGAATTTAGTGAGAACAAGGGAGAGTTCCGCGGGGGAGAGATCGCAGCACTCCAGGACTCGTTCGGCCCTTTCAAGCCATACTTCGGGTTCGGACTCGGTCCATTTTGGCATGAACGAGTGAGCTTGGCTGAGGGCACTCATCCCCGCGGCAGGGGGCGGGGGGGTGGCGTGCTGTCGTTCTAGCACCTGGAGCTCATGGGCGCGTTCTCTCTCTCTCTCCGCCTTGGCATCGTCCACTCGTTCTTGAACCCATGCTCTCAGATCTGGCCCCGATAGTCCCATGTCCTTCCCAGCGGACATGTAGAATTTGAAATCCTCGTTTTGTTGGGCTCTGGTATTAGCCATCTTGAAATAATGGGTATAGGATATGTCTGAAAAGACTCAGGTTGTCTGAAAAGACTCAATTGCAGGAATCTGAAACACTCAATTGTTCAGACTGCAGGCGAATGGATCTGTCTGAATACGACAGGTGATTAGTAAGTCTGAGGAGACTTTTTGTTAAAATTGGATGTGTTTTGGAAAGACGTGGTTGTTCTTGGCGAACGAATTCTAATATGCGTCTCGGAAGACGTAGTTGGATTTTGTCACGCTCGGACTTGGCCGGCTGTAGCGTGAAGTTAAGGAGTGGTTCTAACGAACTAGACCGATCAGTCCCGTAAGGGCTTAGATGTGTGTGAACTACACTATATAATGTCTCAAAAGGACTTAATTTTGGGTTCCCGCAGGAATGAGAAATTCTCGCCACGTGCGACGTAGAATTTTTGTATGAGTCTCTGAGGACTGGGGTTTGGAGAAATTCTCGCCACGTGCGACGTAGAATTTTAGGAGTCTCTAAGGACTGGAATTTGGAGAAATTCTCGCCACGTGCGACGTAGAATTTTAGGAGTCTCTGAGGACTGGAATTTGGAGAAATTCTCGCCACGTGCGACGTAGAATTTTAGGAGTCTCTGAGGACTAGAATTTGGAGAAATTCTCGCACGCGTGTGCGACGTAGAATTTTAGGAGTCTCTAAGGACTGGAATTTGTAGAAATTCTCGCCACGTCATTGTACGACGTAGAATTTTAGGAGTCTGAGGACTGGAATTTGGAGAAATTCTCGCCACGTGTCTCTGACGTAGAATTTTAGGAGTCACTTAGGACTTGAATTACGATTCGTCCCTTAGGACTTAGAAATTACTAACGGGAAACCCAAAGAAAAATGTTTGCTGGGAAATGAATGGGGAGAAAAAAAAAAATGCTACACACGCGGGCATGGGCGGGGTGGGGGTGCAGGTCGTTTGGCCAACACCGGAGGTATTTTTAGATTCTGGGTGAATGAACCCGTATGTTTATATACCGTCTGGGATTTCGGGAATTTCCCAGTCGTCTGAGAGGATAACAGTACAACGGCCTAGTAATTTTCCCTATAAGCGGAGTTTAAATTTCGCTTTACTAACACCTAACTGGAATTCTAACTACACTGAGAGAATTGTCAGCAATGCAAGCTGACTTCGTCGTGTCCCACGTGGGAATTTTATTCGCGCCTAAATAACAGTTCGCTAATTCGAAATGCGAAGTAAAATTTATCACAGAGGAATTTCTTTTCGCACTATTCCTCGAAGCAAGAATATGGCAAAGATTTTAACACAGAGGAATTTCGCACTATTCCTCGAAGCAAAGGATGGTTAGCACTGGTTATTTCCTAACTACCTATCCTGAAAGGCATGCATTAACGAATCTCATACGGCGGTTCTTTTCTCTCAGTGATTACATGCGTCCTATTTCTAATTCCTAGGAACAATCACGATTGTAAAAAGGTTTTGCTAAGATTAACACATTACTTACGTGGAATTTTCTGGATCTGTGTGCTGGTTTTACACAAAAGGTTCGTAATTGTCTCGTACCCAGCTTAGCTTTGCTAATAGCTGATCTGGCAAGTTGCAAATGCAATAAAAGCAACACTAGGGAACTGCAACTGCAAAACGAGATCCTGGCAAGGTCGCCATTTTTACGTTTTCCGTGGTTTTAGTTTGAAATATGCTCTGTGAGACAGGTAGCAACAATTTAAGTTAATTTAGCCTTGTGATTCTGACTTCGTGGGTACAGGAAAACGTAAAAAAAAGGAGAAAACAAAGGAGAATTTCATATGAGCATAGGGCTCTTGTTACTGAGGGAAATATTACGTAAAACACGTGGGCACATTTAAAGGAGTGTATTTACATAAATGACATTAGTACGGGAAAGAGGAACTCAGTAGATTGAATGAAACTGGGGAATTCCAGACACAGTCCGAGAAGCTTCCACGAAGGGTCCCTCTGAAATGAGAGATATGCACATTATACGCCAGTAATGAAATTAGACAAAAGAATAATGAATTCGAAGCTGCACTGAGGGTGCCAAAGGAGTAATAAAGAATTAATACTGCCGATGCAAGAGGCGCACGGACATTAGACAAGGGGGATTTCTGGCTTTCTCTTTAAGAAAATATTACGAGACAAAAGCGTGACTGAAATGGGGCTCTTCCAGGGCACTTTACCTTAGCAGATTTTCCGAGGGCGCGTAGAAGGCGGTCCGTGGATGACTTGCGATTTCCGAGGACGAGTTTCTTCCACGTGGTGAGATGCAAGGGCTTCCGTAAAGGGGCAAGGCGATGGGGACTCCTCAAAACTCCAAGCAGTGGCGTGTGGGCTCGAGGAATACGGTCGAAGGGCACGAGGAAAAGTATACTTTTGAAAGGGCCACGTGGTTAGGATGCAAGGGCATCGATAGGGCCAGGTGTTGAGGACGTCTTCACAAGTTCACTCCATATCTTCCAGCCCGCGTGTGTGGTCGACCTCGTGGGCTTTTGCCTTTATCCCCTCCTTTGGGGCAGGGGTGCGCCCAACACAGATGCTTTGACTCATTGCACCTGCTGCCGCAGGGGAGGTTTTGGCCTGTAGGAGAAACACCCAAGCCAGATTACTTTTGCCTCGAAGGAAAGATCTTTATCAAAAATGGGAGCGCCTTTAATCTTTTAAACCCCTGTTTTTAAGTCGATAGACAGATGGTCTATCGATCGGCCGGCTGGCAGTAAATGAAACACGACAGAACAACCAACAACAACAAAGGAGAGGGGAGGCAATTTGCTAGCGAATTCTTGCTAATCATAATAAATATATATATATATATATATATATATATATATATATATATATATATATATATATATATATACAATATACATTATATATATATATATATATATATATATATATATATATATATATATATATACATATATATATATATATATATATATATATATATATATATATATATATATATATATATATATATATATATATATATATATATATATATATATATATATATATATATATATATATATACATACATATGGCCAATGCGTTTTCCTGAGCCAGGCAGGGCTCGTGTTGGGCCCATATGCATTGAACTGAATTTGATGTGGTGTTATGGGTATACTGGTGAAAATTTTCGCAAGATTTTTTGTGTTTTCAGGTTTCAGCAAGGTCTAAGGTCCAGTCTGTTATGTGCGTCTCGCAAAAGGAAATCTGAACTTCTGTCCATAGTTGTTATCATTAGTAGTATTAGTCATTTCTGTATGAAACCTGAAGTAGGCCTTGTATACAAAAAATGATTTTGTTGGATTATGTTGATAAACATTGCCTCACTTAATTGAAAAACAAGGTGTGTCCTATAGTTGTATTGTAATTGTGACGGTACTACATTATATCAAAACATATATTGTTTTTCAGCGTTTCGTCTGTGCAATATATTTAGTATTAAAGCACAAAATAATAAATAAAACAATAAAAGTATATGTATATACATCATTTCCCACAATCCTGCATCAGCATGAAAAGACATTGAGGGGGGTAAATATGTAACAGATATTCTCTTGAATATCCGAGAGAAGATTGTTAGGATAAATACTGAGGGAGAATATTTTCAGGATTGCTAGGAGACACGGGGATTACGTCTTGAGTATTGTATTGACGTGATGATATTAGAATTTTTCGACTAGATCACTATGTTTAAAACTGATGCATCAGTTGATAGCGAAGGGGCTTTTCATTATTATGTTTTATTTGCGCTTTGTCATTCGACATCTTAGCTCAGTTTATTTGGAGGAACAAATGAATATTTATTACATTTCAGTTTCTGGTGATTTGGGAAAAGCTAGCCTTGAAAACATCACCAGTCCATTTGTTCAAGTATACTCTCTTATCTCTGCATGCTTGATTTTAACTTCACTAAGTGCAAGTGGTTAGCAAGTCGTACTTTACCGGAATCTGACCACCATTTCTTTGCCAAGCCTAGCATTTTCTCTTCAAAATAAGCCAGTGGTTCCCAAACTTTATCTGGTCGTTACCCACTTTCCATACAGGATACTTGTCCGTGGCCCACACCCAAGCATAACCCATGACTGCAGTGACTGTCTACAGTCCTACACTCATTAGGTCATATAAGAACCACTCTGGCAAATCCTGTAATTTTATTGATTACATGCATTTGTTATTTTTTTCTTTTGTAAAGTATTAATAAAGACATTGTGGTTTGTCTTCGCTGAATATCATATCATTATTGAAATGGTACTTAAGAAATAACATAGTGCACAATAAATTTCCTTACTTAGAGTAATAAAAAATGGATATATTGGTGAAATCTGCTTCAACGATAAACAAACAAAAAACAAGATAAATGTCTTGCTTTATGTCAAGAACACATAATCAGAAAAAAGGTCATGACACAGACAAAGTGATGTATTACTCATGCGTCTGGCAACAAGGCATTGCACAAACCTGTACTGAACACCCACTCAACTCCTTTGGTTTTATACATACATATCCTCAGATTATGGCCCCCTGCATTTTGCTACATGGCCCTCAGTTTTGGAACCACTGAAATAATCACTTAAACTGTCGGGTAGCGACCTTCATTAATTTTGCTCTTGTCTCGTGCATCATCCGTCTTTCTTCCCAAGTGATGATGATAATACAGATCAAACCAATGTGTTGTTATGCGTTAACTGGAGAAACTTTTTTTTAACTTTTATTTAAAATTAACAAAATTACAATAGAAACTGGTCCATTTAGAGGGAACGGTCGATGGAATCTGTTGTTGGCCTCTGCTTTCCCAAAGCTAGTCGTCGGGTGCTAGTCCCTCCAACAATTCTCCCTTTAACTGAAGGGAGAATTAGTGAAAGTTCAAGTACTGTACATGACCACTTAGCTTTGGGAAAGCAGAGGCCACAACGGATGCCTAAAACCATGGCCACTGCTTAAACTGTCTCCCGCCTTTATCGACTGTCACTAGTTTCTGCAGTTACGTGCAGATACAGGTAGCAGAATGAGCCCTTGGCCCCGGGCTACATTAAATTGGCTTGGTCTATGTCATCATCGCATTCGGGTCGTTTCGGCCGTAAGTCATTTCGGCCGTAAGTCATTTCGGCCGTAAGCACGTTTACGTGCAAAATGGGCGCCGTGTTTAGTACCAGCCCCTTGGGGATGTAGGTAAAACAAGAAATAATAATGGTAAATACCATAAACATAACGTCTTACATTATTTTGGATGTTACGGCCTAAAGTGACTTACGGCCGAAACGACCAGGACCGTCATCATCATCGTCACTTAGGAAGAAAGACGGATAGAGTATGGCAGATAAAAGCAACTGACAATTCAGGGGTGTATTTCTGAGGAGAAAACACAAAGAATATTCTTAAGTTCTGTGTGAACTCGGGTTGGATTGTTTACCTTTTCACCCTAATGTCATTCCTACAATGCCCATTTTAAAAATTATTGATATTAATTTAGTATTCAAATATAATAACATTTTGAGAAATCAGTTAATTAAGATAGTTTGCCCAATTCAAACAATATTGTATATAGTATCCCTTACAAAGAATGTAATAAGATTTATATCGGCCAAGCATCAAAAAGACTAAGAGTGAGATGTTCCCAGTACAATTATGCCCTTTCAAGAGGCCTACCAAATATTGGCATTTCGGATCATTGGCTTAAGACAGGCCATGCTATTGACTGGGATAAGTCATCGATAATCTGCAAGGTCAATGACCATCGGAAAAGGAATCTGCTGGAAACGGTGTTTATTGAAGCTACGTGCACAAGAATTTTAATCTCCACCCTGGATTATCTCTCGACCCTTTGTCCTTGTCCTTTCTGTTTAAAGAACATGCCGCCCAGATTGAGACACCAAGTCAGTAGGTCTAAGCATTATAGCTGGTTGAAAATGGTAGTTTTGGAAATTTTTATAATATATACAGTACATATACAAATATATATATACGAGTATATATATATATATATATATATATATATATATATATATATATATATATATATATATATATACTGTACATATAATTATACATATATATATATATATATATATATATATATATATATATATATATATATACAGATAGATATAGATATATATATATAATTTCCACAACTACCATTTTCAGTCAGCTATAATACTTAAGCCTACTGACTTTACGAATCTAGAATTGTGTTGCTACTATTATAAAGACATAGGCTATAAAGTATTTTTTTTTGCTATAGAACTACTAGTTTCATTGAACTACAATAACTTAGGCCCACTGATTTAGTGAATCTAGAATTTCGTGTGTTCCTATCATTTTAAAGGCATATAATGACTACTACTTTTGTGGCCGATGCGTCTTTCTCGCGTAGTTTTTCTAGTAGTGTTAGGTAAGCATCGTTCCTCTTCCCCTTGTCAGTATATTCTTTGGATTTTACTCTCCAAAGACAAGGAAGATCTTGATAAAGTTGGAAGCAATCCGCAGTTGACGCTGCAAGGGTTACCAACCGGCTGAGGCAATCGCACGCAGTGTTGCCACGTTCTCCGCACCTCGGTGAGAGCCTTGATAACTCCGAAGTCTGCGGTCCGCGCCCCGCTATGAAGTGATGATTTTCATACAGTATATACGACTACTCTGGCGTAATTAAAAATAGATGATTTAGTACTAAAATCCTGCACACGATCTTCACCAAAATTGACATGTGATTTCATGTATATTTCTGGAGTACATTTTTTAAACATGCTTTGCTTTTGATGTCCAGATACAAGCAATTACATTTCTTTATTGGTAAGCAGGAATTAAAACAGATTTCATAAATTAATTAGGTGAGTAAGAGGTGTTTAATCCGTAAAACGATATTTCTAAAACGAATATCATATAACAGCAAAATAACCAATGCGTTATTGACAAACTGTACAAATATGCATTAATAATTTTCTCAGGTATGAATGAAACAACAGAAAATTTAAGTAAATATATTCCATAACAGTTTAAGAAATATCAAGAAAAATATAATTCTTTTGAAAATACTCTTTAAATATAAAACATAAACATAAATAAATATATTATTTCTCTTTATATTCCAAATCATTGCTTTATAGCAAAATATGATAAGAAATAAGCGTTTATAGCGCGTGTGTCTGTGTATATATATATATATATATATATATATATATATATATATATATATATATATATATATATATATATATTAGATGAGGATTATGTAGGAAATTATTTAATTAACAACTGAGCGCAGGTGAATAGAGACAAAGATTGGAGGCAGTTAGGCACTATTACAGAGGAGACTGTAAAGAGTAATGCAGTCAATTAGTCTACACAGTTGGTACAGATGAAACTAATTAAAAATGGGGGTTAGGTGCCGGTTAAATGCAGGTAGTGATAGATTAACAACCTTAGAGCCAGTCATACTATTATTACATTAGAATGAAATGGTGTGAAATATGAATGATACAATTACAGCAATAATCCTGTACTTTAGTTAATATTAAGTATATATTACTGTTCCCTGAGAATATCTGAAATGACGAAAATGAATATGAAAGTGATTATTGAGTCATTGGTGGTAGGGTATTGTTGCGTCTACTCAAGAAATGTAACATCAGCTACCACTACTACCCAGACTGTTCGCTGCTTTGCAAGCCATTTAATAAATTTCGATTTAAGTCATATAGTTTTCCCTGAGCTTTTACCATTTCTGCAAGGGTTATCAATGAAGCCGACGTGGTGTTAAACAGTTTGTTGCGTTAGTTTTGTCTTAATTACATTTAGTTTTAAGAAAATTCGCTCAGCGTCTGCACTGGATGTTTGCAGTGAAAGAATGTTCAGAGCAAACTCAGACAATGCTCTAAAGCTTGATTCACACGGCTTAGCTTTAAATTATATAGCATTTTGAAGAAACTTTCCGCATCATCGCAGCATTTTAAGCGGTCGGGAATTTGTACTGCTGGAAGACGCCTCCATTCATCATTTAATCACTGAAAGTCACCGGTATGCACAGTACTCTCGGGAAGGACTGTACTCAATCTACCAATGTCGGGGTGTTTATACGGGCGCTCTCTCTCACTTACTGCATAATCGACGTCAAGAATAGAACATTTCCCTATAGTTTCATTTTTACTCAAAGGGAATCTCCTGATTTCTTGACAAGCTGCAATGAGGAACTTCCGGCAACCATTTCGAACATTGTCCACCATAATTTGGTCTTTATATTGGTCCTTTTGCGCAAGAAGATGAAAATATGACCCAAGGTATATATTCCTAAGAGGTATAAAATGTCTCTCGTCAGCTGGATCAGTGGTTGATACATCAGGACAAGAACTAACAAACTGACTATCCATGCAGCTTTTCAGTTATTCTGAATACAATAGCACACTCTTGGTATGTAATATATTATGGACAGTAGAATGCGTGCTTTGGAACATTAGATTAAATGCAGTGAACTTTGGAAGAACAAATTTAAGAAATTTAGAGTAAAGTGACACTGAAGGGTCACGTACAGTTTGCAGAACATCGCTTGCCATTATTAATCTTTCTTGAAGATGCTTCTCCGTGAAAAACAAAATCAGTGAATTCCATTGTTCTAGGACTCGTTCTACAGCCATCTGGAAAGATAACCACCTAGTGTGTGGGACGTGTAATAATTTGTGAGGTTTCATCTCGCAGAAAAATTGAAACTCTAAATTCATATACTCTTTTAGAACTGTGGGCAAAAAACATATCTATTTCGGATTAAATCCTCACATTTACGGGGGAGCCCTTTGGCTGCCTGAGAAGCACAAATGAGAGCTGAATGACAGATGCATTTGATTATTGTTAAACCTAGAAATTCTTCCTTCAACCTACTGGCCACTAACTTATGCTGACCCATCATATTGCTGGCACTATGTGCAGCAAAGTTTTCACTGAGACAGTTCTCAACAATATGAAACAGATTTTCTCCAGTGCTGCCCCCTGCGCTACTCCTTCCATCATATACATTGACTAGGTCTAAAAGTCTACTTTCCATTGTGAAACTCGTTTTGTTGAAAAACCTAGCTAGTATAGCACAGTACTTAGAGTTTGTGATGTCGGTGGTTTCATCGACTATCAGTGAAAATTTGGTTACCTTTAACAACTCAACAAGTTCTGAATGTGAGAAATTCACAGCATCTTTCACTATTCTGGTAGCTTTTGTTCTTTTTAATCGTAATGAATGAATTAGCTATATCTTTTAAGGGGTCCACTAAATAATCAACAGTCAGAAATGGTATGTTGCGATCAGTACAAAATAGACCTATTTTGACTTCAGCTTTCTTGACACTCATGTTAAAGTTCGCCTGCTCAGTATCTGGTCCACGCTCTTGAAGTAATATATTTCTGGTGTGGTTCTGGCTATCCCTGTGCCTTTCCAGAGAGAGATTTCAGCAGAGAATGAGAGGTTACATACAAGGCATCTTGCTTTGTATGGATCATCTCTACAATTACTCAGCCACTCCTTAAACGTAGTCTCATGCAGCCAAGCATCACGAAATTTCCGTTTTGGTAGCCATTTAAAAACCTGAAGAAATACAGAAAACACCAAGGCGTAATTTACACACTCATGCAATAGTTTTTATATATATATATATATATATATATATATATATATATATATATATATATATATATATATAAATATATATATATATATACACACACAAATGTGTATTAGGTATGTATGCTTACCTATATATTTAATGATCATCGTTTTACAATAATTATGGTTATTATCTATGACACTATGGCTTCAGGATAGCTAGACAGACTTAAATGTTTTAATTACATTGTAAAACTAAAATGCTCTAAAGCGCTGCTGCAAGCTATTTCCCTCCTAAGAGTGGTTGTAATTCGTTTGGTTTCCTGCCCTTCATTCTGTACTAGGTAAACCAACAAATACCTTGAACGGTTATGGCGAGATGTTTTAGGGGCTTGAAACCACAACACTCAAAGAAAACAGTTATGCTTAATGAAACTGTTGACTTTATTAATGATAATGATACACAGGCAATCTCTAACATACGCCTACACTTACATTAGTGAGTTCTTGGGGCACTGTAAACCACCGAGAAAATAGCACAAAAGTCTCCATCGCCTTCCTTCCACGATCCTGTTAGCAATTTTGACACATTTCCTTCAAAGCACTCACATCTCATTTTGCAAATTATATAACGCTTTACAACATATGACTATTTTCAGTCATGGTATTCATCACGTCTTTATTTCAGAACTTGGAATTCTTCACATGTAGATTAGGCCTAATGCTATGAGGCCTTGTCCACTGGAAAGGAAATCTGAATGTCAAACACAGGCGTAATCATTAATCTTATACGGTATACATTTTCAGATTTACTTACTGGCATATAAGCAATGATAAGCCAAATGTCGAGCAAGTGCCTCTTCGTCCTTGCTTCTCTGGGGATAATCTCCTGATAGGAATTAGATGTTACGAACTTCTTACAAGTGATTTCGGCGCCAAGACACAAGACTGTTCGAGTGGTTCTTTTTCAAAACACTGAAAACATTTAAGGCGTGTTAAGAAAAACACATGTTCTCCGCACGAATTTTATTCTGTTAAAAAGAATTAAAAGTTGGAAAAACTAGATTCTGAAAAATACCATTTAAAACTTGAAGAAAATATCTGCGGACCGAGGTCCGCATGTTTGCGGACAGCGGGTGTCGGCTCTGCAATCGTCTCCTCAGGGTCGCACCTCATCCGTGTAAATCCTCATTTGTCCTCGTTTTGGCAGCACTGGAACTTCACACTTAAGGTTATCAGTTTTTTTTTTTTTTTTTTTTATCTTTGGTGGCATTTTGTGAGTTTCCAGTGTTTTCTGTAAAATTTAACAAATGGAATCGTTCAACTACCATCAACTTTATATTGAAATGATAACATATAGTGATGGCTGTCTCCTATCTACTTTGTAATTTATGTCAGTGGTTGAGATATGACGTATTTTTTCACTTCGTGTCGTTCACGTCAATTTTTCTATATGAAAATAGTTTTACGCAATAATCTAACATGATGTTCTTAAGATTACAGTGATTGTTTTTAATGCCATTACATAAGATTTCTTCCATCTTCAAACAGAAAAATAGATTAATCAGGCATAAACTGTGCATCAGGGCGATGATCGAAAATTATGAAAATCTGCCAGTTCTAATTTGGGCGACTGCACATGCAATTTCACTGACGGGAACTTCCGGCCGGTGCACCGTGCACCGTTTAGTTTGTATCAAGAGTTTCCGAAAGCTAGGACCACTGTCCTACCGACAGTAGGACCTCTTTTTTACACCTCGTTAGGTGACGGTTTGTCATAACTGAGAAAACTCAGCACCGATCGAGGTGGCATTGAACGTTTCCTTTCATTTTTCCGGCAAATGAGGCGCCGTCAACGGCTTTTCAGGAATCTAAAAAGAACTGCACTGGCGTAGATACATAGACGTAACCGGAAAACATCAGTACAAGAAGCTCAACAGTTTTATGGACGAGGTGGTGTTACTGTTTTTCTAATTAAACATCAACAAATAGCCAACTTCACAAAATGCGAAGCTGTACTGGAAAGCATGATGCAACAGTGATTTAAAGCAATATCGATTTTAAGAATAAATCAAAGGCAATATTCATATTTGGAAGCTTGGCTGCAGAGAATGGTTGACTGCGAGGCTGTAACCTCTCAGGGAATGGCATGTAGAAGTAAAGAAGAGCTTTTGCGAATATTTAGACCGCTTAAATGGTTCGGATACTTTCCAATCGAGTTACATTTTGGAAACTCAAAATACATTGTTCAACGAAGGTGTTTCTATATCTCTTACTTCGTATGGTACTTCCTGACAACAACTATATCAATTGCTTGGCTCGTGTGGTTTGGAGATGTTGAATTAATTCTGAAGGATAAAGTCGTTGGAGGATTGTTAATCTTCTTCGTAGTTGGCTTTGCTCCGGGACTAACCACGTTTGCTATTAACAGGATAACAGTTAGCCTTCCAACGATCTTAGAGGAGATATTCAGCTTGTTTGAAATGGATACTGAATTCCACAGATCTTCGGCAAAGAGGAGCAAAAGAGATATAATCTTATATATGGTACCTATGGTCGTTAACACTGTCTTCGTGGAAGTATATTTACTATTTATTATTACTCCCGAATCCAGTGAGCCTGAAACCTATAACCAGACAGGGAATTTTGTTCTTATCATCTGCATTTTCATTTTTCAACCATGCCTAACGACCCTACTCTGCGTGAAGTTCATAGGTATATTATATATTCGCATTTTTGCTATCAGAAACCACTTCGACATCTCATACGAGAACTTCCGGAAATCGCTGCCTCTGGGCGAATTCTCACCGGCTGATTGGGAAGATGTGTTGAAAACGGCTGGTGACCACATTGAAAAATTGCAGGAAATCCTCCGATTAATCAACGATGGTTTTATGAAATATGTAACTACAGTGAACTTTCTGATCTACTTTGTGACTTCCATACCCTGCATAATGGTGATGCTCAGAGTGAACTCTTTAGAAAGTGTGGTATACTCATTTCCTGTTACATGTTCAGTATTTTCAATGCAGGTGATATGCAGCATGTCAAGTCGGTTGCGTAACGAGGTAAGTTGAGTGCAATTACTTTCAATCCTTTCAGTCTATGATTAACTAAACGAGATTCCACAACCAAAGTTAAAGGTTCTGGTTACACGATAAAGATTTCTTATGTAGTGAAATCATGGCGGCTAAGACCTCTACGTCATTTGAAGAATAGACTGACAAAAAGAGACTGTGAGAAAGTTTGATTGCTTGGTTATAAAGGAGAGAAATTTAAGAAGGTATATTTGTGCATACACACACGCACACACACACACACACTCTCTCTCTCTCTTTCATGTTTCCCGATTCTCATAAGCCTTTTTTGTTTGCAAACTGAATGTAAACGTCGTTTAATCAATTCTCGTTAACCAGTAATGCCGCTGTTTGAACCTTGTCTAATCTGTCGACATATACTATTTCCACAGTACGAGAATCTTCTCTTCACCATACGAAGGCTGTCACTTCTCGAACGACGGTATCCCGGAAGGCTGCCTTATGGCGAACTCCTCAAACTGCAAGAACTCCTTCGTAGTTCGCCCCTGCAGGTCGTCACATTGGGTGGGATTCCCGTAGGACTTCGTCTGTCTGCTGCTATGACGGGCTTCATTTTAACTTACACTGTTCTCATTGAGGACTTATTGAATGTGAAAAAAGTGGAAGCCAAACCCAATGGAACTGAT
>NC_089741.1:21406711-21558491 GCF_040412425.1 Macrobrachium rosenbergii | reverse complement strand
AGATCGTGCTTCGGCGCGCATTCTCAAGGACTGCTTTTCGTCCTCCGAGGCGTCCTCCCCGCGCAAGGGGTGGAATTCTCGTAAGGACTCTCGTCCTCTCAAGAGGAGTTGTGTTCAAGAGGACGCTGCTCGTCAGTCTTCTTCGTCGGCTAGCTATTTTGATGCCTTTCCACCGCAGAAGAAGTCTAGGATTTCGTCTGATGAGGATGTTTCGGAGCGCCCCAGCCGCTCTATGGAGAGAACCTTTCTTGCTCCTGTGAGGAAGAAGAAGGCGTCCCCTCGCCCATCGTCTTCCCATAGGATTGTCTCTCCTCCCAGACAGGATTCTTCGCCTTCTAAGAAGATTTTGTTGGAGATGCAGCGACAGTTGTCTTCTCTTATTGCTGAGAAAGACTCTGCTCCTCGTCGTCGCAAGGACTTGACTTTGCCTGTCAAGAGATCAAGGAAGTCTCCTTCTCCTGCTCCGCGTTCGTCGTCTCCTTCTCCTGTGTCGTCGCCTTGTCGTCCTGTTAGCTCTCTTGCTCCTCGTCGTGACGCTCGTCAACAGGACGCTTCGCGAGCTTCTTCCCGTGACGCTTCGGCCGCTCTTCAGGACGCTTCTGTTCAGGACGCTCGTCGGGACGCTCTTCCGGTTTTTGGGCGTGACGCCTGTGACGACGCTCTTCAGGACGCTCTCCAAGACGCTCCGCTGGACGCGTTCGCCGGTTGCTCTTCAGGACGCCCGGAGCATTCTGTTTCTTCTGAGAAAAGAAGATCCCTTCTTCGGATTGGACCTCAAGGCCTTCGTTCCCCTAAAGTGTTGGGTGACTCGTTTGCTTCTCCGGCTGTGGCGGGAGAGGTTTCTGCCGATTCGGATCCTGCTGAAGTCGAGCTCTCGTCTGCTTCCTCTTCTTCGGACTACCAAGTTTTGACCAGCTTGCTTAAGGACTTGTTCGGGGACAAGTTTAAGCCTTCGGCTCCTCTTTCTCCTCCTTCTCAGCTAGCTTCCTCCAAAGCTAGGAGAGCTCCTGGTTTTTTGAAGATGACTTCTTCTTTGGCGACCAAGAGGGCTTTCAAGAAAGTCAACATGTGGATGGAGGAACGGAAGTCCCATGGCAAGACCTCTTTCGCTGTGCCTCCGTCTAAGCTTTCAGGCAAGGCTGGTATGTGGTATGAGACGGGAGAAGATCTCAGCCCTAGAGTTCCTTCCTCTTCTCAAGGGGATTTTACCAGTCTTGTCGACGCCTCCCGTAGGTCTCATCTGCCTACTGCTAAGGTTTCTTGGACCTTGTCAGAGACCGACCACCATCTCAAAGGTCTCTTCCGCACCATGGAGGTGTTTAATTTCTTGGACTGGTGCTTGGGAGCCTTAGATCTTAAGCTTCGAAGCTCGGACTCTATTACTTTGGGGGAGCTCTCTAGTGTCCTTAACTGTATGGACAAGGCAGTTAGGGATGGATCTGAAGAGCTGGCGTCTCACTTTGGTACGGGCCTCTTAAAGAAGAGGGCCTTGTTTTGTGACTTCACTGCTAAGTCTGTCTCCCCTTCGCAAAGGGCAGAATTATTGTTCGCTCCCTTGTCCAACCATCTGTTTCCCCAGTCCTTGATTCGGGACATTTCCGCTAGTCTTAAGGAGAAGGCCACGCAAGACCTGTTGGCTCATTCTTCTAGACGTCCTCCAGCTCCTTCTTCTTCTTCGTCTGCTTCAGTTTTGTCAACCAGGAAGAAGAAGCCCTTTCGTGGAGGAACTTCTTCCTCTAGATCGTCTCCGCGAGGAAGAGGTTTTACCAGAGGAGCGGCCCCCTCTAAACCTAGGGGAAAAAAGTGACTTCTTTCACCTCCAGACACCTGTAGGAGCCAGGCTTTTTATTTTGGAAGCCTGGAGAACACGAGGGGCGGACGCATGGTCTCTGACTGTCTTAGAGAGAAAGGTTACAAGATCCCCTTTCTCATGTTTCCACCCCTTTGCACGTCGCCCAGGGATCTGTCGCCGTCTTACCACCGAGAGAAGCAACAGATTCTTTTGGACCTCCTGGAGCAGTTGTTAGAAAAAAGAGCCGTGGAACAAGTTCTGAAGTTGGATTCTCCGGGGTTCTACAACAGGCTTTTCTTAGTCCCAAAGCAGTCGGGAGAGTGGAGACCGGTCCTAGATGTAAGCGTCTTGAATCGTTTTATTTCAAAGGACAGATTCAAGATGGAAACGCCTCAGACGGTTCTAGGGGCCTTAAGACCAGGGGACTGGATGGTCTCTCTGGACTTACAAGATGCGTACTTCCATGTTCCCATTCATCCTCAATCAAGGAAGTACCTGAGATTTGTGCTGGGGGGACGAGTCTTCCAGTTCAGAGCTCTCTGCTTTGGTTTGTGCACCGCTCCCATGATCTTCACGGTGATCATGAAAACGCGTTGAGGTGGCTTCACCTGGCGGGTGTTGGTGTCATTCTACCTAGACGACTGGCTCATACGAGCCTCTTCTCGGGAGAAGTGTCTGGAGGACCTGACTTTCACACTGAATTTGACGAAGTCCTTGGGACTTCTTGTGAACCAAGAAAAGTCCCATCTGATCCCGACGCAGTCCATCGTCTATCTGGGGATTCAGATGGATTCAGTGGCTTTTCGAGCTTTTCCATCCCGAGAACGGCAACGGCTTTGCTTAAGCAAAGTTTCGTCCTTTCTAGGGAAAGAAACATGCTCGGTGAGGGAATGGATGAGTTTGCTGGGGACCATTTCCTCGCTGGAGAAGTTTGTTTCCCTGGGAGGCTCCATCTCAGACCTCTCCAGTTTTTCTTGGCGGAGAACTGGAGGGACAAGGAGAATCTGGAAGAGATTTTGACGATATCTCCTTCTGTCAAGGATCATCTGAAGTGGTGGTTCGACCCCTTGAAGCTTGCAGAAGGGGTTTCTCTTCGCCTTCAGAGCCCCGACCTAGTGTTGTTTTCCGACGCGTCCAGGGAAGGATGGGGAGCAACACTAGGAGGGGAGGAAGTGTCAGGCACCTGGAGAGGGGAACAGGTGTCCTGGCACATAAATCTCAAGGAATTGGGTGCTATCTTTCTGGCTCTTCAATTCTTCGAAGCCCAAGTGGCAGGCAGAATTGTCCAGGTCAATTCGGACAATACCACAGCTCTAGCGCACCTCAAAAAACAGGGGTACTCGATCTCGTTCCTGTTCATCCTTGCGAGGGAGATCCTGCTCTGGACTCATGCTCGAAGGGTCACTATTCTCACGAGGTTCATTGCGGGAGTGGAGAATATTCGAGCAGACCTTCTCAGTTGGCAAAATCAGCTGCTACCGACCGAGTGGACTCTTCACAAGGAGGTATGTTTAGAGTTGTGGAGAATTTGGGGACGTCCTCTAGTGGACCTCTTTGCCACGTCCAGGACGGCAAGACTTCCCCTTTATTGCTCTCCTGTCCTAGACCCAGGAGCGTTAGCCATAGACGCCCTCCTCTGGGACTGGAAAGGACTCGACCTTTACGCTTTCCCTCCCTTCAAGATCCTGGGAGAAGTGATAAGGAAGTTTGCAACGTCAGAAGGAGCAAGGATGACTCTAATAGCCCCCTTCTGGCCGGCAGCGGATTGGTTTCCAGAGACCCTGTCCTTCCTAGTGGATTTTCCAAGAACGCTTCCATTGAGGGTGGACCTTCTCAAGCAGCCGCATTTCAAGAGGTTCCACCAAAACCTCTCCGCTCTGAGTCTGACTGCGTTCAGACTATCTCAAAGTTGGCCAGAGCAAGAGGCTTTTCGAGATCTGTGGCAAAGGCCATCGCCAATGCCAGGAGACCTTCTTCGAATGCGGTCTACCAGTACAAGTGGTCTGTTTTTAGAAGATGGTGCAGGAGTAAAGGAGTTTCCTCGTCCCACGACCTCTGTACCACAAATAGCTGACTTCCTTTTTATCTTAGGCATAAGAATAAACTGGCAGTCTCGACTATTAAGGGCTATAGAAGTATGTTATCGGCAGTTTTTAGACACAGAGGCCTGAACTTGTGCGATAACAAGGATCTTCACGATCTATTAAGATCCTTCGAGACTGTCAAAATTCCTCAACTCAGGACACCTTCTTGGAATCTGGATGTTGTCCTGAAGTTTCTTATGTCTAGTAATTTTGAACCTCTGTCTTCGGCTTCCCTCAAAAACGTGACGAGGAAAGCTGTCTTCCTAACGGCTCTGGCGACAGCTAAGAGGATCAGTGAAGTGCAGGCTATTAGCAAACATATTGGCTTTAGGGGTCCTAATGCTGTATGCTCCCTAAATCCTTTGTTCTTAGCCAAGAACGAGAATCCTTCAAACCCTTGGCCCAAATCTTTTGAAATCAAAGGTTTGACGGAAATACTTGGGCAAGAGTCAGAAAGAGTCTTGTGTCCTGTCAGGGCTCTTAAGTTCTACTTAGCCAAGACCAAGAATACTAGAGGCTCATCGGACAATCTGTGGTGTTCGGTGAAGAGACCTGATCTTCCCATGTCCAAGAATGCCTTAGCATTCTTTTTAAGAAGTGTTATTCGAGAGGCTCATTCCTCCTGCCTAGAAGGTGACATGAGACTTCTGAAAGTAAAAGCTCATGAAGTTAGAGCTATCGCGACTTCGATGGCTTTCCAAAAGAATATGTCTCTGAATGATATTCTTGGTGCTACCTTCTGGAGAAGTAATTCAGTGTTCGCTTCGCATTACTTGCGGGATGTGAAGACGACATTTGAAGACTGCTCTTCGCTGGGACCGTACGTTTCCGCAGACACTATGTTGGGAGAAGAAGGCAATACTCATCCTATCCTTTAGGGGTTAGGTAGTATTTTTAATCTTGTTGTTGTCTATTTCTGGTTGTTGGGTGGCCATTGAGGTGGACATCCCAATTTTTTAGCCTATGCTAGGTTCTTTTACCTTAGATAGGGCGGTCAGGTGGTTGGTCGTTGCTCCTTCTCCCTCTCTGTATGGTAACATGATCTAGTCCTATTGTGGTCACGCCCCCTTGGACAGGTCATCTGGATCTCTCCAGCTTTATAGGTCCCTACCTTGCTGGAGACTCTGGATTAGCAGAAGCAGGCTTGGGTGACAGATAACCTCGAAGTCAGCTATGCTAACAGGTAAGGAACCAAGGCGTCATTCGCCTACATTTATTTGTTTCCTAAATCCTATTCTGTCTCTTCCCACCTCCTACGGTGGGATTCAGCTATATATATATCTGGCAGGTAAGTGTCATGAACAAAATGATATTTTAATGATAAAATAAGGTTTGTTCATACTTACCTGGCAGATATATATACTTTAGTGCCCTCCCGCCTCCCCTCTTGAGACAGTGGCACTAGAAAATCTGAATAGAAAATGGGAATGGTTCCCGATTCCCGCCTCCCAGCGGCGGGAATGAGTACTAACCACCTGGCCACACTGCGTGTGCCGCGAGTTTTGAAATTCTGTCGGATTTCGGAGAAATACAGCTATATATATATCTGCCAGGTAAGTATGAACAAACCTTATTTTATCATTAAAATATCATATTTCGTCGTTCTATTAGGCTAATCCAGGCAAAACTTTTTTGCCTTGGCTACTTACATGCCGCTGATGTAGTTTTGCCCTAAATGTAATTCTTGCATCTTATGCAGATTACTTGCAAGCCTTCAGTAAAATTTTGCCATAATATTAATTTTCAAATTGTGTTTTCCAGGTGTAGGCACTTGCTAGCCGCCAATTATTTGCCTTACACTAATTATTGAATGTTTCGTCATTCTCTTAGGCTAATCCAGGCAAACTTTTTTTGCCTAGGCTACTTACTTGCGAGCAGCCGATGTAGCTTTGCCCTAAAAGTAATTGTTGCATCTTACGCCATTTCTCTAATCCAAATTTTACATCAATGGGGTTTACAGGGTGTAGGCTGTTCACAAGCTGTCGTTATATAATTGCCCTAAAAGTAATTCTTGGATGTTTCGTCTGTCCTTTAGGCCAAAGATGTGCATTTTATGTTTGTTTACCGAACCTAGTATGCTAGGTAGCTGTTGGTGAATAAAATTACCTTAAGCCTCACATTTTCCCTTGCAGAGAATTGAAAGTGTAAGGGCAGAAAGTAGTAAGGAGAGAAGGGGGGCTTATTACGCAGCTCCAAGATTATATAGCAAACTTCCTCTTGAGCTGAGTTAGTTTGAGGATTGGAAGTCTTTCAAAATGAACTTTAAACTTTTTTGTTTGTCAGTGCTGTGGTATGGAATATCAAACAGTGAATGTGGAACATGCAGTGTGATGATGCATGCTCAGTGGAATACATCTGATGAATAAAGTTTTAATTTGATAATGGAGGCCCTGCAAGCACTTTGGAAGTGGTGCAAGAGGTAGATCAGTGTCAACAAGTAACAAGTTATAACAATGCAGGCAGTCTCCGGTTTCTGAGGGGGTTTCCGTTCCTACGCCGCGTTGTAAACTGAAAATCGTCGAAAAGCTTCAAAAATCCAAAGAAAACCTTTCTTTTAATGCTTTTGGTTGCATTGAAAATGATGTAAACTGCATTTTTATTGAGTTTTTCATAAAGGAAACCTCCAAATTTTGATTATTATGCTGTTTTGGAGCCATATATATTTCTTCCGTCGGATCGGCGTTGTAAGCGTCGTAACCCCGGAACATGTGTCGTAAACCGGGAAATAATTTCTGATGAACATATTTGAAAAGCGTCGTAACCTCGGAACGTCGTAAGCCGGAGTCGTCATAAACCGGGGACTGCCTGTACTTTATCATCGGCCAAGAATCGGTCTCATATTTGCCTTGTCAGTATATTGTGTAGAGTACTCGCTTCGTCAGTACATTTACTAAGTTGGAACTTTTTCTGGAAAGTTTCTCATGTCTCTTGTGCAAGGATAATTTGCATCTAGGTTGATGCACAGATTGTGAATGTTCCACACTTCCAGTACCCAGAAGCAGCCACTGATGCCCATTTCAGCCTGATGTCAGCTCATGCAACGAGTGCTAGATGGTGCCCACTGGTGCTATCTACCATCTGGTGCCAACTCATTCTCTGAGCAGCCAAAGGCTCCCAAAAACACCCAAGCACCCATGGGCGATTCCTACCATCTGGCGCCAACTCATGCTCTGTGCAGCCAAGGTGCCCCAAAGCGCCCATAAGCGCCCGAACACTCAAGTGCTCCCACAGGCAGCAACTGTGGCAGCCAGCCAGGCATGTACAAAGCTGACGTACCCTTTTTATCTCCTGCTAGCCGTATGTGTTTATCCGCTTGCTTCCACGCCTGGTTCCCTAGCTTCCTTCCCATACCATCGCCAGTCTTGTGTCTTGGTTAACAGAAAATTGACCTTGCAAAATGAGTGTTGTGCAGTGGAGGAAGTGATTATCCGGCCCGCCGGTTCTCCTATACCTATGTCACTGTCATACTCCCTAGACCTGGGAGGAGTCATACTGAAAGTCTAGTGGAGGCTGGTGGGAAATCCCCGGGTAGTTGTCCCCTCTGTCGAACCTGTTGCATAGTCCCAGGTATCGACAGACAGCCACTGGAAAGGCATCTTGGTAGATGTGTAGCGGAGGAGGTAGCTGCTCGTCCCGCTGACTCTCCTAGACGAAGGTCCCTGTCAGACTCCCCTAAACCTGGAGGAGGCATACTGGAAGTCCAAGGGGGGTCAGACCCCCTCAGTCGAACCTGTAGTACATTCCCAGGTATCGGCAAACAGCCACTGGAAAGGCGTCTTGATGGATGTGTAGTGTTAGATAGCCACTGGAAAGGCGTCTTGATAGATGTGTAGTGTTGTCATCTATCGGGTGGCATCCTACAAATGTCTGGTGCCTATTCCCAGGTGCCCGACACCAGTTCTCGGGCGCTCAGCGCTGTCTTTAATACCTGGTGCCAACCTTCAGAGCTCCCATCATCCGCTCTCATGTGCCCTGCTCCAGCCTTCTAGTGTTTGGTGCCAGTTCCTCTTTATTACTTGACACTTGTCTTTGCTAAGAACACACTGTTCTTTCTTGAGTGCCACTCTCTGATTGAATGCCTGGCTCCAGCTTTTCAAGTGCCACCACCAGTCTACGATCACCAGGCACCAACTCTTCAGTATCAGACTCCCACCTCTTGGCGTCATACAGACCGTTAACAAGCGTTTTGGCTCTCTTCAGTTTGTTCCACCTTTGCTTAGGGTTCAAGACGAGCTGACGTTCTCCCTTTTTAGTGACAGGTAGTGTCTAGGAGTCCTGTCCTTTGCAGACAGCGACTTTTGTGTCCGGAATTTATGAGCTTGATGAAGGAATCTCCCTCCTCTGGTGTTTTTCTTCGTCCTCCAAGAAGCCTATCAAGGAGTTGAGATTTTGAATTTTGTTGAAAAGGGAGCAGGACAAGGACAATTGAGATGGGTTATAGAACTTTCCATGCTTTCTCTGGAATTTCAAGAAGAGAAAGCTCCGGTGCTCTTTTACTACTGTGAGAACGACACAGTTGCAATCAACCCTGTTATTTTTGCCTACAGACCTATATCACCTCTTCCTCAGAACACAGTCTCCGTTGCAAGAGTCAGCTTTTTGGATGTCAGTCTCAACTTGCGGAATTTTTGGGCTTTATGTCTGCCTAGAGAATTACTGCTTGTTTCAGACGGTCTGCTAATATATTGTCCCTTTTTTCTTCTTTCTTGGAACATTAGTGGAGGAGTCTACTGTACTGGGAGCTCTGTCGTCCACCGAGACGTTGGTCAAGTTAGACAAACTTCATATGAGTCAGAACTGCAATGGTGGCTGTACATACATAGAAGTAGGGAACTCCCTTCGTCCTCTAAGCCCAGACCTAGTCTTCTGCTTTACACCTCGGATCTTGGTCGAGGAACCCACAGGTTAACCGGAAACTTTCTGGGTCTTGCTCCCCAGATGATGGATCCTTCTCACATAGCCTATGTTAGAGAGCTGTAAGCATTTCTCTTGGGAGCTTCAGTGCTTCTTGATCTTAGTTTACACCTGGACTTCAGTAGTTCTCTCTAGAGGAGATTTCATTCCTAGCGTATACATAGAGAAGAAAGGCTAGTTTTCTCTCATTTTCTCTCCAACCAAGAGAACCTCTACTGTTAACAGATTGGATTCAGTTTCATTCAAGTCATCTAAAGTTCTTGCGGATGAACTGAGAGCAGGTACTTCCTTACGTCCCCTGGTCTGGCAGGAACTGTGGAGTCCATGGGGCAGACCGTCTTATGTTCCTATTTGCCACCTCAAGGAACCTTTGAAGCTTCAGAAGGCACCAGTACAAGGTTTTTCTGCTAGTCTTATTGCTGAAACTAGTGTGGTTGCAGATTTCATTCTTCTAGCCCTGTCTGCCAGTCTAAGTGGGCCTTTTTTTGATGCTGGGGTTGCAGTCTCTACCCTTCTTCTTGGAGACATCTGTGTCCCATTTTTGGATACCTCTTCTGTAACTGAGGAGATCTACATCTTTCGTCCTCCATCAGTAAAGGGTATTGATCTATGCTTAACTAAGTGTTTAAGCACAGGGGCCTAGCTTTTGATGACCTTATCTGGTCTTTGATGTGTCCAAGTGTGGAAGGAATCTGGTCCTCTGGAGCCTGGATATATTTTGAATGACTGATGAGTCCCTTGTTTGATCTCCTGCGTTCCTCTTCTCAGCAACCTTACACAGAAGACATCCTTCTGAATGACCTCTGGCTTCGACTAGGATGCACTAGTGAGATCCAAGTCATCGTTTAGAGAAGGTATTTTCACAGGGAGACGCTTTTTTCCTCGTTTAGGTTTTTAGCCATAACGAGGATCTATTCAAGCTCTAGATCCGTCCCTTCTCCTTTAGGAAGTTAACGGTCATCATTGACTGAAGAAGAAAGAACCTTCTGTTCAGCTACAGCTTTTGGGTTTTTACATGAACAAAATCAGACTAAGATCACACCCTGAAAGGGCTTATTTTTGAATGCTTAAGGAAACATTTTGCCTTTTAAGTGAAAGTCAAGGACATCAGAGCAACCTCTTTTTCCTTAGCTTTCAGGCTTATTTATCCTTTACTTATATTCTACTTAGTCCTACTGGAATTATTTTGTCCTCCGCGTCTCTACTTCCATTCCACAGCAGGAATGGAAGTATAGTCATCCTTCGCGTCTTGCTTTCTTTTCAAGTGATCCCGATCATCTAGCTTGCCTGTCGCCTGATTCGCTGGGCGACAGCTACAGTCTGGCGCCAGCTATGGAGCTTCCAGAGTCACGAGCTTCTGGCTCCCAGCTCACTTGGAGCCCAGCCTGATGCCAGCTTTTGCTCCGAGCGCCCACTAGCTCCCACAGGTGCCCGCTAGCTCCCACAAGTTCCCGCTAGCTACCACAGGCACCCGTTAACTCCCACGAGTGCCTGCCATTCCTGGGGCTTTTAGCTCAACAGGTGCTCAGCACTTCTGGCGCCAGCTACAGCCTGACACCAGATCATTCTCTGAGCATTCAAGCCCTCTCCAGCTCTGTGGGAGAATAGGGAGGTCTCTGTCCTTTTGGAGTTTTTCAGAGGACCATCCTCTACATATGGTGATATGGCAAGATCCGTTTCATTCACTGACTAGAACTTATTGCCCTCATGGACTTCTAACTTGGGACACACTCAGAATTAAGAGAGCAGTTTGCCTTCCTTTAACCTGTAAGAGTCAACCATGTCATATGACTTGTTGCAGAAGTCATCCCACACAGGTTATCCACGTCACATGATGTTCTTAAGTTTTTAAATTTGCGCACCTTCATAACGCATTGTATGGATAATGTTTATGTTGGATGGGTACTTGGCAAACCTCCAGAAATGCAACAGCGTCTGAGGCTGGCCCAGAGTAGCCAGATTGGGCTACAAATCGCAAATGGGTTTGCATTTTAAACCTTTGGCGACCAGATTTCACAATCTGCTACTTGTGACTTTTTGGGCTACTTTTGATTTGACTTGGGCTCTTTTATTCGATTTGGGCTACTTCCATGTATTTTTATGTTAATAATAATAATAATAATAATAATAATAATCACACCAATGGCAATAAAATGCTCCTAGTGATCCCCCCATCCCATCCAATACCCCCACCCTCTCCTCGACACCACCACCAACAAGAGGAAGACAAGCTCCTCATCCATTTCTATGAACTGCATGGAGGAGGGGAGGTATGGGTGGCTGGGGAGGTAGGGCTGGCCGTGTCAGAAATGGTGTAGTGTTATGGAGCCTTATCTTGATAAAAATTGTATTGTTTGTCGATAATTGGTATACATCTCCAGCCCTCTTCCAGTATCTTTATTCCAGGAAGACAGAAAGCTATTGATTGTACTTGTAGGATACTAAAATGGTACAAAAAACTTTTTTTCACATGTTAGATATCACAATGTTGGATGCGCAAATACTTTTTATGTTCAAGAACCATACAGAAATGTACACCGCCAGATTTCATAATTGAAGTGACACGCCAGCTGTTAGAAGATAATGCTGTTGAACGCCCCTCACCAGGTCGTTGCTCTGCTACTGGAGATCCAACCCAACTTTCTGCACATCATTTCATTCGTACAATGCCAGTGCCACTAGGTGGCAAAAATCAGAGTACAAAGGGCTTGCTATGTCTGTCGACATACAAATCATCGACCACAGCAGAGAGAAGACACTTGCTTCCACTGCCGTGAATGTGATATGCCACTATGTCTGGAACTATGTTTTGAAAAATATCACGCACACTTAGAAATTTGTAAAAGTGATAGAGAAAAGAGAAAATGTAGTTTGTAAGTTGTATTGCTGAACAAAAAGTAAAGAAAAAAGAGAATGTATTTATAAGTTGTATTACTGAATAAAAAGTAAAATAAATTTGTTTCTAATTTCTATTTTGTAAGAGAAATTAAATAATAAATTGTTCATATTAGTGGAAAAAATGGTGTATAAGGGGTCCTATAAGGGGAGGTATGGAGAGTAAAAAATAAAAAAAGAGGAAAAAAAACCGAAAATGGACAACACCACGAGGATTATGACTGAGCAGCCAGCTGGGGAATGTGCCCCTAATGCAAACTTCCAGTTTTGGACCTTAAAATGTGGGTTGTGTGGCTTGTAAATGCTATTTTCTTTCATTTGGGACCATTTGGCATTGATTAATTTAAGAATAGCAAGCTAAGGATGCCATGGTAGCAAGCTAAGGACGTCATGGTAGCCTCTACCTCTTTAGCTTGCATACATTTGATGCCTCGTACGTCCATTCTGCTTTCAAACTACTGGGAATGTAATTGTTCTTTGTTCCTCACTATTTTTAATGGAAGTTAAACAGTGTTGAATCTTTCAGTGCCTTGAGACCATTTTTAGTGACTGGCATGGTATCATAGAAGGAAGCACAGGATTGTTTTTTCCAACTGTCTCTTCACCTTGTAATAAGGTGTCAAGTTTTTTGCAGAGCTAGGGGTTACATTGTACCTGAAGCACCCACCACTCTCAGTGGATGGATTGTGGATTTATCTCAGTGTAGGTGACAATGCTGTCTGGTTGTTTTATTTTGGTGCTACGCCCAGGGCAAGGGCGAGCACCTATCATGCTTTGCTGGCCATCAGAATATTTCCTTTGCTGCAAAGTTCCCAAAAAGTAGGAGGTGACCCATGGCTATATCGCCACGCCGCTACAAGCTAAGATGAACACGTACCAGAGGCAGTATCTCAGTAGCTCTCTCAACTGATAGGTAATGAGAAGCATTGGTTTTGAATGCTAGCAGTTTTTTCTGTTTTCAGATTTATTACATTCTTAATATTTTTGGAGTAGAATATGTCCATGTATCCCACCTCCTATCAATGTGGGAATCAGCTATGTAATTGCTTGGTAAGTTACTTATATAAAAATATACTTACCATACAAAATTGATTGGTAAAAATGCAGGTGCATTGTCATTATGTTTTGTTGTTGCATGAAAAAAATCTTGTGCCTGGTCAGCTCTGCCAAAGAATTATGGTAGACTTTACAAACCAGGGATTTCATTATTGCTTTTGAGCTTTTATCATTTTCTTTGTTGTCTTTGTCCTGTGCAGCTTCAAATTGTTAACTTTGCTTTTCTCCAGTTTTCACCTCTCATTTGTTAAGAGTCTACAATAATGAATTGGTGGTCTGGTTAAATTACTTTCTCATGCTGCAATACAAAACTTTCTTAGTCATGAGCAATACAGTTCTGTCATTTGACAACCAATCATGAAGTAAATGGAACAATTTCATTGCTTAGAAGTATACAAGAGAAATGTTTTATTTTACATTATTTTACAAATCTTCTTTGCAACATTGCTGTAGAACAAAGCTTGTGACATTCATGCATGAAAGATTGACTAAGTACTAATTATGACCAGTTTTCAACTGGGCCTTATGAACTAAAGTATCAAAATAAAAGGGTTTGTGAAGTGTTAAATCGACTAATTGTAGGCATTGTAAATGCTTTAAAAATTTTGTGGTGTTATGCAAAATGTTCAAAGCACACTTGTGTCTTATCACAATTAACAACATTTTCCAAATTTACAGATGGCAGTTGAAGACACCAGTGAAAAGCTCTTCAAATTTGAAAATGTTTTTGACGAAAGAACTTCACAAGAAGAAGTGTACAAGATGGCTGTTGCTCCATTGGTGTCTGAGGTAGCTGAAGGACACAGAGCAACTGTTCTGGCATATGGACAGACTGGGTCTGGAAAAACATATACAATGGGTACTGATCCCTGTACTGCAAAGGTAACATTTGTTTGATTGTTGTTACAATGGTGGTTCATACTTTATTTCTTGAACTTGGAATGTGAGCTAAATCATAGATTAGTCTTTTGTGCTTTTCCAGGTGATGGCAATTACTGTTGCGTTCAGTGTGTAAGTACTGTACTGTACAGTGCTTTTCATGCATTGAACATGGAATACTGTATCATATAAAACGAAAGAAGTAATCAAACCATTTTGTCTAGACAGTTTTTAAAGGATTTTGTTTTTATTTAGTTATAACAGTGTTAATTAACTAGCATCAGTTAAACCCTTAATTTATAGCGATTGGCAAAATGATTGCACAAATATACCCCCACAAAACAAACTAAAACAAATTAAGAACGAAGTTAAAAAGTGGCATTCTTCTACCCAAAAGCAAAGAATCAATGAGGTTATTTTAACAAGACTCAGAATAGGACACTCCAGACTCACACATGGTCATCTGATGTCAACTCCGCACACAAACCCAATAACTTGTGAAAGATGTAACATCCCAGTAACAATCAAACACATCTTGATTGACTGTCCCAGATGGCATCATGAAAGAAAGACTTATTTACAAAATAAATCAATAAAGGATATTCTAGCAGAAGGTAATAACTTTTCAATTAATAATATCATTCTCTTCTTAAACAAAATTAAATTGATAAGTAAAATATAATCTCCCTTTTTTTTTTTTTTTCTCTCTAATTCCCCCCCTTTTTTTATTATTTATTTATTTAGTTAACTACTTAATTTTTTATGTACTCTTTTCCCAGCCCGAGAAGAACCCTAAAAGAGTTCAGAGGTCTGGTTAAACAAATCATTTATAACTAACTAACTAACTAACTCCATTGCCATATATAGTATAAATAGAAGTGGTACCTAGTAGGACTGTATGTAATACTTTTTTCATTGTTAATTATTACTAAGAAAGTACTACTGCTGTCTTCTAGGTTTTGCAATTCAGTGGCATAGATCTCTGTTTATCTAATGTTCTCAACACAGCTAATATGATTATGCAATTGGAGAAAATCAGGGCTTTTTCATTAAGGCATTTTTTATATTTTATTCTATTTTGCTATTCTGTTCGTGGAAAGTAAAATAGAGACTAGACTAAGCATTGATTATATGTTGCCCTTCTTTAGAGCATACCAGGTGTTCAGTTCTTTTGTGTAATTTGTAAGTTAGGAATTATTAAAAATGTAGTATTCAATTCAAATATATTTTTTCCAGGAGGATGAAGGCATTCTTCAGAGAGCAATGTTTGAACTTCTTGGTACAGAAGTGATGGATCAAAACCGCCCCCCTGGAAAACGAAGACATTTGACGCTATCATTCCTAGAAGTTTATAATGAGGTAATTTATGATCTTCTGACACCAACAAGGAATCATCTTGACATTAAAGCAGGTTATGGAGGAGGTAAGAATAATTTTTTGTTGTAATTACTGTATATTTATTAATCTAGTTTATGTCAGATATAATACTGTAGAAATAAGAAAACACCAAAATGAAAAACCATAGGAGTTATGGTGTAATCAAATATATGGGAAAATAACCATATCTTAATCTATACAGCAATAGCAAAACTAGAGATACCTTGATTAAGCTGGAGAGAATGTCATATGCATTGTGTATTGTATGCAGTTTTTAAGTTTTAAAGTGATAAAGGAAATCTGTGTGGCAAAGCTTTGGTCATGTTTAACAGAATTGTCATCGAGAAACTTGGCTGACTGTATGGTTAGAAGCAAATTTTTTATCTATGAAATTTTCCAACTTGCATATTATCAGTAATATGTGACTGACACTTGACAGCACCCATCTGCACAAAAGTGTCATTAAGTTGCTTGTAACTACATAGTAATGGTTTTGTAGGTAATGTACACTCCTGTGTTATAGCCTACTTTACTGTAAGTGTTTACAATTTTTCATATGTGATAATCTGCAAGAGTGGTAGGGAGAATAACTTGAATTATTACAGAAATTATAAGGAAAATCTTTTGTTTATGTAATTATGGCCAAAATTTAATTTCACATAACCACCGTTACTAATAGCCTATCTCTGATGGAATCCAAACCTAAGCCTTGTCTCACCTAGGATGTTCAGTGTAGCTTTTGTAAGAGTAGTGGTAGAAAACTGACTCATGATGATGTTTGTTTTTTTTTTTTATTTAGGTGAAAGAATGAGTTTTTTCTTTTTCTCAGTACAGTCACACCTTGGTTGATAGACTTAATCCACTCCAGAAGGCTGTTCTTTAATGGAGCAGATTTTTACCAGGGGAAATAATGAAAGCATTCTAATTGATCTAAATAGCCTCGCATGCAGAAATGATCTCTTCCCCTAAAAAAAAAGGTAAATAGGTGATATAAATGCAATTTTGTTCTCACTTTAACTGTAATTGGGAGAGTTGATTGCATGTGGTAGGTGGTGAGAAAGATAGAGAGGAGGAGAAATGTTATTGTGTGGAAGGGGAGTCCCCTTCCATGAAAAGGACAGGCAGTTGTGCTTCTGGGATGTCTCTTTTTACTGCTTTCTTCTTGAGATTCACTCTGTTTCTCACCGGAAACCTGTCCAACAATGCTTGTTTTTGCTTGCATTTTAAGATGTTTTAAAAATGAGTGATAGCTTTGTCATTCAGCAGGTTAATAACAGTTTGTTACAGCTTTGTCAGGGTGATTTTTTCAGCAAAGGTTAGCACTTCATCCCAATTTGCACGCTTATCTTTAATGACTAGGGACATTCATCCTTTTCTCCTCCTCCTCCTCTGAAGGCAATTCCTCAGCTGTTGTCTGTTGCTGCTCCCTCTGAAAGTCCTGCAGACTTCTGTAGTTAGTTTTGCTTTGTGCTCCTTACCTATCTCCTCCACATCATCATCACTTGACCTCCAAGTGCATGGACTTGCCCAGGGATAGAATATCCTCCACAACAGGCTCAGACCTGCTGGCATCTGTACAGTACAGTTATTTGCACTACAATAACAAATAACACACACAGACACTGAGACAGTTTAACACTGATGTGCACTGAGTGAGACCCTTTTGTAGACTGAACCCTTCCCTCTTTTTTTAGCTGGGAACTGCCAACTTGTGACATGCTTAATCCCATCCATGTTTTAGCTGTCTTTGTCTGTCCGTAGACCGAGGAAAGTCCATTAAGGGAATGGATTTCTCCTCTGATAAAACCTCCTTCAACCAAGTTGTCCATAAATTGAGATGCCTGTTAACCAAGGTATGACTGTATTAAGATATGTTAAACATTTTACTTTTTACATCTCCAAAATGTTTTTGAAACTTAGATACAACAGTTTACAAGACGAGAAAGACCTAAGAGTTCCTTAAAAAAATTTTCAGCTGTTACCCCAGTTGGAATGGTTGAAGAAGAGATCACCAGTGTAGAAGAAGGGCTAAAGCTTTTGGAACGTGGTAGCCATCATCGCAGCGTTGCCAGCACTGCTCTTAATCAGCATTCATCAAGATCACATGCATTAATTTATATCACAGTTCAGGTAGTCTGCATTTTAATTATGTGGCATTCATTCCACTTTGATACTGAAGCATCTATGTAAAAGTAACTCTGCATATTTTCCAGATGCTTGCACAGTTTCTACTTTTTGATCTGTTGTGTAGAAGCTGTGTAAATTTTTTACTTTGCATATCAACTTTTAAGATGCCAAGGAAATTGTGACTGTCATAAATTGTACTTTTTATGGTTAGCTTTTAAGAAAAATTGTACATAATATTTTGAAAAATTTTACTAAAGTTTTGAATTACATTCTTCAGAACTGTGGCAGAAGTGGATGTTTGATATTAGTTGACTTAGCTGGGGCTGAAAGTGCTGGACGAGCTCAGACATCAGGACAGCAGTTCAGGGAAGGTATCCACATAAACAAAGGTCTATTGACACTTGGAAAAGTTCTGGTAGCGCTTTCCAATCCAGCCCCAGTCTATGTGCCTTACAGGTATGATCTAATTTGCCAACAAGTGTTTTCATATATGTATCTTACCAACTAATTACACAGCTATACTTTCTACTCGATTGGCAGTTAAAGATTTGAAGTTTCTTGTAGCGATTCATTTGTTTTAAGTGTAGGTAACTACCCCGCCCTCTGTCGGGGAACAATAGGTACAACAAAACAGATAAAATCACTTCTTTTCTGCCGGTGTTTGATGCAACATTGAATGTTTTGATGGTTGGGTTTGAAGTTGTCTTCATTGCTTTTCCAAGGAATTGAAGTATTGTTGATTCTACAGGAAAAGTTCCATCCTTGTTGTCAGTCTTGCTGGAGGAAAAGCAAAAGCAGCCTTCCCTTGCTCCCTCTTAATAGAAAAAAAATCCTCTACTTCCTCGAGAGCCTTCCCAGCTTAGGAGAGAGAACCGTCTTCAGTGGGCGAGAGCTAGAGTCTGTCTGATTCCTCATCAGAAATGTAGAGGCAGGCGAAACCGGCGCAGCTGGCTGGAAGTTCGAGGGAAAAGATGCTAAAAAAGTTCTTAATCAAAGAATCATATGCAGTAGGAGTAGGCTCTTGGACGACCTCTTCCTCTTCAGAAGACACGGGAGACAAAGAAGCTTCTCAAGAAGGCTTATGCAAGGTTGGCGCTTTGTGCAGGAAGCCAAGCACATCATCCAATTGTTTCTTAACTGCAAAAGACGGATCTTCTAACACTAAGTCAGGCGAAGCAGAAGAATGTGGGTTCTCGGTTGGCGCCGAACGCTCAGTTGGCGCCGGGCACCTGGATGACACCGAGAGCTTACAAGATGCAGAGATTGAGACATTGACAAACCTAAAGAATTACTTAATAATGCCAGGGAACCAACATTAATAGTAGATAAATGGGACTGTAACTGTACAGACTCAAGTAGAGCAGGAAGTAAAATAGAAGAATTCATAGATTGAAACGACATGTGCTGCATAAATGATAACGAAATCAGCACATATTTTTCAAAAACACATGGAATATTTTCCTCGATCGACTTAACTATGCACAACAAACATAGCAGACACTTTGGATTGAAATACGGTTGATGACTTGCATACCAGAGATCATTTCCCAATATTAATTTACTACAAAATAATCCTGCCGACCATGTCCCTCAATATAACATTTATAAAGCTGATTGGGAGTGTTATGAATTTCACACTGGGAATACCCCACCATTTGAATATTTAAAAGACCAGAATGAAACTAATAAGTTTCTTTTTGATTTCATTAAAAATGCTGCTGAGACAGCAATACCAAAATCAAAATCCCATCTAACAAAACACAAAGTTCCATGGCGGTCCGAAAAGCTAACAGAATTAATAAGTATAAAACATTCAGTAGGAAGACAATTAGATAATTTGAATAGAAAGTTCAATAAGATAAATTAAAAATTACCAATATAAGAAGGAGCTTTACAGAAAATGACTGTATTATTACTAGAAATTTATACATTAAAACCTCTATACAACATAATATCTGCAAAATTTAAAAAGGAAGTAATTCAAGGAAGAATAATTTCATGGAGGAAATACGTATCAGATCTCTCTAATAATACTTCCATACAAAAAATATGGGAAAAATTCAGGAAAATAAAAGATACCCATGTGAAACCACCTAGACATGCCATATTAAAAGATGGGAAAAGAATGCTAGATCCAAAAGAAGTGAGTAATATAATAGGAGAAAGCTTGGCAAATGTAAGTAGTGATAAAAATTTAGATGAACACTTCTGCACAAAGAAAAGTAATAGAGAATTAATAACAGTAAATTTTGAAACAATGGAAGATATATATTATAATAGAAAATTTAATATGGGAGAGTTGGAATGTGCTCTCTCAAACAGCAATAAATCTGCTCCTGGAGGTAACAGTATATGTTTTGAGATGATCTGCCACTTAGCATCTTTAGCAAGTCATACTTATTACAGTTTTATAATCATTTATGGCTTTGAAATTTATTTCCAGACGAATGGTGTAAAGCTATAATAATTCCTATCCGCAAACCTGTAAAGGATCCCAGTAATGTAAATAATTGCAGAACAATTTCTTTAACAAGCTGCTTAAGCAAATTGTTAGAGAAAATGATAAATGCTCGACTAACATGGCACATTTGAGAAAATAAAATTTTGACTCCCACTCAGTTTGGGTCACAGTGTGACAGATCTATATGAAATTCTCTCTCTAACTTAGAAGACCATATACGTAGAGGTTTTGAATGAAAACAAATTACTGTAGCTGGCTTTTTTGATATTGAAAAAGCATACGATACCACATGGAGGTATGCTGTATTAAAAAGCTTACAGAACAACAACTTCTGTGGACATTTACTAAGGTTTATCCAAAACGTTTTGACAAATCAAAGTTTTCAGGGAGAATTGATGATGTTCTGTCCAGAACATTTCCACTTGAAAATGGTGTTCCACAGGGAAGCGTCCTTAGTGGCACACTGTTTACTTTAGCAAGTAATGATATCATTAATAATCTACCTATTGGAATTAAAAGTAACCTGTATATGGATGATTTTGCCATATATTATTCAGCATCTCTAAGAAAACATGCAGAACTCATCTTTAATAAAAGCATAATAAAAATAGATGAATGGGCCTCATCTGTAGGCTTTAAATTTTCCATAGACAAAACTCAAGCAGGCATGTTTTATAAAAATGAAAAGTGAAAAAATGTGAAGAAATAGATTTAAAAATCAGAAACCATAGTATACTAATTGGCCAAACTGCAAAATTTTTGGGATTAATATTCGATACTCACTTGAACTGGAAAGCCCACATAACATATGTAAAATCAAAATGTACAAGAGCATTAAACCTAATTAAAAAAACTATTGGACACTTCTTGGGGAGCTGATAGACATACCCTTACAGTGCTGTCTATCATTGATTATGGAAACGAAGTATATGGCTCAGCATCGGACGCAGCGCTGAAAATGTTAGACCCTGTTCACAATGAAGGCCTTAGAAAAAAAAGTATACCTTAGTTTAACCAGACCACTGAGCTGATTAACAACTCTCCTAGGGCTGGCCCGAAGGATTAGACTTATTTTACGTGGCTAAGAACCAATTGGTTGCCTAGCAACAGGACCTACAAATATGCTCAGGAGTCGTCAGAGCATCACCAACGTCATCTCTCCATAGAGAGCTAGAAACAATGAAAAGTGCTCTAAGAATTCAGACAACCAATTCTCCAACCAAAAAATTATTTGAATTAAGAGATGTATTTATAAATACTGTAACCATCTCCACCTTTCCCAAATAGAGCTGGAAGATTGTTTGAGTCGTTGAATATAAATATACAAGTGCCTTTAATAGTAAAATCACCTCCTCCTTAGACAATGAAGAAAATGAGAATTTGTACACACCTGAATTATTTATCAAAAAGTTACTCACATACACCAGAACACCATAGACAACATACAGTAGAGCCTATAAGCCAAAAAGGTCCACATTGCGCAATATATACAGATGGATCTAAATCAGAGCATGGAGTGGGATATGCTGCAGTGTCCCAAGAAAAAACTTATCAGTTCTCTCTTCCTAATAATGCTTCAGTATTCACAGCAGAATTGTGTGCAATTGCATCAGCTATAAAAATAATTAAAGAAAGATCATTCAATAATTTGATGATTTTTAGTGACATGAGAAGTGCCATAGAAGCTATTCAGAGTTACAAATAAAAAAATAATATTGTACAACAAATTAAGTTATCTCTCTTAGAAATATGCTTTAATGTAGGGATCAAAAGAAATGAAGAGGCAGGTAAAGCAGCTAAAGAAGCAACCCACATGACAAGCTCAAATGTGAATATCTCTGTTACTGATTATGTAAAACACATAAATATGGGTATCATAAATAAATGGAAATTATATGGAATGAAGAACATGAAAATGATAAATTAAAACAAAACCTAATGTTAAAAAATGAAGTTCATCATGTCTGAGAGAGAGAGACATGCACAAGTAATTCTGACACGTCTCAGAATAGGCCATACTTGTCTGACACATGGACACTTAATGAGCAGCCCACGTGGCCCAGCTCCCGAGTGCTCAGAGTGCAAGGTCGATAATAATGGTCAGACATATGTTATGTGAGTGGCCAAAGTATGACAAACAGCAACTGTCAACTTTCGGAAATAAATTAGTTAAAGAAATTTTGCCAGAATCTTTTACATTTTCATTCGTTCCGATTTTTGTTGTTCATGAAGAACTGTGGTTTAATTAACCCCTTAAAAGACTTATTTTTTCAACATAATGTTTCAAAAAGAATCTAATTGTTTTATTGAATTAAATTAAAATATAACTTGTTTAGACTCTATTCTAATTTGATTTCAACAGAAAATTGTGATTATTTTATGTAAAATTGTAATTTTTAGAAACTCCACTTGAGACCTTTTTATGGCCAATAACGAGTTATCTCGTATAAATTATAATATTTTTATTCTATCACGAGATATCTCGTATGCTTCGTTTTAGTAATTTTGATAATAGGAATTGAATAAAAATCATATTGATGCTTGATAACTTTTTATTTTTCCACTTCATTTTGATAAAAGTATTTTTTCATTTCATTTGAATAAAAAAAAATTTTCACCATTAGAATAAACAAAATCATATATTTCTCTTCATTTGGGTAAAAAAAAAAAAAAAAAAAAAAAAAAAAATTCACTTCACATAAACCAGTGTATTTCCCAATCATTTTGTATGGTATGATTTGAAGCAGGGGTTATACACAGACTAACTTCACATATCTCACACATGTAGTGAGACTCTCGTCTGATCGGTTTTCCATTATTATCCCTTTTCTTAGAGCAAACAACACATTGCCTTGTAGGAAATTTCTTTTTGGGTGTAGGAGGAATGTCAATTGGAAAATGCCTTCCTGAATAGCGGGTAGGATTCGCTGAAATAGATGGTCTACCTGGTCTTGTTTGAGGGATTTCAGCATGATACTTCTTCAGAGTTGAATCAATTATTTCCAACCTGAATTTGAGAGATGAACAGCAATTTTCATTACTCATCTTGAAACACTGATATGCATTCCAAAGGGCTAGATCTAGATGATGGAAGAAAACTTTTTTGTAATATTTTTTTGTTCTTTTCCTGGGAACAGGATAATTTGCCAAGTTTTGATCCAACTTATCCACACCACCCATTGTGTGGTTATAGTCTACTACAACTTTGGGCTTCTTTTTCGTACCTCTCCTACTCGCAATTTCAACTTCATCACTATTGTGAACTGTGGAGAGTAGAACAACATCTTTTTTATCCTTCCATCTCATGGCCATAACTTTACCTCTACGATAAGCAGACATTTCCCCCTTCTTCAACTTTTCAGTTTTCAATGAAACTGGCAGGTCTTTTCGATTTATTCTAACAGTGCCATAGCAATCTGTTCTACATTTTACTAGAATATCCACTAACTCAGGACTGGTGTAATAATTGTCTATTGTAAGGCAATAGCCTTTATTCAAAAGAGGTTTCAGTAAAGTCATTACAACCTGTGAGGATTTAGGCAATTCATTGAAATCCTGGTCGAATTGTGTTCCTTTACCTACATAAATCAAAAAACTCCACACATATCCTGTACTCGCTTCACATAACATAAAGAACTTTATGCCGAATCTTGATCTCTTCAATGGGATATATTGTACCCATCCCAATCTTCCTTTATATAGCAAGAGACTCTCATCAATTGAAATATCTCTTTGTGGGGTGTAGACAGTTCTAAATTCATTTTCTAAGTGCACATAAATAGGATATATCTTATTCAGTTTGGGATTAGGATGCGAATTTGCATTGTATGCTTCATTATCAGAAAAATGCAGGTACTGCCTGATTTTCTTGTATCTTTTGAAAGACATAGTTTCAGCAAAAATTGGGGTTCTAAGAAGTGGATTTTTAGACCAATACAAGGATTCTTCAGGCTTCTTCACAATTCCTTTCAAAGTATTTAGTGCTAAGAAAACTCTGAGTTCAGGTGGAGTTACAGGATGCCACGTATTTGGGTCTGCATTGCATTGCTCAGCAAATCTATTGGTTTCAGTGCAAATAAGTTCAATCAGTTCATCATCAAAAAATACATGGAAAAAATCTAAAGGCGACATACTTTCAATATTCCCTGGGATATTGAGACCTGTTGTCCCTGTGAATGGAAATCGAGGGGGTGGAGGGGCAGTAGAATCTGCGATTCTCCTCCATTGTGTTTCATCCATTACTGTATCTGTATCTGTATTGGTATCGCTGTCATCGTCACTGGAATCATCCAAGCTTGAATCGTCGCCTTCTGAGCCAGAACTTTCAAGCTCTGTAAATGATTCCTCAGTATCACTGTTGTCATGGTAATTTGCCATAACTGGGCTAAAATAAAAAATAAATAAAAGGCTAGAATAATAAATAAATAGTCAAGATACTAACAAATTACTCGACAATATATCATATAAACAATCTAAAATAAAAAAAGAACAATGAAACTTACCTAAAACGTGAAAATGAAGAAATACAGAAGATTCTAAAAGTCACCACTGGAGAGCTAGTAAAATAGTGCGTACTCATCGTAAAAAAAGGAAAAAAAAATCCTTGGAAAAAATTATACTTGACGTATCACAAAATGGTCAAGAGACAAACAAACGACACGAAATCATCATAATAAGTCAATAATATAACATATAAACAGTCTTAGATGACAAATAAACAACCAAATTTACTTAGAACTGGCGAAAATACGATATAAAATACGTACAAACGAACGAACAACCTCTCAAGATCACCGGTTACTCTATATACCACAAAATACTCATGGGGTTAGCTAACAAGACACAACAGCAACACGATGAATCAATAATATAACATATAATCAGTCTAAGATGACAAATAATGCAACCAAACTTACCTAATTAGGCAAAAATACGCAAAAAACAAAAAAAACAAAGGTCAAAGATGGCAGCTGAAGTGCTACTAATGACGCGTCGTCTGCACGAAAAAATACAGAAAATTATCGTTGGTAACTCACGACTTCCAGCAGCAAATACCACTGCCAAACGTATGATATAGGACGAGATATCTCGGAGAAGCCTGCTGTAACAATACTGAGCCACGAGAAATCTCGTATTAGCCCAATATTCACGTTTAACTTTTCAACGAGATATCTCGTGGTAAGTACAAAATTTTTAGCACACTGATAACGATATATCTCGGGTTAATCTTGTAAGGGGTTAATAAAATATAAAAATAAGTAAATAATAACAGCACGAAAACCCTTATAGCATTTGTCGAATTTAATTTTTTTTTTTAAATATTACTTAACTTATTACACATTTTAATATACCTTTTTAGTGTGGAAGCATGAGTAAATGTATTTATTATGTGTATGCGTTACAATATGAGAACATGTGCCTATGTGCAGTTTTTAATCTCATTATAATTCGTTCATCATCGTACTGAATGACCTATTGGGCCCCATTGCTTGGCCTCAGGTCAAGACCTGCTATTTTCTTCTAATCCTTCGGGCCAGCCCTATGAGAGCTGAAAGTCAGCTCAGTGGTCTGGTTAAACTACTTTAATAGTACTACTTTGCTATAGGAGTCCTCAAGAAGAGGGAGCTGAGGTGTTCATTCACCACAAAAGGAGTTATGTTTGTCCAGAATTCTGTACTCCCCTTTGGACAGACATTTCTTGTCTCTGCAGTCAGCGGTAAAGGAGATTGCTACCGACTTACAGAAGAAGTCCAAGCAAGATCTTGTAGCTCAGTCAGCGAAGCGCCCCAAGAAACCTTCCGCTTCGTTCTCATCCAAGTCGGTATCTCCTTTACAGCAGCAGCTCTTTCAAGGAGGAAGACAGGGCTTCTCCAGGCCCCATTCCAAGGTCTGTCAAGAGTGCCTCTGGCAAACCCTCTTCCAGAGAGTGACTCTCCCATCCTTTGTGTGCCTGTAGAGACCAGATTCTCTCTCTTTTGGAAGAGGTGGAGTGCCAAAGGCACGGAACTTTGGACAGTCAAGTTTTTAAAAGAGTGTTGTAATATTACTTGATTCCTTTCAAAGAATACTTTCCTCTTATAACTTTGCCAATCACATTGATGGCATACTCAGAGGGCTCCGAGAAGTTTGTAGCTCTCAGGGAGGAAGTGTGAGCTCTCCTAAGAAAGAAAGCCATAGAAGTAGTGGAGGATCGTACTTCAAGAGGTTTTTAGAACCGCTCGTTCGTTGTCCCCAAGTCATTTGGGGGGTGGGGGGTGACCTGTCCTCGACATGAGGGCGTTAAACTTCTACATTAAAAAAAAAACAAAGTACAATATGGAGACAAATCAGTCAGTGTTATCCTCCATTCAGCAGGGCGACTGGATGATAACACTAGATATGCAAGATGCATATTTCCACATTCCAGTCCACCCGGAGTCCAAGAAATACCTGAGATTTATATTCAGGGGCAGAGTCTTCCAGTTTCGAGTGCTTTGCTTTGGTCTTTCCACTGCACCTCAGGTATTCACGCGAGTCCTATCTCCTCTTTCCGAAATGGCTTTATCTACTAGGTATAAACATTTGTCTATACCTGGATGACTGGCTCCTCCGCTCCCTGTCACAGGAGCAATGCACAAAGGATTTACACGTAACCCTTCTCCTTGCCAAGGAACTTGGACTTTTGATAAATCAGGAGAAGTCTCAACAAGTCCCTGCTCAGGAGATTCTCTATTTAGGGATGAAGATCAACTCTTAAGGTTTTGAGTTTTTCCCTCCCCCAAGAGGATTGAGTCCTGCCTAAGATAATTTCAAGATCTTTCTCTTCCAGTTTGCTCTGCGAATTGGTGGATGAGTTTGCTGGGAATCGTCTCATCCATCGACCATTTTGTGAAGCAATGAAGATTTCACATGAGGCCCCTCCAGTTTTTCCTAAGGGTGAGCTAGAACAGATGGGAGCAACCAGACACATTGATGTTTCCGATTACGGCAGAGATAAAGGAGGACCACTGGTGGTGGACGTCCAGAGACAGACTGTCAGAGGGAAAGTCTTTTCATCCTCTGAGCCCCGACCTCTCCTTTTATGCAGACGCCTCAGACCAAGGTTGGAGAGCACTTTTGGGCACCCTAGAAGCTTCTGGCACATGGTCCCCAGAGCAAAGGAAGTTGCATATCAACATCATGGAGTTGTCAGCCATTCATTTGGGCTTGAAGTGCTTTATGGAAGTAGTCACAGACAGAATCATGGTGATTCATTCGGTCAACACCACAGCTCTCTCATATATCAGGAAACAGGGTGGAACTCACTTGTTCCCCCTGTGCTAGGCGGTGAGAGAGCTGCTCATTTAAGCTGACCAGAATGAGGTCAGGAACATCACGAGATTCATCCAATGGAGGATGAATGTCCTGGCGGACAAACTAACTTGACAAGGCCAAGTCCTCTTGACAGAATGGACCCTGAATTCGACAGTCTGTGACAACCTCCGGAAATTGTGGGGCAGACCAGCAGTGGATCTGTTCGCTACATTGAGGAATTACTGCCTTCCTCTATTTTGTTCACCAGTTCCGGACCCACAGGCATGGGCGACGGATCAAACCTTGGACCTTTACACCTTTCCCCCTTTCAACATGGTGAGAGCAGTTATCAACAAGTTCCAGGCTCACAGCGGCGTATGAGTGACACTGATAGCTCCCATTTGGCCACTCAAAGAATGGTTCCAGGACCTTCCAAAGCTCTTCCCCACCTCTGGAAATTTCATCAAGGCCCAGTTCTTCACTGGGTGGCGGGTTCCGTTCTCAGCTACCACTCTGTTGGTCGCGAGTTTGAATCTCCGACCAGCCAGTGAAGAACAAGAGGAATTTGTTTCTGGTGATAGAAATTAATTTCTCGCTATAATGTGGTTCGGATTCCACAATAAGCTGTAGGTCCCGTTGCTAGGTAACCAATTGGTTCTTAGCCACGTAAAAATAAATCTAATCCTTCGGGCCAGCCCTAGGAGAGCTGTTAATCAGCTCAGTGGTCTGGTTAAACAAAGATGTACTTAACTTTATCAAGGCCCATCCTCTCTAGCTCTGGCAGGATTCAGACTATCCGGAGACTTGTCAGAGCGAAGGGATTTTCAAAACAAGTTGTGGAAGCTATTGCCAGATGTAGACGGCAGTCTACCAGCAGTCTGCCAGGCCAAGTGGGCTATCTTTCGCAAGTGGTGCAGCGACAATAATGTCTTGTCTGCTGAGACCACTGTAGCTCAGATAAAGGACTTCTTTATCTTAAGGAACAATAAGAGGCTCTCTTCATTGACTATTAGAGGCTACAGATCAATGTTGGGGTCAGTTTTTAAGCATAGGGGAATAGACTTAGGTTCTAATCAAGACCTTAGTGATCTGTTTCATGGAGCGTAGATGTGGTGCTGAAGTGGTTGATGGGCCCTGTGTATGAACCTCTCCATTTTGTTTCTCTTAAGAATTTATTATATTAAACTTTTTCTAGTCAAAGTTTTTTTACCATTTCGGTCGAGTCAAAGTTGACGAAGGTTGAAATTTTTTGTAGTCGACGTACGGTACGTCCACTTGGCACCCGACAGACAATTTTAGTCAACGTATGATACGTCCAGTCGGCATTTAAGGGTTAAAGAAATAATTCTTCCGGGGTTACAAGTCAGTACATAAATTAAGAAATAACTGGCACTTGGTCATTTTTGTCAGCATTTATCGGTTAAATGTAATTGAAGATGATTTGAATTTTTGAGTTGCTACTTTATTTGCTGTTATATAAGTTGACTCTTGAAATTCTTATTAGTAACTTAAGTTTAAGCCTGTATTTGCTAGCTTAACCCTTAAACGCTTACTGGACGTATCATACGTCGACTAAAATTGTCTGTTGGGTGCCAAGTGGACGTACCGTACGTCGACTACAAAAAATTTCAACCTTCGGTCAACTTTGACTCGACCGAAATGGTCGAAAAACGCAATTGTAAGCTAAAACTCTTACACTCTAGTAATATTCAATCATGTACCTTCATTTTGCAACAAATTGGAAGTCTCTAGCACAATATTTCGATTTATGGTGAATTTTTGAAAAAACTTTTTCCTTACGTCTGCGCCAGAAATTCTTTCATCACGTTGTCGTAATGTTTGCACCGTTTTATATTAGTCGTTACATAAAGTTTTATATGTTGAAATGTGCGTAATTTCATGTAGAATACAACAGAAAATGACTCATGGTTGTAGCTTTTATCAGTTTTGAAATATTTTCATATAAATCACGATAACTGCCAAAATTTCAACCTTCGGTCAACTTTAACTTGACCGAAATGGTAAAAAAATGCAATTATAAGCTAAAACTCTTACATTCTAGTAATATTCAATCATGTACCTTCATTTTGCAACAAACTGGAAGTCTCTAGCACAATATTTCGATTTATGGTGAATTTCTGAATAAAAAAACTTGTACCTTACGTCTGCGCGCGGTAACTCTGCCGAACATCTCAGAAATTCTTTCGTCACGTTGCCGTAATGTTTGCATCGTTTTACATTATTCGTTACATAAACTTTTATATATGAAAATGTGTGCAATTTCATGTAGAATACAACAGAAAATAGCTCATGGTTGTAGCTTTTATCAGTTTTGAAATATTTTCACATAAATCACGATAACTGCCAAAATTTCAACCTTCAGTCAACTTGAACTCGACCAAAATGATCGAAAAACGCAATTGTAAGCTAAAACTCTTACATTCTAGTAATATTCAATCATTTACCTTCATTTTGCAATAAATTGGAAGTCTCTAGCACAATATTTCGATTTATGGTGAATTTTTGAAAAAACATTTTCCTTACGTCTCTTGTGTAACTCGGCCGAACATCTCAGAAATTCTTTCGTCATGTTGTCGTGATGTTTGCACCGTTTTATATTAGTCGTTACATAAACTTTTATATATGAAAATGTGCACAATTTCATGTACAATACAACAGAAAATAACTCATGGTTGTAGCTTTTATCAGTTCTGAAATATTTTCATATAAATCACGATAAATAGAAAAAATTAGACTTTCGGTCAACTTTAACTCGACCGAAATGGTCGAAAACTGCAATTGTAAGCTAAAACACTTACAGTCTAGTAATATTCAATCAATTAGCTTCATTTTTCAACAAACGGGAAGTCTCTAGCACAATATTTCGATTTATGGTGAATTTTTGAAAAAAACATTTTTTTATGTCCGCGTTATTTAATTCATGCATCATTTTGTGATAATATTTTCTCTGTGTTGCTTTGATCGTTTTACAATTTGTTATATACCAAAATCATCGCAATTTAGTGTACAATACAACTAAAAAAAATTAACTCATTAGCTTTAACCGTTTTGCTCACAGTGCGGTTTGTATAAAATTATATATGAAAAATTTTTTTTGCGCTGTCATATATTTCAATATTTATATATGATAATGATATTTTTTTTCTATTTCTGATGGTTGCATACTAAACTTCAGGCAATGGCAAAAAAAGGACCCAAAAATGAACTCTTACTCTTAAAAACTAAGCGTGCTGTGATTTTTTGAAAAAAACTTTTTTTCCGCTTCGGCGCTAACTCCCGAACGCCGCCGTCATACAGGAGACATTTTTGTAAATAGAGGCTCGGCGTTTAAGGGTTAAGTAAGGGATCACCAAGTCCATCAAAGTGTCAGAAGTTTTATTGTATAATAATTACAAAGTGATTTTCTTACCTGTAGGTGCCATTCATAGGCTGCACAAAGAAAAATATGGAATGTAGGTTAGTGGGGTCCAGCAGTTCTGATAATGTGGCTCAAACAGATAGCTGAATGGTAATAAAACCCACAAAAATTCTGGTAATATCAAATAAATGGCAAAATTTCCCAAAAGAAACTTTCACAAACCCATAGGACAATAGATAGGCGTAAAAGAATAAATTTGTGATATGTTTGCTATTTGTCATATATGTAGATGACTTCTTGTAAACATGATCAGTAGCACCATGCTTTGTGGAGAATTGCTTCATAGATCTTGGAGGACTTGTAAATAATAGAACACAGATTTTGGTTCATAAACAAGTGTGTGTGTGAATTAATAATTTTAATGTGTGGTTCATGTGAGATAGTACTTTTATTCTGGGTAATTAATCAAGCTGCACAGGATTGTCTTCAAATTTTAGGTATAGAAAGTTAACCACTGACTAGTTTTTATTCAGAATTTCATCATCTACAGAATGAAAATTAAGAAGTGTTTAAAACTAAAAATGACTTGTAGCAGTACCAAGTCAGCATGACAAAAGTAATAGGCTTCCAATAGTAGTACAGTAAACCCCTCGTATTTGCGGGGGATGTGTACCGCACCGCCCTGCGAATAGCTAAAACCCGCAAATACTTAAGACCCCTCTAAAAATACTTGGAACTACCTATTTTGATAGTGTAAACACAAAAAACCTCTAAAAATGCTTATACTTGAGTATTTTAATAGTTTCATCACAAAAAGTGCATGTAGTCATGAAAATGATATGAAAATACAGTAATTAGTGAATATTTCTCAGTGAAAAATGCCGCGAATGGGTGAATTTTCTGTGAATAATGTGTTATACGTTCCACAGAGAAATCTGCGAATAGTGAGACTGTGAATACAGGGGATTTACTGTAGTAGGCATTATTCCTCTTCTGCTGTGTACCAGCAAATTTATCCTTTCATAGTTGACCCCAGTTTTTTAGATAATTTTCTTATGCTAAAAATATCATCTTACACAATTGTCTATATATTTTGGAAATGAAACTTACCTCTTATTATGACAGCTGTATTTCCTTCATCAGGCGGGAGGATGATAGTTTGTGAAATGTATAAAATTAACTGAAGCGTTTAGTTCTAATGGTCTGTGACCCATCCCTTTAGGCTGAACCGCTGGTTTGAGTGTGTGTTGTTTTCCGTTCATTTTTTCTAAGTAGTCAGCTTGCCAGAACGTATTAAAGAGTGTTGTTGATATTTTCAGTGCCAGTTTGGTTTGATATTAATTTGGTTTTGTCTGTTATTTAGGATGGACACTCGGGAAGATAAAGGCAAATGATAGGGTGTGTTAGGTAGGAGAGGGTATAATTTGCCTATGGTTTTTAGCCTATGATGGTCATGATCTGTGCATAAGGAGTAGGAGCAGGGATTATTCTTTCAATGACTGTTGCAGTCATTGTGCCAATATGCCAGGTGGTGTTATGAATGATTATTTGAAGTATAAAGAGAGGTGAGAAGCTGACAAAAATAGGAAAAGTTTGCCAAGGGACTCTTTTAAAGCTGGGATAGGAAGTTTTGAAGTTATAGATTTTCTAGTTTTCATGATCTGTCAGAGAATAGCTCTTCCCCCTGTTTTGGTGTACCTATAGTAATCCTTCTCCCTCCAGACATTTTTATTCACTACTTAAAGTTCCAGATATTGTGTAGCATATGAAGTTCAGGAAACTAGTTTCTGGTGTAGCAGTGCTAGGATTATGTTTAAAAGTTTTTAAATTTACCAGTCCAAATGAATCGTTCTTTTTCATGTTTCAAGTATTGTTTAGCATATGAAATTTGGGAAATTAGTTTCTGATGTAGTAATGTTAGGATTATGTTCAAAAGTTTTGAAGTTTACCAACCCAAATGAATTGTTCTTTTTCATGTTTCCACTGTACAGCGGAGGAAGAGACAACACCCTTCCTCCTTTTAGCCATACCTTAGCCACGACCCTGTGATGCTCCCCTCGCAGTTGAAGATACAGGGAAGCTGAGTATGTTGGGGAGAGGAAGTGGTGTGTGCCTAATGTCTCCTCCCTCTGGCCAACCTGATGTGTGTTGAGCACAGGTTGGTGCTTAACAGAATGAAGCTAGGCAAGGTGTAGGCAATTTAGTTGTAGATTAGCATGCTTGTTCTAGACCTAATGCTGTCTCTCCCAGGCCTTCCAGGTGGTTGCATACTCCTAGAGATCTCTATCTGGGGTGCTATTCCAGTTCTCCACGTACCTCTGTTCCCTGTTCGTTGATGTCTCCCTAGAAGGGTGCTGTTGTTGTTTTTTTTTTTTTTTTTTTTTTTTTTCAGGAACAGTGAAATAAAGTTAATTGAGAGGCTTGGAGCAAGAGCAGTGGTCAAGTTCAACAATCTTGGGAGTAAATTAAACAGTCACTACTTGACCTACAGATTTATTTAGTGCTAGTGTTATTTACAAAATTTACAGTCAGCCAAGGTTAACTCTGAATCCCTGCAGACAACACTTCACTGAACAAACCTGCATAACCAGTAGCTACCCTATCTAAGAACACAATCAATCATTTCCCTATTACTTAATGTATGATAGACATTGTACTTTGTTAACCTAAAGCATAATTTCTTTATTATAAGAATAGCCAAGACACTTCAGTAGGTTGTCTTGTCTCCCAACTTATAAGCTGACACTGCAAACTTGTCTTGAAAGAATTATGCCTACACCAATCTTACGGCAATGCCAATCAGTCCTATATCACAGGCGCACATGTCTAATCAAGCCTAACAAAAATTTCATTCCATTTTGGATGTGTGGTGAATTTAGGTTGCAAAGATTTTCAATTGTGTTGATGCAAGTGCTTACAAAGCTTTCATCAGTATTTGTTCAGGTGGCACTTGTATGACAGCCTAAATACATTCAGTCCACGAAATTTGAAGTACAAGCACCGCCTATAAGCTATTAACTATCCAACACGCCAACAGTTGTAGCTGTTAAAACACCTTAATAATTGACAACACTTGTGCTAATGTAGTCTGACAAGAACGACTTTATCTTTATTATAGGTACTGTTACCCGGGACAGCACACAAAGTTTTACCAACTGTTTATAGCACTGCACTGCATTTTTTCACAAACAATAGCTGACAGCCTATGTTTCTCTAAGCACTGCTGCTTTATTTGGGTGAAGTAGGCAGGCTCACTTGTACCAACAATTTTCTAGTAATCTCTCATTAGTTACTTATTGCACTTGTTAATTTTCTGCTTTAACTAAATGTGTTTTTAAAACAGTCCAGCATCTATCATCGTGGTGATCCCACTCGCCTCATCAGACCTGCAGGAGAAGGTTCCCATTAATCCTAACATATGGTAGAGCAATGGCACTAAATATATATAGCATATACCAATAACCAAAAAAAATTAACGATTAGACTTTCTTCAAATTGGCAAATATACGGCCACCACAGTGTTTTGATGGCTTCTTGAAGGTGCTCTTTTGGCATCAGACTCTTGTCTTCTCGATCTTCCAGATGTCCTGGGTCTGTCAGCCTATTCCTACATCATTTGTCTGATGTACTGGGTGTTTATTTGTGCTACAGGGATTGAGTGTAATTAGTCTGCTTGTCCTAGATTGCTGTCTCCTTTGGTGCTGCGGCATGCTAAGGTAACGGTGCCTTTCTCGACTCCCTTCCTTTGTGCCTTGAACTCCTGACAGGAATTGTAGGAGCATTCAGGGACAACATTTGTGATTGGAATCTTCTCGGACACTATTGATTCCTTCCCAGAAGAAGATAGCTATTTTTAGACAACATCACCTTACTTAAGCAATTAAGGAGGCAACAGTTTTTGTTCCTGATCATGATCCTCATTCTCACCTGGGCAGAAGAAAGGAATGTTTCACTTTTCTTAAATTTGTGCCAGGAAGAATGAACATTATGGCTGATCAGCTGAGCAGGAAAGATCAAATGTCATTGGAATGGCCATTCACCCACGAGTCTACAAGGATCTATGGGAGTTGTGGGCACTTCCCTTCTAGATCTCTTTGCTACAACATTCAACAGTCTTCCGCTGGTGTATTGCTCGCTGGTTCAGGATCTGCAAACTTGTGCAGTAGATGCAGTGCTGTTGAAGCGGCCATATCTAGACCTCTATGCTCCCCTCCCCCTTGGCTGATTCAAAGGGTTCTGTCAGATTTCCTACTAACTGTGAATTTACGCATGACTTTGGTGACTGCATGATGTGGTGGCCATGCAAGGAGTATCTTCTGATAGACTGCCTAAGACTCCTCCCACAAAGGAATGCATGAGGTTTCACCAATATCGTCTTGTGCTTCAGCGAACTGCGTGGAGATTTTCGAGCAAGGGGTTTTTCCAAGGAGTGCAGAAGATCCAACATTAATTCCAGAAGGCAGTTGATTAATGCACTGCACCAGAGACAATGGTCAATCTATAGTACTTGGTGCTATTTCAGGAGGATTTCCTCCATTCCTACCTTATAGATAACCTAATTAAGGTCTTTATTCATTTAACCTAATTAAGGTCTTTATTCATTTATATGCTGCACTAAAGGTTTGTTGGTTCTTGCCGTTAGCATCCATATTAAGTTAATCTGGTCTGGATATCTTTTCAGACCTGGACATTAAGAATGCCATCCATTCCTTTTAAATTGAGTTTCCTAAATCACTGATTAAACCTCTGGGCTGGAACTCAGATGTAGCGCTGAAGTATTTGAGTATGTCTTCGTTTGAACCCTTAAACTAAGCCTTCTTACAAGATTTGAAAATTAAGACTTGTCTTGACCTCAGTGAAAAGTCAGTGAACTCCAAGGAGCATTCCTTTCTTTTTTGCCCCTCTTCAGGGCATAGAATTAATTTAAGTCTCCGGCTCGTCCTTGTTTTTTTGACTTCCCCAGTCTGTCCTCCTTGGTGCCAGGTGGGGAAGAATCCTCCCTGTGTCCAGTCAGAGTGCTGATCAATGTATAAAGGACTAGAACCTCAGACACAATGTTAAAAACCTTTATATATAGTCCTAGGAACCAGTTTGACTTATGTCCAAAAATGCCATGGACTTACTAGTAAAGAACCTGGTAAAGGAAGCACATACCAGTCCAGACTAGTTTCATGAGATGAGAGCAGTGACAACTGCCTTCAATTTTCTTATAAACTTTTCTTTTGAGTGTTGTCAGTGTGGCCCAGTGAAGCTGAAGCTCTTATTTGCCTGGTGCTTTTTATGAGATCTAGAGATTCAGTATGAATTGTGCAGAGCACTTTCACCCCTTGTTACACCATGGGAAGTCACATCCTTATCAATTAGGGCAGCTATACTCTAGCCTCTCTTATTTATTTAGGAAATTGGTGAGTTTTTGGTGAGTATGAAGGTGCATATTTTGAGACAGGTAAAGCCCTTCTTTCATTTTCTATTGTTGCTCTGCTGGCATAAGCACAAGTCCCTTTGTCTCACTTTCATCACAGTGAGAGTGGTATGCCTTGCAAGGAGCCTCCAGCATCATTCAGTAGTTTTTGCTGCCTAATGAATTAGCCCCTGCTGGGTGACACTACCTGCAGATGGATTCTGATCATTAGGTAAGCAGCATCTTATTCCTGGAGGAATGTTGTTGTTTTCTTGGGGGTTGTTATTGTCCTTGTATCATTTTCCCACTTTTTTTAAATGTTGGAATCAGCTGGCATAATAGAGAGGTAAGATCCACTTCAAAAACAAATTTTTATTATAAAATAGCTCTTTCAAATACCTTTCTATTATGCATCACCCTCCAACCTCCCGACTCTTGTGCATGGAGAAAAAACTGAATGGAAAACAATAGACACTCAAACCAGCAGTTCACCCAAAAGGGAGTCATGTTAGTTGGTTCAGACTAAACAATCCTACTAAGTTTTTGGTTTTCACACTATTGTTCTCCTGTCTTACATGGGGAATACAGGTCTCGTAATAGAGAGGTAAGTATTTGAAAATAAAAAATAAACATTTGTTATAAATATTTTTGTTTCTGTGGAATTACCAAAGTAAAATACTATATAGAATGTCCTCTTCACAGAGAATCTGTACTTACAAGGCTTCTTAAGGAATCTCTTGGTGGAGAAAGCCATACAGCAATGATAGCTTGTGTTAATCCAGCAAATTACAACCTCCATGAGACGCTTAATACCTTGCGGTATGCTGAGCAGGCTCAGAATATCAAGACAAAACCTCAAGTACTCTCAACCATAAAGGTAAGCTTTCCTTCCAGTATTTTGTTTTCTGTTCTTGTATTTCAGAAATGGCAATTGCTATTGCGTAGGGTGACTATTGCATCTGATTTTGATGAAACTAACTGTAGGTACCTGGTGTGTTGATATTTGTTTTTGCTAGTATAGACTTGCATTTTACTTGTTCAGAGTAGTGGTGCCAATGCAAGTAGGTTAATTGTAATTGTTGTGGAGAATCATGACATTATTCATAACAGTTTATATATATCTGTTATCTTGTAAAAGGAGCCCATAAAAATGCCAAAAGGTAGAAAGTTAATAATGCTATATTCCAGAGAACAACTGTCTCCCTCTACAGGCAAGTATATACTTGTTCTCTGAAATATAGCATTAACTTTCTACCTTTTGGTGTTTTTTATGGGCTCCTTTTATTAGATGGAATTTTGTTTTAACATAAAATATTTCACAGTCATATCTGTTGTGTTGATAAGTATAGATTTTAGGATACTTCTGAATTTCTGCTGTTTACTACTGGGAAGGCAGTAGTCAGCACAATCAACTGTTGATGTATTTTACCTTATACATGCGTAATCTGGTTACCCTCTGTCATGAACTCAAGGAATCTTTTATGATTACTCTGGATATACTTCAAGCCTTGGATAGGGTTTAGCAAAGGTCCTGTTAGTTAGGATCCTTATAAGTCACTTCACTGTATGTTAATGTTTTTACACAAGTTTTTATGTTTATACAGAGTTGCATGTGAAAAAACTCTTTCCAGTTTTCTGTCGTATACTCTTTGCCGTGAATTCCACTGGGATCAGGCCTTCATGTATACCGTTTCTCTGTGCTTTCTTGTCCCTTGGTATTGGTCGTCATCCTGCTACCTCCATATCAAGTAGTATTCTTACTTCATCTTCCTTTCTGGTTACACCATGGCATTCTTTGAGCATTGAATCAATTTGCTTGCCCCTGGTTTCCAAGGAAGCCAATCTGTTTCTGTAGGTATTAAGTAATTTAACCAGGCTACAGGGTTAAAAAGGGCTGTCTGTGTAAAGTGGTGCTCCTTTTGTATCTTTTGCTATTCTTTCCCTTCTTTTATCAATGACTTCTTTTAGTTCCCTATATCCTTTATTCATCCTTATGAAGGAGTTTATGTTTTTCACAAACCAAACTCCTTTGACCTAGCAGAGAATTGATTGTGATGGATTGGCAAGAATTGATAGAGCAGTAAGAAAGTCACTGCATCATGGATGAAATGGTGATGTACAAATAGACTACTGGTGAATACAAATGTCCATTTTATATAAGTGACTTAACAAGCAATTACATAGCTACTAGCTTTCTACATGGCAGTCTAATGAAATTCAAATTTTTGCGGTGGCGCTGCCATCGCTAGTGTAGGTGACAAGGTCTCGACCACTTTCGGGACTGATAGGTACAACTCAGCATAGAGCTTCAATTCGTTTTCTGCCAGTTCCCGATTAACGTTGGTAGTCTTGTGGAGTCGCTGCCTCATCTTTTTTGGATTTTTCCTGTATTTTTGGTGAAGTATTCTCACTCATTTTTTTGTGGTGGCTTTTCGTATCTTAGTAATATAGTTAGTTAAATTTATTTAATATGTCAGACTCCAGCTCTTCAAGCATTTGTTATTGCATTGAGGGGTGTAAAATTAGACTTGTTAAAGTGACTTATGATTCGCACACTAAGTGTGGTAAGTGTAGGGGGCAGGAACGTAGTAGAGAGCTTACATATCCAGAGTGTCAGGATTGGGAAGATAGTAAAGGGAAGACCTTGAAATTCCATCTGGACAACTTAGACAGAGATACAGAAAGGAAGGCGGCCCTTAGGGTCGTAAGTAGAGCTAGTTATGAGATTCCTTCTTTATCTGATGTGGTAGAAGATAGTTCTATTTCTTCTCCTTTGATTTGTCTCCCATCCTTAGCCCTCCTACACGTTTACCCCACACTCCTTTACCAGGTTCCCATGCTTCTGGTCCCAACACTGTTGCCAGTCTCGAAGCAAAATTCTTAGCCAATACTGTTGTGGAATTAACTTCCTCTTTCAGGGGTTTTGCGCTGAAAATGGCGCCAAGTGTTAGTGTTGCTCCCAGTGACAGTGTTGTGAGTGTTGAGGAGGTGGCTGTCTGTCCCCTGGTGCTCCTAGACGAAGGTCACTGTCCCGCTTCCCCGCACCGGGGAGAAGACATACCGGACGTCCAAGGGAGGCTAGTGGAGTTTGCCCACGGGCAGTCGCCCCCTCCGTCGAGCCTGTTGCATGATCCCAGGCTATGACAGAGCGCCACTGACAAGGTGTCTTGTTCACTGCTTTTCATCTGGCATTGGATTCGGCAGACTCTTTGCCGGATGCTACACGTCAGTGGCGTCAATCTTCCATCTCTCGGCCTTTGAAAAGACAATTCAGTGTGGCAGACAGCTCTCCTCCTTCTGTCAAGAGATGTGAGTTGGCTAGTGTTAGTCAGCCTTCCTGCAGTTTCGCTGTTCTTCCTGCTCCCACTTCTTCTGCTCATCATCAACCTTCTTGGGATAGTCCAGGACCTCTTTCAAGTCACAAGTGCCCATTTTTGTCTTTAAGCGACATGATACTTCAAGTAAGTGCCCGTCACCATCTGCTAAGTGCGCTCTCAACTCACTTTGTTGCCCGCTTTGCACCCGACCGCTTGGCGCCAACATTTGGACGCTCAGTGTCAACAGTGGAGCACTTGGTGCCAAATTCCGGGCATTTGGCATCAAATTCTGGGTGCTCAGCGCCAACTTCAGGGCGTTCGACGCCAACTGTGGAGTGTTCGGTGCCAACTGTAGAGTGTTTGGCACCAACATTTGGGCGCCCGGCATGAAAAGTCGGGTGCTCAGCGTCTCTTCCTTCTTCATCAGCTCAGAAAAATTTTGCTTTAGCCCCGATTAAGTGTCAGCTTGAGGAACTTATGGGCTTTTTAAAAAGAAATTGTCATTTCCAAGAGGATGAGGATGAACTGGAACAAGATACTGCTTCTTCGTCATTACTAAGATTCTTTCTGATGAATTTAACAGATTTCTTCGAGCCTGCTGCTCCTGTTTCCCCAGCATCAACATTTCTTAAGAGGAAACAAACTGCTGACGTCATTTGCCTCCCCAAGCTAGTGTTTTCCTCTTCATCAAAGAAAGTTTTTCGAGAGGTGGATGAGTGGCTGGCTATGAAGAGGGGGCCAAAGTAAAGCCCTCTTTCTAAACTCCTCAAGAAAAAGCATCGATTCTTCACCACTGGGGAGGACGCTTCCTCTTCCGCTTCCCAGGGGGTTTTCTCCAATTTGGTTGATGCCACTTGTCGTTCTGTATTCTCTGCAGCCAAGATTTGCTTCTTGTTGCCCGAACTGGACCATCTTGCCAAGAATCTATTCAAGGTATTAGAAAGGTTTTGTTTCCTTTATTGAACGGTGGGGGCTCTGGCTAGAAAAATTGAGGATTGTCTGGTCTTGGCCGAAAAGTTCTCTTCTGACTGGTTCTTAGTATTGTCTTGTGCAGGTATGGTTCTTCTGAACTTGCCTCCCTGTTTTTGATGCGAATCTTGTAGAAGCAAGAGCTGTGGTGTGCCTTTGCCACTAAAGGAGTCACTGCAACACACAAGTCAGCTCTCTTGTTCTCTCCCATCTCTTACCCCAAGACACTTAAGGAGATCCTCTCTTACCTTCAGAAGAAATCAACGACTGATCTTCTGGCTCAATTTTCCAAGCAGCCTAAGGGAGCTCCCGCAACAACAACCTAGTCCTTCTCTCCTCTACAGCAGCCCTTTTGAGGAAGAAAGTATGTATCTTAATCTAGACCTCGGACCGATCTACACCCCCGTCTAGATTGACCAAAATGTCTGTATTTAAACCAGCTCCTAAGAAATGAGAACATAGTCCTTCGCGCCCCGGTTGGAGCTAGGCTACACCTCCTTTGAGAGGAATGGAGCCGCAGAGGGGCAGAACCTTGGGTAGTCCAAGCATTGAGGAAAGGTTTTTCCAGCCCTTTCCATGAAAAACCTCCCTTATCCAAGTTGCCAGTCAATTTGACTGCTTACTTGGCTCACTCCGAGAAGCTTGCCACTTTTTCTCAAGAAGTAGAGTCCCTTCTTTGCAAACGGGCAATAGAGGAGGTTTTAGATCTCAGCTTGGAGGGATTTTAAAACCATCTCTTCATGGTCCCCAAGTCATGGGGGGGCGGCTAGAGGCCAGTTCTGGATGCCAGCTTCCTGAATCATTTTGTGCTGAAAACCAAATTTCATATGGAAACCGGTCAAGAGTCATGTCCTCTCTCCATCAGGGCGACTGGATGGATACCCTGGGCATGCAGGACGGGATGCCCTTTTTTTTCCATGTCCAGATACGTCCAGATTCAAGAAAATTCCTGCACCTTGTATATCAGGGCAAAGTTCTCCAGTTTCAAGCCTTGTGCTTCGGCCTGTCCACCACCCCACAAGTGTTTACTCGAATCGTAACTCCTCTTGGGAAATGGCTTCACCTTCCTGATGTCAACGTTTGTCTCTGTCTCGACGATTGGCTGCTTCGCTCTCCTTGGACTTGCTCTCTGCTTCAGTGGATGAGTCTGCTGGGGACTTGGGCCTCAGTAGAACCGTTTGTTAAGAGGGGCAGGTTTCACGTAAGCCCTCTTCAGTTTTATCTAAAGTGTGCTGGAGTGGGAAAACCCAACTGGACTCCTTCCATTTCCCCCCAGCTCCTCAGAGATCAAGACATACCTTCGATGGTAGTTGTCTATAGAAAGACTTCGAGAGGGGGATCTCTTCTACTGTTGCACCAGAATTTTATTCTGACACTTCAGGAGGTTTGGGGAGCCCTTCTAGGGAGTCGGAAGATCTCAAGGATGTGGCCTGTAGATGAGAGAGCTCCACATCTATGTGAAGGAACTAAGGGCCATTCGATTGAGTCTCAAGGTTTTTTCTCCTTTAGTTCCTGGCAAAGCAGTAGCGGTTTGCGCTGACAACACCACGTCACTCTCATATGTCCACAACAAGGAGCCACCCACTCATTGTCTCTCTACAAGTTGGCGAAAGACCTCCTTCTCTGGGCAGCTCAGTACCAGGTGAAGATTATTACTCGCTTCTTGAGGGAAAAAAATGAACGTCCTTGCAAACGAATTGAGTTGCTGCAATTAGGTGTTGCCGATGGAGTGGACTTGGGACCCCTTGTATGCAATGATTTCTGGAAACTTTGAGACAAACCAACTGTGGATCTTTTTGCAACATTGAGAAGTCATCATTTGCCTCCCTGTTGCTCCCCAGTCCTGGACCCTCTTGCATGGGCGATGGATACCATGCTGTTGGATTGGATGGGCCTGGATGCCCATGCCTTCCCACCTTTCAGATTGATCAGGGAGGTGATCAACAAGTTCTCCTCTCACCAGAACGTCTCAATGACCCTGATTGCTCTGTTCTGGCCCAGGAAGGAATGGCTTCCGGATCTGCTGTCTGTTAACCCTTAAACGCCTATTGGACGTATCATACGTCGACTAAAATTGTCTGTTGGGTGCCGAGTGGACGTACCGTACGTCGACTACAAAAAATTTCAACCTTCGGTCAACTTTGACTCGACCGAAATGGTCGAAAAACGCAGTTGTAAGCTAAAACTCTTACATTCTAGTAGTATTCAATCATGTACCTTCATTTTGCAACAGATTGGAAGTCTCTAGCACAATATTTCGATTTATGGTGAATTTTTGAAAAACTTTTTTTACGCACGGCGGTAACTCAGCCGAAAATTTCATAAATTCTTTCGTCATTTTGTCGTAATTTTTGCACTGTTCTATATTAGCCGTTACATAAAGTTTTATATATGAAAATGTGTGCAATTTCATGTACAAAACAGAAAAATACAACCCATGGTTGTAGCTTTTATCAGTTTGGAAATATTTTCATATAAACCACGATAACTGCCAAAATTTCAACCTTTGGTCAACTTTGACTTGACCGAAATGGTCAAAAAACGCAATTTTAAGCTAAAACTCTTACGATCTAGTAATATTCAATCATTTACCTTCATTTTGCAACCAATTGGAAGTCTCTAGCACAATATTTCGATTTATGGTGAATTTTTGAAAAAAACTTTTTCCTTACGTCCGCACCAGAAATTCTTTCGTCACGTTGTCGTAATGCTTGCACTGTTTTATATTAGTCGTTGCATAAAGTTTTATATATGGAAATGTTTGCAATTTCATGTAGAATACAACAGAAAATAACTCATGGTTGTAGCTTTTATCAGTTTTGAAATATTTTCATATAAATCACGATAACTGCCAAAATTTCAACCTTTGGTCAACTTTAACTTGACCGAAATGGTAAAAAAACGCAATTGTAAGCTAAAACTCTTACATTTTAGTAATATTCCATCGTTTAACTTCATTTTGCAATAAATTGGAAGTCTCTAGCACAATATTTCGATTTATGGTGAATTTTAAAAAAACATTTTCCTTACGTCTCTTGCTGTAACTTTCGGCGAACATCTCAGAAATTCTTTCGTCTTGTTGTTGTAATATTTGCATCGTTTTATATTAGTCGTTACATAAACTTTTATATATGAAAATGTGTGCAATTTTATGTACAATACAACAAAAAATAACTCATGGTTGTAGCTTTTATCAGTTTTGAAATATTTTCATATAAATCACGATAAATAGAAAAAATTCGACTTTCGGTCAACTTTAACTCGACCGAAATGGTCGAAAACTGCAATTGTAAGCTAAAACACTTACAGTCTAGTAATATTCAATCAATTAGCTTAATTTTTCAACAAACGGGAAGTCTCTAGGACAATATTTCGAATTATGGTGAATTTTTGAAAAAAACATTTTTTTACGTCCGTGCGTTCGAATTCATGCATCATTTTGTGATAATATTTTCTCTGTGTTGCTTTGATCGTTTTAAAATTTGTTATATACCAAAATCATCGCAATTTAGTGTACAATACAACTAAAAAAATTAACTCATTAGCTTTAACCGTTTTGCTTACAGCGATTTGTATACAATTATATACGAGTTTTTTTTTTCGCTGTCATATATTCCAATATTTATATATGATAATGATATTTTTTTTCATTTCTGATGGTTGCATACTAAACTTCAGGCAATGACAAAAAAAAATGAGCCAAAAATGAACTCTTAATCTTAAAAACTAAGCATGCTGTGATTTTTTGAAAAAACCTTTTTTTCCGCTTCGGCGCTAACTCACCGAACGCCACCGGCGTATGGGAGACGTTTTTGTAAATAGGGCTTCGGCGTTAAAGGGTTAATGGACTTCCCAAGACTTCTGCCACAAAGAAAGTCACTGTTCTAACAGCCCCACTTTCTCAGGTCCCATCAGGGATTGTCCTCTCTGGCCCTGACAGGCTTCAGACTGTCAGGAGCCTTGTCAGAGCGAGAAAGCTTTTCAAAGCAAGCTACAGAAGCTTTTGCTAGGTGCAAAAGATCGTCTGCTAGCAGTCTCTACCAATCCAAGTGGTCAGTTTTCAGAGGATGGTATTGACAAAATAACATCTCATCTTCTGAAACCTCTATAAGTCAGGTAGCTGACTTTTTACCTTTCCTGAGGACCAATAGGAAGTTGTCTCCCTCTACCATCAAGGGGTATAGATTTTTGTTTTAAGACCTCAGCGATTTTATCAGTTCCTTTGAAACCTCCAAATTAAAAAAGCCTGGATTTCTGTCCTGGAATTTGGAAGTTGTTCTGGAGTGGCTTATGAGCTCAACTTTCGAACACCTCACCTCAACCTCTTTTAAGAATCTCACAAGGGAGACTCTCTTTCTCATGGCATTAGCGATTGTCAAATGCATTAGCAAGCTGCAAGCCTTCAACATGAGAGTAAGCATATTCAAATGGAAATGCAGTATACTCTCTCTCTCTCTCTCTCTCTCTCTCTCTCTCTCTCTCTCTCTCTCTCTCTCTCTCTCTCTCTCTCTCTCTCTCTCTCCCAGAATGAGGATGTTTCCAAGCCATGGTGTTTCCAAGCCATGGCCTTGCTTGTTCATTATTGAGGACGAGAGACTTCTTTGTCCTGTGGAAGCCTTGAAGTACTATCTTCAGAAGACTGGAAAGATCAGAGGACCCTCTGACAAGCTTTGGTGCTCAGTGAAGAACCCATCACGCCCTCTGTCAGAGATTGCACTTTCTTTCTTCCTTAGAAGTTCGATTACAGAAGTGCATTCTCAAGTTCAAGAAGATGTTTTATCTTCCCTTAAGGTCAAAGCTCATGAGGTTCGAGTGCTTGCACTCAGCCTGGAGCACCCCTCTTTTTCAACTCGCATGGCGCCTGCTTCTTCAATCTTCTGCACCTGACCAATTGGTGCCAACTTCCGACTGTGGAGCATTCGGCGCCAACATGTGGGCACTCGGTGTCAACAGTGGGGCGCTCGACGCCAAACTCTGGGAGCTCAGCGCCAATTTCTGCGATTCGTGGCTGGCATGGTTGGGAAAGGAAGCAGAGGGGGCTCCCTGTCCCTCTACTGTCTCTTCGCCTTGTGGTAAGGTCGTTGAGTTTAAGGGAAGCCGGGGGGTAGTGTACCTGGAGTACCCTCCAGTTTTTAATGGTTGCGGTCGTGGTTCTTAATTTTGGTTGTAGGTGACAGTGTTGTGTTTATTCTGGTGTATACCCAGGGCAAGGGCGCTATTTTTTGTCTTTGTCAGCCATCGGTGAACTTCCATGGCTGCAGAGTACCCACTGAAATAGGGGCCAACTCTTGGCCAATACTGCCATGCCCTCTACAGGTTAAGATGAGCATCGACCAGAGGCAGTACCCACCTGAAGCAGCTCTCTTACTAGATACGGTACAACAAGCATTGACCCACTGCCAGCAACCTTTCTAGTTCAAAGTCATTATCTTTATTAATGTTTTGGATTAGAACATGTCCATGATTCCCGCCTCCTTGCTATGTGGAATCAGCTATGTAATTGCTTGGTAAGTCACTTTTATAAAAATGACATTTTTATGATAAAATAAAGTTTTATGTATACGTACCCAGCAGTTACATAATTAGAGCCCACCCTCCTCCCCTCAATGGACATTTAGGCATCAAACGAATTGAAGCTGTATGCTGAGTTGTACCTATCAGCCCCGAAAGTGGGTGGGACCCTGTCAGCTACACTAGCGATGGCAGCTCTACCTCAAAAATTTGAATTTCGTTAGACTGCCATGTAGAAAGCTAGTAGCTATGTATTTGCTTGGTAAGTATATATAAAACTTAATTTTATCATAAAAATGTCATTTTCAGTGGTAGAGAGAGCAAAACCTTATGATTTGTACATAAGGCCCTTACTTTATGCAGCAGAAACATGAGCACTGGCAAAGAAATCAAGGATTTTAAAAAAGTGTTACCATAGAATGTTAACATGCATGGGCAGAGTTTTGTGGGAAGATTGTATTATGAATGAGGAATAGGCAGAGAGGTGTGGTGTCCAGAGGCCAGACAAAAAGATGGAGAGTTCAAAGATTGAGCTTTCTTGAACTCATGTTAAAAAGCATTGGAAACAGTTGGTTAGAAACATCAGGGAAGTTGTAGAAATGGAAGTAGCAGGATGAAGAACTGTAGGAAGACCCAGGAAATCATTGAAGGCTATAAGTTATGACCGACAGTAGACCTAATAGTTCAGGCAGAAGTGTACAAGACAGAAGACAGTGGAGAGATAAAGGGAAAAGCTGACCTAAAAATTGAAGCCCTATATTTTAACAGTATTTTAGGCTTAGAAAAAAATAGGAAAGGTTAGAAAGCTTACTTCATTTCCATCCTTGTGTGGGATATTGTTCTGTTTGGTTTCACTGACTGCTATTTAGGGCTGTCTCAAATGCATTAATGGATTTTCTTTTGTTGCAAAAGAGTACTTCAAATTGCCAAATTATTTGCAGCACAAAAACTAATGAAGTGGACTCCATTTTCATTTGCAATCTCTCCCTTGTCTTTCTTACTTATTAAATCATTGAAGCACCAAGTATAGCCCAAGAAACACAGTTTTCCTTGAAATATTTAGTAATGTATAGACTTTAGTGAGTGATATGTCCAAGTTGGGAAAGTCTGTGATGTGATTTAACATCACAGTGCAGAGACAAACAACAGGGTTCTGCACTTTAATTTCATTAAATAATTTAAAACATAAATCCATGGGTCAATTGAAAGGTACAGGCAGCCCCCAGTTATCGGCAGGATCGGTTATCAGCGTTTCGGTTTTATGGTGCTTGTTGAATATATTCATAATGGGGTTGTCTGGTTATCAGTGGTTTAAACTCTGTGAGACCCTCATAAAATACAAACATAACGAATATGCATCTTTTCCATGGACCTTTTAAAAAGGTATGTTTTACTTTACTGTAATCAGTAATATTGTATGTATTCTCATATTACTATTGTATTATAAAATGCAAACAAAGCGATCAATGTTTTGGTTCAGACTTTGGAAATCAGCCGAGGGCGATTACGAGGTAAGTTTATTATGCTGTATTTTGTTCACGAGACTTACCTGCCAGATATATATATAGCTGTAGTCTCTGAAGGTCCGACAGAATTTCAAATTTCGCGGCACACGCAGTGGCCGGACAGGTGGTTAGTACACATTCCCGCCGCTGGGGCGCGGGTATCAGGAACCATTCCCATTTTCTATTCAGATTTTCTCTGTCGCCGGACTGTCAACACCTGTTGTCAGTTCCTCCGCTTTTGGATTTCAATATTTTGTCATTTGAGTATTTTGGTTGTTTTTGGTATCGACTTGGATCTGTGACTTGGCATACGCTTTTCTGGACTGTTTTTTGAATTTGGCCTTTGACTTTTCTTTATATAATGTCTTCCTCTAGCTATCGTGTGTGTAGCTTGGGTGGGTGTAAGGTGAGGCTATCGAAGGCTTCGGTAGACCCTCACACTTTATGTATGAAATGTAGAGGCATGGAATGCTCTGTGGATAATCGTTGTAATGAATGTGAGGGATTATCTGAGGGAGAATGGAAGAAGTACGAATCCTATATGCGTAAATTGGAGCGTGATAGGGTGAGGAGGTCTTCCTCCAGGAGTGCTTCTGTGGACGGTCGGTCAGGGATTTCTCACGTTAGTAACCCTGTAGCTTGTAGTCCTAACCCTTTAGTGTTGCCTTCGGGCCCTGAGGTTGTTGCAGAAAGTAATGCTCTGACTCTAGTTCTTGAGTCTATTCGCGCTCTTGAAAACAAAGTGAATGCCCTGCAAGCGCAAAGTGTAGTGTGTGTTAATCCCCCTAGTGTTGTGGAGGGGCGTCAGATCGACCCTATAATGCTTCTAGGCCTGGACCTCTGCCGAACTCCCAAGACCCGGGAGAGGGCATGTCGAAAGTCGCATGAAGGTTACGGGACTCCCCTCCGATCTGGCGTCCCTTCGGCAGGTCCTGTTGACTCCACCCAGGCTGCCAGGGATCGTGCTCGGCACGCATCCATAAGGAATGCTTCTCGTCCTCCGACATGTCCTCCCCTTGTCGGGGTTGGAGCGCTCGGTTGGACTCGACCCCTCATGAGAAGCCTGAGAGGAGAGGACGCCACGCCCTCTTCCTCTAGACGTTGGCTTCGTCACCTGAAAGTTTCGAGGAAGTCCCTCATCGGAAGAAGTTTCGTTCTTCGGAGTTTGACGCTGCTCGCGCTAAGATGGGAGACCTTTCCCCATTGGGAAAGAAGAAGCCTTCTCTCCGCTCGCCTTCTCGCAAATTCAGTCCGTCTGCTAAGAGAGCTGTGTCCCCTACTTGCCAGATTTTGTTAGGCATGCAACAGCAACTGGATTCTCTTATGGATCGTAGGAAGGCCAGGCCGCGTCGTAAAGATTTGCATCTGCCTGTGAAGAAGTCTAGGCCTTCCCACTCTCCCGCTTCGTCGTCTTCGTCTGCTGCTTCTCCGGAAGCTTCTCGTCTTGCGCCTAAGGAAGGTTTTAAAGAAATTCCTTCTCTCTTTGAAGATTTTGACGTCTCTCCCGATGCGCGCCATGTTCGAGTTTCTAGCGCTTCGCGCGCTCCTCACGCTTCTCGCGCTCCTCACGCTTCTCGCGCGCCCACCCAGGACGCTTCTCGCGCTCTCCTTCGTGAAGCCTCTTCCGTGCCAGTTCACGGAGATGCGCGCGCTTCTCGCCAGGACGCTACTCGCTCTCCTCGTGTTATCTCTTCTCATCATACGGATGTTGCTACCACGCCTGCAGTTTTTCTTGATGACCAACTTCCCGTTTCTTCTGTTCAGGCTCATCAAGATTTAGCCTCTACTTCCAAGCATGTTAAGTCCCGCTGGCGTATCAGCGATTCCGGACTCCTTCCTCCCTGCTCTCCTGATCCTCCAGCTGAGGAAGAAGAACCCCTGCCGTCAGAACCCTCGGACGAAGAGAAACAAGTTCCTTCTGCTTCTTCCGATTATCAGACTCTGACTTGTCTGTTTAAGGATTTATTTCCGGATACGTTTCAAGCTTCAGCTCCTCGCTCCCCCCCGTCGCAGTTGGCTTCGTCTCAGGCGAGGAAATCTCCTGGCTTTCTTAAAATGAAGAAGTCCTTCTCTACCAAGAAGGCTTTTAAGAAAGTTCAAGACTGGATGTCTACTAGGAAGAACCAAGGGAAGACTTCTTTTGCTTTGCCTCCTTCTCGCTTGTCGGGAAAATCCGGAGTATGGTACGACACAGGGGAAGATATGGGTTTGTCAGTTCCCTCTACTTCTAAAGGGGACTTCGCTAGTCTTGTGGACGCCTCTAGGAGATCCCACTTGTCCTCTTCCAAGGTTTCCTGGACTCTTACTGAAATGGACCACCACCTCAAAGGACTTTTCAAGACAGTGGAAGTTTTTAACTTTTTGGACTGGTGTCTGGGCGTTCTGCACACTAAGGCTAATAGCCCTAGTTCTATTAGTCTGGGGGAGCTGTCCAGCGTTTTGCGGTGTATGGACAAGGCCGTCAGAGATGGCTCTGAAGATCTGACTTCTCAGTTTTCGTCAGCTCTTTTAAAGAAGAGAGCATTGTTCTGCTCCTTTTTGGCGAAGTCGTTTTCTCCTCTCAGAAGGGAGAACTTCAGTTCGCACCTTTCTCTAGCCATCTCTTCCCCCAGACCTTGGTTAAGGATATCGCTTCCAGCCTTCAGGAGAAGGCCACTCAAGACCTCCTTTCCAGGTCCTCTAAACGTCCCTCAGCACCTTCTTCGCCGTGCGTCGTCTGTGCCTCATCAGGCTAAACAGAAGCAGCCCTTTCGTGGAGGCTCTTCCACGGGTAGTTTCTCCAAACCCGCACCTCGAGGCAGAGGTTTTCCTAGAGGCAAGGTCGTCCCCAAGAGGGGCGGCAAGTGACTCTTTCTCCTCCAGATGCCAGTAGGAGCCAGGCTTCTTCATTTTGCTCAAGCCTGAGAGAGAGGGGCAGACTCTTGGTCCCTCCAAGTAGTAGAGAGAGGATACCTAATTCCTTTCCTGACTCTTCCGCCTTGTCTTCGACCCCAGAGATTTTTCTCCCAAGTACCGCCCTGCCAAGCAGAAGATACTGTTCGACCTTCTCGACCAAATGCTCGAGAAGAGAGCAGTGGAGCCAGTCTTAGACACAAAATCCCGGGATTTTACAACAGACTGTTTCTGGTTCGAAACATCCAGAAGGCTGGAGACCTGTCTTGGACGTCAGCAGGCTGAACGACTTTGTCCAGAAGGACAAGTTCAAGATGGAAACGTCTCAGTCTATTTTAGGAGCTCTTCGTCCCGGGATTGGATGGTGTCTTTAGACCTTCAAGATGCATACTTCCACGTCCCGATTCATCCGCGCCAAGAAGTATCTCCGCTTTGTCTTGGGGGGCAAGACTTACCAATTCAGGGCTCTCTGCTTTGGACTCAGCACAGCCCCGAGGGTGTTTACTCTTCTCATGAAGAATATAGCGAGGTGGTTGCACCTCTCGGGAGTCAGGATCTCTCTCTACCTAGACGATTGGCTGATCCGTGCTTCTTCAGCACGAAGGTGTCTGGAGGACCTTCATTTTACTCTGGATCTAGTGGAGTCCCTGGGACTTCTGATCAATGTAGAAAAATCGCAACTGATCCCCTCTCAGTCCATCGTTTATCTGGGGATTCAGATGAATTCAGCTTTTTCTAGCGTCTCCGTCGCCAGAAAGGCAAGTTCTTTGTTGCGAAAAAAGTCGCAGTCTTCTTGGAGAAGGAAACATGCTCGGTGAGGGAATGGATGAGTCTGCTGGGGACCATTTCCTCGCTGGAGAAGTTTGTTTCTCTAGGAAGGCTACATCTCCGACCTCTCCAGTTCTTTCTGCTGGAGAACTGGAAGAACAAGGAAGACTTGGAAGAAGAATTAAGGATCCTTCCCTCCATAAAAGACTCCCTCAAGTGGTGGCTCGATCCTGTGAAGTTGGGAAAGGGATCTCTCTCAAGCTTCTGAGCCCGACCTAGTGTTGTTTTCCGACGCTTCTTTGGCGGGTTGGGAGCAACACTGGGAGGGAAGGAAGTGTCAGGAACCTGGAAAGGGCAACAGATTTCCTGGCACATCAACATCAAAGAGTTGGCAGCAATCTTCCTAGCCCTCCAAGTCTTGAGTCTCTAGTTGCCAATCACGTTGTTCAAGTGAACTCGGACAACACTACGGCGTTGGCGCACCTCAAAAAAACAGGGCGGAACACACTCTCGTTCCCTGTTCGGCCTTGCGAGAGAAATTCTCCTCTGGGCTCAGGCTCGCAACATTACAATCCTCACAAGATTTGTTGCAGGGGTAGAGAATGTTCGAGCGGACCTGCTCAGTCGGCGCCACCAACTTCTTCCAACGGAATGGACTCTTCATCAGGAGGTTTGCCAAGACCTCTGGTCCCTTTGGGGTCGTCCTCTCGTGGATCTCTTCGCGACCTCAAGAACGGCGAGGCTTCCCAGAACAAGGATGACGCTCATCGCCCCGTTTTGGCCTTCGAACCAATGGTTCTCGGAGATTCTCTTCTGGTTAGTGGACGTTCCCAGGTCACTACCTTTGAGAGCAGATCTGCTCAAACAACCCCACTTCGCGAGATACCATCAAAACCTCCCCGCTCTGAACCTGACTGCATTCAGACTATCGAGAAATTGGTCAGAGCGAGGGGGTTTTCTGGCCGAGTGGCACGGGCCATCGCTAGAGCCAGAAGAGCTTCCTCTATCAAAGTGTATCAAGCGAAGTGGGCAACCTTCAGAGGTTGGTGCAGAAAGAAGGGAGTTTCCTCTTCCTCGACCTCTTTGAGCCAAATAGCTGATTTCCTTCTTTTTTTGAGAGAAAAACTCAAGTTGGCAGTCCCAACTATCAAGGGGTATCGGAGCATGCTTTCCTCTGTTTTCCACCATAGAGGACTGGATTTGTCTAATAATAAGGACCTCCACGATCTCTTGAGATCTTTTGAAACATCTAAAGTTCCCCGGCCTATTCCCCCTACTTGGAATTTGGATGTTGTCCTCAAGTTTTTAATGGCCAGTCCGTTTGAGCCAATTCATTCAGCGTCTCTAAGGGATGTTACTAGAAAGACAGTCTTCCTCATTGCTCTGGCGACGGCGAAGAGAGTGAGCGAAGTTCAGGCTTTCAGCCGTCATGTGGGCTTCAAGGGACACAATGCTGTCTGCTCGTTGTCCCCTATTTTCTTGGCTAAGAATGAAAGGCCTTCTAATCCCTGGCCTAGATCGTTTGAGATTCAAGGTTTGACTGACCTAGCTGGACAGAATCCTGAGAGAGTTCTGTGCCCTGTTAGAGCGCTAAAGTTTTACCTTAGAAGGACTCAGGACCTGCGAGGTCCCTCGGACAATTTATGGTGTTCGGTGAAACATCCTGTTAATCCCATGTCGAAGAACGCGTTAGCATTCTTCATTAGGAATGTCATTAAGGAGGCTCATTCTTGTTGCGACGACTCCAACTTTAAGTTGTTGAAAGTGAACGCCCATGAAGTTAGGGCAGTCGCTACCTCCATGGCTTTCCAGAGAAATATGGCGCTCAGTGATATTATCAGTGCCACTTTTTGGAGAAGTGAATCAGTGTTTGCCTCACACTACTTAAGAGATGTCAAGGTAGCTTATGAAAATTGCTATTCTCTGGGACCTTACGTTGCTGCTGCTACAACCTTGGGGTCAGGTGGTAGCTCTGCTCCTATCCTTTAATCCTATTTAGGAGGGGTTTTTTAATTGTGTTTTGTTGTGTTTTTTATGGTTGATGGGTCGATTGATGGTGTCAGTCTTCCCAATCTTTTACATAAATCTTAAAGTGCTGGTTAGGTGGTTGGTATACTCGTTTGTCCTGGTATTATGATCCATGGTCTAGTCACATTGTGGTCACGCCCCCGTTGACAGATCATCTAGCAGTCGCCAGCTTTATAGGTCACTACCTTGCTGGGGTCTCTAGTAAAGCAGAAGCAGGCTAGGGTGACAGTAAACACTCAGTCAGCTATGCTATCAGGTAAGGAACCAAAATATTTTATCTCTTAAATTGTTTTCCATTATTCTTAAGCTGTCTCTACCCCCTCCAAAGGTGGTATTCAGCTATATATATATCTGGCAGGTAAGTCTCAGTGAACAAAATGATATTTTAATGATAAAATAAAGTTTGTTCATACTTACCTGGCAGATATATATATTCATATTGCCCTCCCTCCTCCCCTCAGGAGACAGTGGCGTTAGAAAATCTGAATAGAAAATGGGAATGGTTCCTGATACCCGCCTTCAGCGGCGGGAATGTGTACTAACCACCTGTCCGGCCACTGCGTGTGCCGCGAAATTTGAAATTCTGTCGGACCTTCAGAGACTACAGCTATATATATATCTGCCAGGTAAGTATGAACAAACTTTATTTTATCATTAAAATATCATTTTTCACTATACAAAGTGTTTTAAGTCAAAATATGACTTAAATATGTCTAGTTGTGAACTAAATTGTTATTTTTTTCTTTAATAGATGGTGTTGGGGGCATGTTTTTGTTTAAAAAAAATTAACAGGTTCCGTTCGCTATTTTCACTTGATTTCATCATAATACAAGCATTATGTATTCATCTTTTATCGGCATGAAAACAAAAGTAAAACGTGTTCTTTCATACCCAGGAGTTTTTATTAAAATACTTTTTTCTCCATTATTATATAGAGTTGAGTTTCATCCATGTTGCTGATGCACAATAACATAGTCATTAGCAGTTTGAACATTGTTTTCTCAGCTTCAGCTACAACTTGCAGCTTAAATTTAGCACTATATTTCCTTGCCGATCTTTTCTCCTCAGCGATTAAAGGTATAATGTAAGAATATATGTCATATTCTACTTAACGTCATTTGTAGCATAACTATGGTAATTTTTTACTATTGTATGATGGTTGAAATGCAAGCAAAACAGCCGTTGTTATCCGATTCTGTTCGTAGCAAAATAACTGTTTTTTTTTGGTTGTTTATGGCTGTATGCATTTAAGCAACGATTATAATGTTTCTAATGATACTTTTATCATTCTCTTTTACTTTTTTTTTTATCTTATTTAACTAGAAGATGGGATAAATAAAGAGATGGAGGAAAGGAGGTTAGTCTATTGTAATTTGTCTCTCAAAAAAAGAACTCGCATGATACATGAGATACATGATAAAATAATTTTTTAAGGATGAAAATTTGGAGGTCGCATTATATGTGAGGTCGCGCGTTACACAAGTATACAGTATATGGTAGGTTCTCGCTGCTTGATATTTTGTTGCTTGAGCGTGTGTTTTTTTAATTCACCATGGCTCCCAAACTTCGGATGGAAGTGCCACTAAGAAGAGGAAGACGATATCAATGGAGATGAAATATGGCATTGTTAAGTGTTCTGAAAAGGTGACTTTTTCTCTCTCTAGGCCAAGGTTCACCTGTAAATTCATCGAATCTGGCATTAAAAATTTGTAGAACTACCGTGCAGACCTTAGTAAAGGATTAGGCAAATGAAATTCCACATTTTCATTAATAATAAGGTAAAATATCTGGCCGTGACGCAGTCAGTGGGTCCTCTCTGCTCTCATTGCTACTGGATTCAGCTGATGTGGTCCTCCTTGTGATACTCTTGGTTCTCGTGTGACACAGTCTATCCAGTTTGGTTCAGGACCCAAGTTTAAAACTAGGGTGCTGTAAGGAGGATTGCAGTGCCCGGAGACTTTGAATTTCGGTTATTGACAATTATTGGTAATCGTCAAGTCACCAGGAGTGGAACCCCGCTGATAAATGGGGGCTGCCTGTATTCATTGCTGGTATAGCACTCTATATACTAGTCCACCCACCTCAAACCCAATTCTAGTACTGTGAGTTGATGCTATGCAAGTACTGTAACATATTATTCAAATAATAATGTTACAATAGAGCTAAAGAAGGACTGAGGCTGATTCAGTATGTCCTTGCCCCTCTCCACTGCACAGGAAATATATCTGCCAATCGGCACCCAGCATCCAGCTTCATTTGATTGGCTTGCTGTGTAAGTCAGACTGTTTGTTGGCCTGCCAGAATGTTGAATATACCCAACTGTACATTGTTTTTATTATTCTGTAGTGTCTGGCCCAGGCTGCTTATTGCCTGCTCACATTGAAAGTTTTGAAGCGTAACTGACTCGTATGTTGGGTATGGTAAAACCTCCACTTGGAAAAAGATCCAGTGGTTTGGACAGGGATGTTACTTTGTTGTAGAACCTCATTATAATGAACCTCACTTTGAGATTTTGGCAGATAATAGAAAGTGTAAATTGTTAGGAAATTAGTATGATGCTACTCCTATTTTAGTTAAATCTTGATGAGATAACCAGGATGGTGCTTGAGTGTGGTGGGCTGTGGTCTTTTTTTTTATTGCCTCTGATAAAGGACCAGCAGTTTATGTATATAATCTGCTGGAGGTTTCCTATCGCAATGCCATGCTTAGATTGGTTCCTGTAGTCTTTCATTGCATTGGCTAACAAACCCACTACTGTCCCTCCTCAGTGAGGTTTAGAATAACACAGTTGTGCCACTTTATTTGGTGATTCATTGCTCTTTTTAAAGAATTGGGTTATTTTGCATTATACATTGGAAATGTTAATGAGAGTTTCATGTAACTTCTTTAACTGGATTTGCAGTGTGTTGGAGAATTCTTGTTGACAATTTGTGACCTTAGGAGAATTTTTCTAGTTTGGGTGTTTTTGCTTTTTTTAGTGTGTGTTTTCTCAGTATGCAGCACCTATTACTTTTGTAGGCTTGTGTAAAACAAATACAGTAGCACACTGAGGTAATGGACTGTGATGTATTGTACTTCTGGATATATCAGTGCAAAATGGATATATCAATTTGAGGGTTTTCGCCTCCGGATTGGGGGCCGAACTGTTTTTTCAAATCAGGCTCCAAAAGGAATGCTGGGAGTGTAAGGGAGAAAGTGCATCCCCCACACGTGAATATATGTTATGCTTACAGTACACTGTAATTTCACTTTACAGTACTGTACTATGTACTGTCCTGCAGTTTACATTAAGCTATTAAGCATCCTGTATGAGAGATGTCGCCGCTCCTGTATCGCACATTTTCTAGCTTGCAGAGCGGTCATTTGGTCTATGCTAATTTCTATGTTTTTGTATGTTTTCTTTTTTACTTTGATATTGATTTTTGTATAAAGATATTAGGATAATAAATAATGTAAAATAAGAAAAGATGAAAGAATTTATTTTGCATTTTTATATCCTAAAGATTATAAGCATGAAATATAAAAAGGGAAAAATGATTCTTTCAAATGCCATTCCCTGAAACAGAGCCAGTAGTTTAATGAATTGTTTCATTTCATTTTCATTTGTGTGGTAGTATTTTTGTGCACTTGATATTGTAGGCAAACTTTCTGTATATATTCATCTAGAAAGTGGATGGAAAATCTGTTCGTTACTGCTACAACGTGCTCCATGGCTTTGTTATAAAAAAAAAACTCCACAGGGTTTCCCTTATCCTAAATACTAAATTGCACTCCTTTTTGGTGAATGAAAAGTAAAGGGAACTCCACTGGGTTTTCCTTATCTTGAACAAAAGTTTTGGAATCCACAGCAGAGAGAGACAGAGAGACAGAGTAATTTTTCTGCTGATTATGGGAAAAGGTGCCGTCATCATCATAATATCTCTTCATGCAAAAGATTTTTCTTTCAGTTTAGATCGCTGATTATGGGGGGATAAATGGGATCAAATAAAAAGAAATCAGTTGTTTACCAATGAACGCCAGAAGTGTAGTGGGAGGCGGAGGTTGTCCTCTAGTCAGATTGTCTTTCTCCTACAAAAAAAGCTGCCATTTACTGCTAATTTAGCTCACAGTGTTACCAACTGACGTTGCTACAATTTGTATAAGAGGGAAGAGCATCCTTGAAAGAGGTAGGATGTGGTATTCCACTGAATGCATTGTGATATGGGATGCGGCTGACTGAGATATACCGTCGGTGACGCTTAACAGATAATAATAAGGCTTCTGTCTTACTTTACAGGTATTGTTTGTTAATAAAAATATACTTTATAGCAAAAAAGAAAGTGGAATGACATCAATACTATGAGAAAAAAACGACTAATTCAATTAAGTAGTTGTCACACTTCTGTAAGACATTTTTTAAATTTGTATTAAAGTTTTATTTAATTTGTATTAAACATTTTACAGATATTTTGCTGTGTTTACATTAATATTAATATTGTAAAATTAGTAAATTTTTTATAAGCACTTTAGGGGTGTATATACTTAAGAGTAACATTTTAGGAGGGTAATCTAAGATGACTTTGGGTTTATTGGGATGATGGTTTGGGGTGTATTTTTGTTTGAACTGATATTAAATAGTTTTAGTATGATAATTTAAGGTATATTTTTGTTTGAACTATTAAATCAGGCAGTGAACTGTTAAAGTAAGCAGTTATATGCATTTTACAGTAGTTTAAGGGGTACAGGGTATAAATATACCTGTACTTTATGGCAAAAACATGCAGTCACGTATATATATAAACGATATATCGGAGTTTCTTTTATAGCAGGGTAAGCTCAGACGCATTAATCCATCATCTCGGTGAGCTACTGTACTCTTAATTGTTTTATTTCAGAGAATTGGTGTGAAACGGCGCTGTGAGGATGTGACTGCAACCCCAGGTGCGTGGAAAAGGCGTACAATGATGTCAGACAAAAAGAAAAACCATAATACAACTGTTTCTACTCCTGGACATAAACCATCTAAAAAGATTGAATCGAAATTCAACAGCACTTTCACTGCACCATCTCTGAGGTAAGATGTGAAATCTTACATGTATGATGAAAAAGTTGTTAAACTTTATATGTATGGTAGGTCACTAGACAAAAACTCTCTCAGCCAGGGGATATTTTATTGGCCAGACCTTTTGAAAGCCATCAGTTTGAACAATATTCTGCATGTGACGATGGGTGAAAAAACAGGCAGCTTTAGTTATTTAAGATGTCTTTAAACCATTAAATGACTTTGTAGAATTCACTCTTCGTAATATGGTAAATAAATAATTTATTTTTTTAATGTCAACATTGGTCTGAAAAATACTTAAAAGTTGTCAGAAATTACTTATGGAATGAAACATTGTACTTAGGGAGTGCAATATTGAGCGGTTTAAATTTTTCTCTACATGAAAAAACACAGGCCTTCCTCGCAGTCATTACACATTCCCATAGATAGATTGAAGATGACATGAAACAAAAAAGTAAGTTATTTTTAAATCTCCCTTGGCAAGATGCAGCCAAGGATTTTGCCACCTAACATTTAAAGAATCAGTTAAAATTAAAGGATAATTGCTTATGAAAGTAGCTTTCCAGTCGTAACATTTTCTTAAGTCCAGACTAATTCATGATCATGTTAAGGTATTTCGCTTTCTGTAAAACTAGATCTATCTTCATGGTCATGTTATCCCCTATTATCATTTACAGTTTCCCTTGCTTTTGCCTTTTACTTTTCATACATACCCTTGATCACTTCCCACTTAGCTGTCCAGCTTCTTTAATTGTTCCTTTCTCTAATGTTTACTTTTATAAGTAACTTAACCAGTAATTACATAGCTATTAGCTTCTTTTAACCGGCAGCTTAAAATTCTGAAATTGGGAGTCTTGCTAGTTTGGTTTGGTTATGGCGCCATGTCCCACCCACTTTCTGGGGAAGAATAGGTACAACATAGCAAAGAGCTTCAACTTGTTTCTGATGGCTGTGGTTGAAGTACAGTGGTTGGCAGCAGCTTGAATTTTGAAATTTATACTTTGCTGGTTGTCTGTTCTTATCTACGATTGGTGAAGTATTTATTTTCATAGCCTTTCGGCACAATTTAGTCAGTGTTAGGCGAATTTTGATCATCGGTTTACAAAATTTTTGCCTGTTTTTTGGACTTGTCTTTGATTTTTTCCATGATGTGTGACACTAGTAGTTCCAGTATTAGGTATTGTAACAAAGGCTGCAATACTAGACTTACTAAGGAATCTTATGACTCCCACTATTTGTATTCACTGTAGGGGACAAACGTGTTCAGTTGATTTACGACGTGAGGAATGTAGTGAATGGGATTTAAAGGAGTGGAAAACTTTAGATTCGCATCTTAAGAAACTGGCTAGAGATGGGAAGAGAAAAGCTATTGCTAGGGAAACTAGTAAAGCCTTAGCTAGTCAGGATTCATCCACTGTCAGGTGCAATTGCACCAGTGCACCAGTAATTTCTTCTGATCACGTTCCATCTCCTCCACCTGTGCAAACCTCTCCTTTACCCGGCTCTAACGTTTCCGATCCCAAGACCATTATCAGCCTGGATGGAGTTGAAAATCGATATGCGGTTTGAATTAATTGTGCAATCGATCACTAAATTAGCGCCCCTGGTTCCCAGTGGTAGTGGAGGAGATGGGTGTTTGGCCCACCAGTTCTTCCAGGCCAAGGTCCTTGGTATACTCCCAGCACCTGGGAGGAGTCAAACTGGTAGTCTAAGGGAGGTCGGTGGCGTCTGCCCCGGAGCAGTTGCCCCCTCGGTTCAGTCTGTTGATGAATCCCAGACTGCAACCAAGGCTGTTGAAAAGGCCTTCAAGTGAGTGCTCATTGTATGTCCTCCAGCTCTGAAGATTTTAGTCCCAGGCATTCACAGGGCTATGTGGACAAATCACGCCCCCTGAAAAGGCGCGCAGTGGACTTCGTGATCTCTTCATCTGTGCCTTGTAAGAAGGGCAAGGATTCAGCGGGGGCCCCCCTCTTGCAGTTACTGGGATAGCCCGGAGCAATTCTCTTCAGCATCAGATGACGATCGTAGTCTGGTGCCAAGGTGCCTTGTGGTGTGTAGACGTTCTTCATTGCACAAGGGAACCCCTTCATCAGGAGTTGTGTGTCCAACACCATCACCTCTCCAATTAGTGCCTGAGCGGCCAGCAGCTAGGGTCGAAGCCCCCAAGCTCCCATTGCAGATGAGCGCCCATTGGCACCCATTCGCCATCAAGTTTTGCCTTCGGCTCCCACATCTTCAGTGCTTCCTGAGTGCCCATTGGTGTTTGCTCCTCCACCTTCTCATCACAGTGTCGTCTCGGACAGTGTTCCTCCTTCGGTGATCCAGAGCAAGCTAGATAACATTTTAAGTTAGCTTCAGAAAGCACCTCCAACATCTCAGATGACAGCAGGCTTATCGCTTTCTCCTGTTTCTTCTGAAGAAGAGGTCGTACTGGATCAGGATGTCCCTTCGTCTGCGTACTCTGCTCTATTGAGGTTCCTGTTAGTCATCTTTCCAAGCTTCTTTTTGCCAGTGACTCCCTTCTCTCCTGCTTCAACTTTTTTTAAGGAAGCTCCCTCAGCTGGTTCTTTGAAGTTACCTAAACTGGTTCTCTCCTCCTCAGAGAAGAAGGTGCTGAACGAAGTAGAAGGATGGCTTGCAGAGAAGAGGGAGCAAGGTAAAGCAGTTTTTTGTTTTCCCACCCTCTTAGGTCGAGTTATAGATGTTATGCTACAGGAGAAGCTCCTTCCCTGGGAGTCTGTGCCTCCTCCCAGGGAGACTGCTCCGGCCTTATCGACTCGGCCAGGAGGTCAGCTTTCACTTCTGCAAAAATTGTTTTCGGCTTCAGAACTTGCTAATCTTCTTAAGATTATTTGTAAAGTGTTCAAAGTAACGAGCTTCTTAGACTGGGTGGTGGTTGCGCTAGCACGCAAGATTAGAGACTGCTTTTGTTTGCCTCAAGATACCTCTTCAGACGTTTTAGGAGTGCTTTCCTGTATTAACAGGGGCATTCGTGACAGTGTACAGGAGTTGGCTGGTCTTTACACCATGGGTGTCCTCAAAAAAAAAGAACTGTGGTGTTCTTTTACATCAAAAGGGGTCACTCCATCTCGGAGGTCGGCTCTTCTCTTCTCCCCCTTGGACAAGACACATCTTTTTCCTCCAGCTACAGTATTAGACATTGCCTCTGACCTGCAGAAAAAGAGCACTCAGGACCTGCTCTCCCAATCTGGAAGACGCCCTAAGGATTCTTCAGCTCTTCCTCCCTGATCTTCGACTCCTCTGCAGACTACTCCCTCTCAGAGCTCCTGTTCTAGACCATATACTAGGACAGGAGCAACTACCCATTTGCCACAGCGTTCCATCAAGAGGTCCTCCTCTAAATCTTCCTTCAAGAAGTGAGGATCAAGTCCTCTGTATGCGGGTAGGAGCATGGCTCCTCCTCTTTTGGGAACAGTGGGAACAGAAAGGAGTGGAATCCTGGATATTGTCTGTCCTGAAGGAGGGCTACGCTATCTCCTTTGTGAACAAACCTCCTCTAGTCTGCAAGTCTGTCACATTGACGGCTTACTCTCCAGGCCCAGAGAGATTTGCTGCTCTCTTGCTAGAGGTCGAGCCTCTTGTTCAGAAAGAGGCTATAGAAGTAGTAGAGGATTCTACAACCGTCTCTTTGTAGTACCCAAGTTATCGGCAGGCTGGAGACCTGTTTTGGATGTAAGCGCACAGAATGTCTGTCAAAAGGACAGCCTTCAAGATGGAAACAAACCAGTCAGTTCTAGCATCCATTCGCCAGGGAGAATGGATGGTGCCCATCGATATGCTGGACGCAGACTTTTATATTCCAGTTCATCCTGGTTCGAGAAAGTACCTCAGGCTTGCGTTTCAGGGCAAGGTGTTCCATTTTGGGCTCTGTGCTTTAGTCTCTCGGCAGCCCCTCAAGTGTTTACCAGGGTATTAGCTCCCCTCTCAAAGTGGCTTCATCTGACGGGGATAAAGATCTCTCTATACTTCAATGACTGGTTACTACGTTCCCGCTCGAAAGTTCAGTGTACAGAGGACATTCACAGAACTCTTCTCCTGTCCCAGGACTTGGGTCTCCTCGTCAATAAGTCTCTTCTGACTCCTCAGAAGATTCCTTATTTAGGAATGATGATCAACTCTCGGGATTTTCAGGTTTTCTCAGTCCCAAAGAGAATAGAAAAGTGTCTTCAGACAGTAAACGAGTTTTTTGGAACTAGACTCTTGCTCGGCCAATCAACGGATGAGCCTTCTGGGTACCCTCTTGTCCATGGAGCAATTTGTCTCTCTGGAAAGACTAACTCTTGAGACCTCTTCAGTTCCTCCTAAGAGCCAGTTGGAACAGGAGGAAGTTCCCGGACTCATTTGTGTTCCCGATAACTGTGGAAATCAAAGAGGATCTTTGTTGGTGGAGTTCCAGGAAGAGGTTAACAGAAGGGAAATCTCTTCTCCCTCTGAGCTCCAGCGTAGATTTCTTTTCAGAAGCTTCAAACCTAGGTTGGGGAGCTATTTTAGGGACAAGAAGTATCAGGTATGTGGTCTCAAGAACAGCAAGACTGGCACATCAATGTGAAGGAATTACAGGCGATATTTCTCGGCCTACAGTGCTTTGCCTCAGAAGTGAGCGAAAAGACTATAGCAGTGCATTCGGACAGCATGACTGCACTGGCGCACATCAAGAAACAGGGGCGACTCACTCTTTCTCCCTGTAAGAAACAGCAAGGGTTCTTCTTCTCTGATTACACCAGGACAACATTGCAAGTGGTAACACGCTTTATCCAAGGGAAACAATGTTCTGGCGGATGAATTGAGCCGTTAGAAACAGGTCCTTCCCACGAAATGGACATTAGATCTGTTTGTTTGTCTGGATCTGTGGAAGCTCTTGGGGAAACCCATGATAGATCTATTCGCGTCCTCCAGGAATCACCGACTCCCTCTCTTCTGCCCACCAGTGCCAGATCCCTTAGCATGGGCGACCGATGCAATGTTGCAGGACTGGTCGGGCAAAGATCAGTATGCCTTTCCCCCATTCAGTTTGGTGAGACAAGTTCTCAACAAATTCCATCTCATCAAAACCTGTCTATGATTTTGATAGCCCCTTTCTGGCCAGCAAAGGAGTGGTTCCCAGATCTGCTGGAACTTCTTGCGGGCTTCCCGAGACTGCTGCCACAGAAGCAGCAACTTCTCACACAACCTCACTTCTGACGGTTCAACCAAAACCTGTCTTTTCTGGCCCTACAGGATTCAAACTATTAAGTAACTGCTCCGAAAGAAGGGCTTTTCAAGAGTGGCTGCAGACGCGATTGCTAAGTCTAGAAGACAGTCATCAGATAAAGTCTACCAGGCTAAGTGGTCTATCTTCAGGTCTTGGTGCAGACTAAATAACGTGTCTTCTTCTAGTACCTCTGTAACAGAATTAGCGGACTTTCTACTGTTCGTACGCTTGACTAAAGGGCTTTCCAGCTCTACCGTAAAGGGGTACAGAGTAATGCTTAGCTCAGTTTTCCACCACAAAGGAATGGGCTTATTGTCTAACCAAGATTATCTGATCTTATTAAGTCCTTTGATACTACGAAGCTTAAAGAAAAACCTTTGCTGTCCTGGAATTTAGATGTAGTACTTATGTGGCTGGCCAGTTCACGTTTTGAGCCCATGCAGTCTATCTCTTTAAGGGATCTTACCAGAAAGACACTTTTTCTGGTCACCTTGGCACTGCCAAAAGGTCCAGCGAGATCCATGCTTTGGACAAAAATGTTGGATTTTCTCAGGGGAATGCAGTTTGCTCCTTTTCCCTAGAATTTTTAGCCAAGAACGAATCGCCATCGAATCCATGGCCTCGTTCTTTTATGATTAAGAGCTTGTCTGAGATATTAGGCTCGTCTGAAGAAGAAAGAGCTCTGTCCGGTAGGGGCCCTCAAGTTTTATCTTCACAGAACAAAGACTATTCGTGGTACTTCAAGGAATCTTTGGTGTTTTGTGAAATATCCCTCTCGGCCTCTGTCTAAGAATGCCCTGGCATTCTTCCTCAGGGACTTGATTTCGGAAGCTCATTCCATGGTTAGCAAAGACTCTCTCTCGTGTAAGGTAAAGGCCCATGAGATAAGAGTTGTCGCTACGTCTTTGGCGTTTAAGCGCAATTTATCCCTCATGTCAGTTGCGCAATCGATGTTTTGGAAGTGCAAGTCAGTGTCTGCATCTCATTATTTAAGGGACATTGAAACTACATATGATCAGTGCAGTACCTTGGGTCCTTTTACGCGGCTGGGTTAGTGTTGGGGGAGGAAACGTAGAAAGCATATCCTTTCTTTAGTCTTTTCGCCTTGCTGAGGGGGTTTGGGTTTTTGGGGAGCCTGGGAGTACTATGTACTTGGAGTACCCTCCAGTCCTTTGATTTTTAATGGTTGGGTATTGGTGTTTTTAATTTTGTTTTGGTGGCTATGGTGACTATATTTGTTCTGGTTATTTTGTGTGGTACTACGCCCTGGGCAGGGGCATCTTGTATTCTTTGATAGCCATTGGAAATTAGTCCATCGCTGCAAAGCACCCACTGTAGTAGTAGGCCCTCAGGGCTCTAGCACCTCGCTTCTACTGGATAAGATGAGCGCCAACCAGAGGCAGTATCTACCTGTAGCAGCTCTTTTATCAGGTAAGGTTCAACAACATTGATTCAGTGTTAGCAAATTTCTGTTCTCAAACTCATTACTATTAATAATGTTTTGGGGCAGATATGTCCAGCCTTCCCACCTCCATTCAGTGTGGGAATCAGCTATGTAATTACTGGGTAAGTTACTTGTATAAAAATGAAATTTTTATGATAAAATAAGGTTTTATATATACTTACCCCGTAATTACATGATCGGGGCCTGCCTGCCTCCCCTCGCTTGGACATAAGGGCATAAACAAATTGAAGCTCTTTGCTGTGTTGTACCTATTCTTCTCCTGAAAGTGGGTGCGGCATGTCGCCATAACCAAAACAAACTAGCGTGACCTGCAATTTAAAAATTTTAAGCTGCTGGCTAAAGGAAACTAATAGCTATGTAATTACTGGGTAAGTATGTATAAAACTTTATTACAAAAATGCCATTTTTCATTTCCAACAAATCCTTCAGGCAAACTGTGAGTGTACAAGTAGGGCTCAGTAGTTTTGTTAAACTAATGTATATCAATTCATGGTAATGTTATGGTTGTTGATATTTCCAAGTTTAAGAAAAACTGTGGGTAATACCTTAAAGTACCTTGCTTATCTGTCAGTTTTTACATTGCGTATTCATTTACAGTTGGGCTTGTTAAGTGACCAAATTACTATAATTTGTTAGTAACGATTTTTATTTTTTCATATATCACTTGTTTCCTTTTATCTGTTGAAACTTGCCAATGAAATGAGTGGCTTTTTTATAATGACATTAATCTGTGAATATAATGTTCAATTATAATGCATAAATAGCCATAGTCTTGTATTCTGCAAGCGGTAGTCTTTTCTCAGTGCAACACTGCTAAATCCCTCATGCTGTACTAGTATTTAGGAATGTGAATTGCTTTTGTTATTGTTATTAATAGTATTGTTCAGTTGTTGGTAATACCTCTGAGTAAGTTTTCTGACTGTGTCATTTGCCTTTCATTTGAAGTGAATATTCTTTTTAAGCTGTTTTCACAACACCATTTCAATTCCAATTTGCTTAGTTTTAAAAAGTTTTTAGAAAACACTGTTTGTTGTTTACTAAAGGTTTTTTTATGTTTGTTAGCACCGCCACCAAGCAAAGTTAGAGGGAGGTTGTGCTTTCACCCTGTGTGTGTGCTTGTGTTAATAGGAGTTATCTCAAAATGAATCTGTCAAACCTAAATAGGAGGCTTAGTGACCAAATTTAATCATTACAATTGCTATGCATTCATTTATGCTTGGCTGATTGACCTTGATGCTCTTGTTACTGAGCGTTCTTGCTCGATACCCTTTTTTATGCCATTCTAGAAAAATACTGATTTTAAACCTTTTCCAGGCTGAATGATTCAGTTCTCAATTCAAGCCTCCTGGCTCCATCTCTGGGAGTTCCTATACAGCAACCCATTTTTGAAGATGATTCTCTGAGACACTCTTCACCTGTATCCAGTGTGGAAAATCCTGAGATGCAGCCTCCCAATTTGAGGTAGGTTGGTTTAATGTGTAGTGTGTTTTTTATGTAAGATTATAATTCTTTTATGCGTTGAGTGTTGGTTTTTTGTTTCAAGAACTCATTTATTTTATTAGTTTACAAGAATTCCAAACTTGTCAAATGACATTGTAATTTTTGCTGTCAGAATTTGCAGTCACTCATCAAACATCTTTTGTAAGGTATTGTCTTCTGAAGGTCAATATTAGTGGAATATTTGCAGTAAAAATTTAACACTTTAGGAGTTTTCAGAAATCTCATTTAATACCTAGTTAATTTTTGTGCATTACATATATTTATTTGTGTATAAATACATGTTGTTAGCATTTGATAGGCCAATTCCAGTTGTCTTGAGCAGCTCATTGTGGGCATGTCCATCAAAAGCTAAAGCATGCTTGTAGTAGACATAGTTTTTCATTACTCTGAATTTCACAGCTTTATTTCTCTGGCCTTCACTGATTTTTCATTCTTTGTTGCTTTCCTATTTTCTGAAGTGTCAATGCTACGGTTTTCGTTGTGTTGGCTAAAATAGTAATCCCAATCTTGCAAATTCCCTCAATTTCTTTTTTTGCCTTTATTAATATTCTGGAAAGTATAGAATGCTGATTTGGTATTTTGAGTTGTGTGAATTCGTTTAGATGAAAACTCATCAAAATTGTTTCATTCTGTGAAATGGTATGAATAAAAACTTGTTTAAATATATTTTATTATTTACAGCCCTTACTTGGAACGGATGACAAATAAGCTGGAGCAGTCAATAATGGTACACTTTGAAAGTATAGAGGACCGAGTTGCAGATCGAATAATAAGCAAGTTGAAGGCCAGTAAAAAAAGGAAATCTTCTAGGTAACATTCTTACATCAAGTAGTATTGCATCTTGCCACATATAAATGGAATAAGTAACTTCAGTGTTCAAATACAGTAAAGCCATTGAAAATCCAAAATTCTGTGCTCAGGCAGTACCAAGGCTTATTTTGAAGTTATTTGTCCTGGTTTTTAAGTATGGTCACAGAAAAGGATTTTTCTTTTTATCTTCTATGTATGTTTGTCTGTATGAGGGTTTTGTATTGTCAGCCAGGGTAATTCCTGAAGGTACTGTGTGCCTTGCATTTAACTTTTATGAATATGCACTATATCCTTCATAAAAATGGATGCATTGAGAGCTGCAGCAGTGTGTTTAATGTTTATGTTACATTTATGTATTTTCTGTTTTGATTACTAGAAACCAACATATATAGGTACATGTTGGTGTCTGTCCCTCTTCAGTAATTTTTTTAAAATATTCGGATTTTGTAAATTGTCTCTTCATTGTCGCAGTACCCTAAGCCAAGCAGGTAAAACATTTTGATAATGTTGTATTATTGAAATAGCAATGATACTTTTGTCTCTTTTTATATCATTACATGTTAACTAGAGTTCATGTTCCATGTATTTCATCTTTTACCACTGAAAGCAGTGTTTTTATTAAAAAAATGATTTAATGTGGCCACAGAGTTCACGTTTTAGATTCATATATTCACTGAAAGAGTTTGTACTTGAATGAGAATTTAATTGCGTAGTAAGCTCAAGAACTTTGACATCTAAGTTGGAAATGATCTGAGGGAACAGATGAGAACCTGACAGCAATTCAACAGGGGCCTTAGAGGTTCTGCCAAGAACCTTCAGTAACATTGACAGTGTTATATGCAAAGCGTGTTGTAAGTGGTAACCCTTAAGGTGACAAAATTTACAAAGTGTAGAAAAGTACATTGCTTAGAAAACATGCATATTACAAACCCATAAGTAGCTTACTGTGTTTGAAACAGACCCACTTCGTCATGTTGAAATAAGAAAAGCCATACTATGCTTCCGTAAGTCAAATTTCAGTTTCTCAGTGCAAGTCTTCATTTCTTTGTGTGACTTCTTTAAAGCTGGTTCTGCTACCACATTATGTTGTGTAGTGCTAGTGAGTTTATTGATACTGTAGCCCTTTTTACAGCCTGCTTTTACTGGTCTCACAGATATCCAATCTCTGTACCTTCATGCCAGGTGATTATCAAGTGTATTGTCAGAAAATGGTTCTTTGGAAGTTACTGAAGAAGCTATTGCTATCCTCAGGAGGTCCATAATCTTTGCCTTTTCCCAGGGAAGGGACATCTGTTCATTCTGGAACTTGACTATGTTGATGCTGACCCTCATTAGGCCTCCTTATGAATTTTGTCAAATGCCTTCTCCCTGGGTTTGCCCTCACCTCCTTTGACCATGTCAGTGAGTTTCATGTCTTTTATGGTGGATTCTTAAATTCTTGCCATTGGCCTTTATGGATCTTTTGTTTGCGCTGGAGGGGTGGCAAAGATTTGTTCTTCAGGTGAAAGTGGCTCATTTTTGGAGTCTTTTCCCATTACTGCCTTGCCCTCCTTTTCTAAGGATAGTCTCCTGTGCCCAGTGAGAGCTCTCAAGTCATACCTTCAGTGGATAGGTGCTTCTTGTTTGTTTATCCACATAATTTGCCAGACTTATTGATTTTAAGAATTCTGACTCAGGCTTATTTAGACGTTTTTAGGACCTTTTGCGATTCAAGGCCTGCAAACTTTGGGTGCCCTTCTCCTCCCTAGCTTTAAGTATAACCTGGGGCTCTGGTATTTTTAGAACAGGTACTTGGCATTACCAGAGTTGCTATTTTTAGAACAGGTACTTGGCATTACCAGAGTACTTTTGCAAAATTTTATTTGTAAAATGTTAGCCGTAAATCTTATTTGTTCCTACACAAATACAAACCATCGGTCTTTACATATGGATATCTTTCGATGAAGCTGGAAGTCCGGTCATTAAACTTTTGCAAGGTGGTTATGATAACAGTTATCTACGGTAGGGGCAGAAGTACTACCCACCCAACCGGTATGCATTCAGTCTCTTCAGTTTGCTTTTGGCCGCACTCTCAACAAGACATGCTTTTCTTCTCTGTCCTGCCATTCGGCATTTTTTCTCTTGTTGTATATTTTATGTTTGTAAATTGAAATATTGATTTGGATGTATGTAAACATTTGTGTATTTTGATATTTCAAGACATGTCATTATGTTTTGTTTCTATGTCTTCAATGATATTTTTACTTACTCTTACTGCGTAGTAAGCTCAGGTGTGGAGTTTTCTTTCCTTTATATCGTTGTTGTTTTGCAAACACCTCCACCTATGTGTATGTGTTTAATTATTTTATTTTTTAGTCATGTAATATTTTGATTCAACTACACAATTTCTGGGAACATAGTAATGTTTTAGTGTTTCAGTTGTTATGTAAATTGAGATGGTCGAGACGTTATGGGCTCGTGTTGCAGCCAAGGATTTCATGCGAGGATTCGTCTTACTTAACATAGCACGTTTTCCTCCACTCCCTCAACACGAATGTTAATGGCGCAAGTCTTACGGTTGCGTTGGTCCCGACTACATGCTCAGAACCAATCGGAATTTACTGTCTTGTCTCTTTCCCATCTTGGGGGGTGTGTGAGTCTTACAGCACACTCCATTTCCTTAAATACAGACATATTTCTTTTCCTTTCTCTCAGGGTGGGAAGTTTATTCCCTTCCTGAGAAGGGAAGGCATATTATTTGTTTCTTTTCAAGCTCTACAGTTCAGAGCTTGTTTTATTGTTGGAATCCCATGTCGTGTTGCGAGACAGTTGTCAGTCCTGCTGCTTGCCTTGAAGTTGGTTGGCGGCGTGTTCTCAGATCCTGGGAGCCCCTCTATTCTCTTTGCTCTCCCAGTGTTGCCACTCCAGGTTTTGGTGTACCTCGACCAACTTGTTTGTTCTGTAGTGGAAGCTTGGAACCAAGCCAGATCTGACAGCAGTGTGTTCCTTTCTGAGCCTGGAAGCCCCATCTACGTGGTGTGGTGACTTAGAGGTTGTTACCCTCCTAGGATGGTGGGGGCAACGCCATTTTGTTCTTATCCAGGCTCAAATGCACAGTTTACATCATTATTCAGGGGTACTAATCTTAGACAGACTGCTTCTCTGATGTAGACTTCGTCTGCTTCTGTGGCTTCTCATCTCCATTTCGATGTTTTGCCATCTGGTGCCCTTCACTTGCCCTTTTGTCATGTGTATGAAATAAACTTGTATTATCACACAATATTATTAGAATATTTGATTATGCCTACTCTTACACGTAATTTCTGCTTTGGTAAGAGTCATCTGCTCCTGTAACGTCACGGATGGGATTGTGACGTCATGGCTAGTTCTTACGAAGTCATCAACCAATTCCTCCGATATAGTTTTGATCGATAGACTCTGCCTATCAAGAGAAGTGCAACCAGTCTTTCACTATTGCAGAAGGTTTGGGGGTTTTGGGGAAATCTTCGCTGTTTCTTCATACGTGCCTGCACTGTGGTGAGCCCCTCCGGTTGCAGTAGAAGTCGAAGAAGAGAATCCTTTCGCCATCGTCATCTTCGCCTTCTTCTATCGGTGCTCTCTCTTGTCTACGGACTGGGATTTCACCGTGTCATGGGTTTCTATCCGGGACCCTGCTAAGCAGAGCACCAGGTGCACGGTTTCCTTGTATATGGCAAGTTGAAGAGGTAACCTGTGTTGCCTATACTAGTTTCAGAAACATTTCCCGAACTACTATCTCCCCTGCCCATGTTTCTACGGACACTTAAGTAGAGGGAGCAACCAACGTTTGTCCTGTGCATGACTCAGTAGCTCCTTCCGAGTTTTTGTTTCTTCGGAGATCCCAGGCTTGGAGGATGCTTGTCTCGAGTGTTTGGCTCAGGCTGAAGGTCGGCTCAAGCCCTACACTCGGTTTTCTTTGGAACTCCGAGCCGACAATTCTTACCAGATGGTTCAAGATAGAAGCAGCAGTGGAAATTCTAGCAGACGTTCCGGCCAGAGTTGATGCACTTTCTTCGTTGGACACAAGACGTTGTGGACGTTTAGGGATGTGTTTCCAGCATAGGCTTTGTCACCTCAATGCTCACACGTTCGTGACTTAGTCATCATAGTTCCGGATATCCACTGACATGACCTGGTTTGATGTTCGTCTTCCTGTGTTCAAGGACATCCAGCCAAAGAAATTATGCACTTTCCTTGATGTATGCGAGGGATTCTGCATGACCATGGATGTGCTTCCACCCTAGGACTGCTGTTTACTCGATGTTCGAACGTCCATGACATTAGTCACTGTCTTTCCACACTCGTCCAGAAGGTCCTCTGACCTTCATTCAAACTTTCTCAACAGTGTCCTGTCGCACGTCAGAGTCCATGAAGACACATGTATGTGCAGTTGGTTCATACCAGCTGGTCGTCTCATGCGTTTGATGTGACAGCATGGATGTACGGCAGTATATCGGCACACGGCCGTTGCACGAGGGGTGGGGGTGTGAAAGTTGTCTTAAGGTGGTGTGTCCGGGAGCGGACCATCGACATTGCTCGAGTGAAAGGTTGAGAAGAGAATGGGATGACCTACGGCTGTGCTGCGTTGAAGCGTCGGTTCCCGTCCATTCTGTCGAACGAAGAGTATTGATATAACTTCAGTGGACATCTAGAATGGATCTGAATCACTTCCACAGTCTTCCAAGTCATGGCCACGGCTGTGCGAGTCACGACCATGCCCATTGACGATAACCAGAACATTGCGAGGGCTGATGCACATCCATTTGCCCTCGTCTGTGGTTGTGACTTTATCAAGTCCGTCCATGGATATGACTCTTAATATGTCCGCAGACATAACTCTTCATGATTCTGAGGATATGACTCATCTAGAGCGGGGAACGATGGGAGCCCTTCTTGTGAGCAGAGATCTTCTGTTTCCAATCAGGACCTCTCTCTGTTTCTCTCTCTCTCTCTCTCTCTCTCTCTCCCTTTTCCTTATGGTGTTTACCTTCACCTTAGGAGATGGAGGATTTGAAGAATAAGATTTTCTTTCCTCTTATGAAGCGTTTATTGATCTCATTCATGAGTTCAATAATGTTCATATATAATTCTGAAGTTTAACTCTCCACCTGTGATCGTTCCTACTGCTGTTGAAACTCTTCTGAGCTCAAGAAAATATTCGAGAACACCTCTTGATTTTCTTGGCTAAGGACAGATGAGATGTTAGTGGAGTGGGGAATGAGTGAAATGACTAGTCTCTTTTCTTTCCCCTTTTTCCTTTCTTCTCTGCCTATGGACAGCTTTGAAGAATGACACATCATACGCTGGAATGGGTTGATGCAGGTGAGTGTTGCAGTCTTGCTGTTATAGCATTTATATGTTCCATACAAGTATGCTTCTCAGTAGCCTTTACTTCTCTCTCCAGCAAGGGGATTGAGGAGTGGTGGTAATTCCATTGCATGTGGCTGACATGGTTTGTTGCTTGAACAGATGTAGTTCTCTTTGACTTCCATATATAGTCTTTACCTCTCTCTCCAGCAAGGGAAGTGAGGAATGGTGACAAACCCATTGCATGTGGCTGACATGGTTTGTTGCTTGAACAGATATAGTTCTCTTTGTCTTCTATATATGCAATTAATAAAGGGGGTGTTGTCCTTTCATCATAGGGCAACTCCTCTTTTGAGTAGCTTACTGAACTTATGTCATCATAGGGGATGTCCTTACAGGACGTCTCCTCTGTTGACAATACACCTTCCATTCACAGTACTAGGACATCTCTGTCGACTGTGCGAAGTCCATTGACAGTAGAGTACTTATCACATTTCTACATAGAACATCTTGTCATAGAACTTCCCCCTGGGTTATCCTATCAACTTCTCTGTATACAGTGCTGATAAATGGAGTTGCAGTAGCATGCTCGAAAGCGTCAGTCAGACACATTCCAGGATGAGGGATGTATGTCAGACAAGTTCTGTCACTGGAATCTATACCCTTGCACGGGTACAAGAGTTCCAGTTCTTTGGCAACGTGAAGTGATTGAGCATGCCTACTTTCCCTTTTCAGTTTCTACTACCAGATTGGTTTTAATACCAATAACATGTATACAAGAAGTTTCATGTTCATGGAATTTTGAATGCCAATAACATGTGTACAAGAAGTTTTATGTTCATGGAATTTTGAACGATGGTTCATAGCTATGCCAAACAACTTTCACTTCCGGTATCGATGAGATCTTACTGATAAGGACAGTAGAATTCATCGGGATACTGATCTCTCTCTTTTCTAATTTCCTTCTTCTCTACCAAGACAGGTAGGAAGATAAGACCTATCAGATATTGGACCTATAGAATACACGTGACTGAAGTATTCCAACTGAGCAGATATGTCTTTCAAGTGATCTGGAGACTAAGTTTTAAAAACTTATTTTCAGTCAAGGAACGGTGTCTGGAACCCCTTTCCTTGGTCCTCGTGCTGTTACATTACTCCTATGAGGAGTGGGAGATTTAGGCAGTAATTGCTGCTTACAGTCCGTGTGATAACAACGTCACCACGATACTAACGACAGTGTAGTTCTCAGACAGACAGAAGTACTTTCAGTAAGATGGCCAGCAAAGTCATCTTTATGTCTGTCGCATTCAGAAAGGACATGTAGTTCGAGTACTGGGATAGGATGTATTTGTGAAATTCACATGCATATCCTCTTACCTTGAAGTGTTGATCATAGGTAGAGGGATCATTTCTCTGCCTAGGGGAATGACCTTTCAAATATACCCTGCAATATCCTGGTGGTCATCAGTACGTTTGAGGCAACATTTCTAGGGACCACAGTCATTCATCGATCTATGGCATCCAGGAAGAACCTGTCGATCTGGGACTAGCATAGAATGTAATTGTGCAGTTCACATTCTTATCCTTTTACCTTGGGTTATTGCCCTTGGGTCCTTGGACTCCTTTTCCTTGGATCCTTGGTGGGTGCTCTATAAGTCATGTAGTTTACCCAGCTCTTAAGGACAGGTTGCATCTCGCCTAAGGAGTGTGGCTACAGGGAGAAGGGTTGGCGGGACTGGATTCCTACCTTCCTCCTGTTTTCTGTCCTTTTCCAGTGGACAGAGGAGCTGGACTGGCTTGCATGCAGGTGATCCGCATAACTGAGTACCCTGTCTATAATCCAATTTTGTTTGATTAATAGATCCATTTCCTACCTTCTCTCTAGCAAGGAGAGAGAAGGACTGACTATGGGCAAGCCAGATGGTTATTTTTAGCTACATAGTTCCGCACCTTTCGAATCAAGGGTTTTCATACTTTCTTTTGATTTGAAGTGCCCAAAAGTCTGGCAGTTGAACATCCCACATATCCAACAGATCAGAGGTATGGTATCCTTTCTTTGCTCTTTCGAGACCAGAAAGAAAATACCAGGTAAGCTGAACTACCAGTCAGTTCAGAGAATTACTTGGAATCCTCCCTCCAATCGTAAGTCTCCATGTGTAAAGACCGATGGTTTGTATTCGTGTAGGAACAAATGACAAATTTTTAATTAATTTGTATTTTTCCTAACATACAAACCTGAGGTCTTTACATAAAAGGTACACCTCTTACCACCCCTCATTCTTTTACCTGGGCCAAAGGTAAACTGTAGAGATTGAATGCATACTGGTTGGGTGGGCGATACTTCTGCCCCTACCGTAGGTAACTGTTATCATAACCACCTTGCAAAAGTTTAACAGCCGGACTTCCAGTTTTGCCGAAAGTTATCCATATGTAAAGACCTCAGGTTTATATGTTAGGAAAAATACAAATTAAATGCAAATTAATTAAGAATTTGTCATGTATATCATTCGTTGGGACTTATTAAGGGGGCGGGGTTCATGTACTGCTGGTCAGAAGCGCCCGGGTCATTTGTCATTTTCCTTTTCATGACTTTATCTTTCATGATTTTGGCACACAAGGAAGCGCGTTTGAATTGTATTCAAGTTTATAAATTTTGTAATCCTACCATCCATGTAAAAAAGGTTGATTTTTATTTGTAATTGTGTGTACTATATAGAATGCGTCTGTGCTTGCTGAGCTTTTTATACAAAGTTTATTTTTTTGGTTTCAGAAAAAGTACAAGAAAGATTTCAGGCGGCAATTCTAATTCCAGTGATTCATCAGATGACAGTATGTCGTCGGTTACCATGGCACTGTTGGGTGGAAAAACTGGGAAGAAGTTTTTCAAGAAGTTGTTGAGTGATGTCTTGACGGATGCTCAGAATCAGGTAGCCAATAATTTCTTGACATTGATTATAGATTATAGATCAGTTTAGGAGACACCAGGTCACAATTCTAGACATATCTATGCTTGCCCATAAGATTTTTTCATGAATTAGAGGTGAAAATTAGAGCTTGGTAAAATTGAACAAGTGAGATGGCAGAAACAGTGTTTCACATCTTAAAAGACAAATGATGTACTTTCTATTCTTGCACAGTGCACACTGTAAATGGTGTCCCCCATGGGGTGGTACTTCTCATTGGCAGGTGGAACTCTTGAAAGACTTAGGATATGTAAATCTCACATTATAACTGTAAAAATTAAATTTTAGTTTTTTTTGCTTGATTTATTTTGTTTTTTATTAGGTTGTTACTATTCATAATTAAAAGTTTTCCCCAAATAAGAAAATTTTCAGTCACTTTTCATAATTCATATGAGAGTTTTAAGGGTTTCAGAAGTTGAATATAGTTATTTGCTTCTTTGGAAGCTAAAACTCAGATAAATGGAAATGTTATAATCTTTTTGAAGCCAAGTAAAAATAGCAGTTATATGTGCATGAGTAAATATTAAATGTAAAGAGTAATAAGAGGGGCGTGAGTGCAAATTTTGTGCCTTTACAAACAAATGCTGGCATATAAAGCAAAAATCATCATAATGGTGTTCTGGGACAGCAGTGAGATAAGGTCTTGGCACTACTGGTGTGGAATGAAGGAGTCAGAAGAATGAGAGTGTACTCTGAAGGATACAGATTGGTGCGACTGAGGTATGCCTGACATAGGAACAATTATCTGGTGATTAATGTTTTTTTTTGGTGAAAAGTGGTGTTAGTATCCCTAAAGCATGTTATCTCCCTCCTTGTAGAACTCTTCAGTCGCACTTAAACCTTTAAGTCTTAGAGGAACACATCCACTCCCTCCTTCTGGATCTCCACTTCTCTGCACCTACTCTTATTATGGTTTGAAATTAGATACCATCAACAACTCAGCAGGACACTCCCCAGACAATCTTGTGAAATACCCTTGTGTATGAACATTGTCCCATGCTAAGTGTTTTTGCTCTGAATGATCATATGGTTGGCTGTGTTCCTTTTTTATGAAAGAAGTGTGTGTTTGGTGAAGGGAAGTGATAATCATCTCTTCCCCTTGTGGGTTTTGAGTAAGTACCTCATTCATATTCTTTGTGGAAAATTCTGATGCGTCAGTATTTATTTTTCCCTTGTTTGTAAGTGATTTCTTAATCATTTTGAGTATATGTTTCAGTGTCATTTTTTAACTTGCAGGGGAAGGAATTTCATATTTGTGCTCTGTTAGAATACATGCTTCTTGTGGTTTTTCATCATTACTGACGTATGTTATGTTGAGGATTTAAGCTTTTTATATGTTGCCTTTTCCTATAACTTGTCTCTCTGCAGGCCCCAGTGGGTTTATAGTTGGTTGACTCTGTCCATAAGGGTTTTCAGCTGAAGATTTAAAGAAAAGAAAGAAAAAGAAAAAGCTGTGGTAGACTGTTAAACTGTACAAACTGTTGCATGATTAAAATATGCGTGTTTGGTGTTAGGAAGCAAATTTTTTGGTGAGTTAGTGTCCCAGTCTCTGTGGGTTAAGCTGTTTAGTGTAAGAGGTGGTGGAGTTGTTTGTGGACTTCTTTTCTGTGGTTGAGCATGCATGATAGTGACCCACCTTCACCAAGCCACAGCACACATTAGAGGTTGCTTGCTGAGGCTTCCCACTTCTTCATATGTTCCATAGGCAAAGATCCCCATGTCTTGTACATATATCCTGATAGGGAGTTGAATAAATCAGAATTTAAGCAATTGCAGAGACACTATTGGGTGTCAGTATACGTAGGAGTTGATCTCAGTAATGTACTGTGTTTATGAATCAATAAGTATTTTGAATTTATGTAATGTCTTGGTTGTTCTAACCTAAAAGTATTAAGGCATAAAAATGGCTGTCTTGTGTTTATGGAATAAGCTTAAAGTTTTTTGAGATTGCATCAAAATTTGAATGATTTTGCGTACAGAATAATTACATGAAAATCAAATATGTATGTGTTGTGTTGTTAGGAAAATTTGGCAGATCCTTTGTTTAATTTTTACATGTAATAGTGGTATTTAGACAGGACTTTTAAAGATTTTATCCTTTTAATTGTAATACAGTTTGTTCCAAGCTGTGGTTGATGCAAGTTTTCATTCATGTCACTTTTATTGACAGGTTACTGAAGCAAAGGAACTGGAGAAGAGTAAAGTAATAGAGAAAATATTAAAGCCAAGACACCCACTTAATGATGTAAGCAATGTAATTAAATCTGATATGAAAACAGTGGAAAATGTTACCTTTTCTCAAATGAGTGATGGATTAACCACTGGTATCTTTAATGGATGTGACCAACCTTTAACTAGCACTACTTTCAACTCGAAGCGTCATGTTAGGAAGTCCACTCGCCTTTCAACAAAAAGAAGTTTGCATAATGCCATATTTGAGAAGATGTCGCCTTTATGTCAGAGGTCAAATTATTCTCCACTCCTGTCTTGTTCAAAATTGGATGAAACAACTTGTCAAGAAAGCACTATCTTAGTTATGAATAACTATGGAGCTTCCCCTGAACTACAGTCAAAACAGCCCTCTGCAAATTCAAAAGCTAATTGTTTAGAAGAAACAATGTTGTACCAAGAAGTTTTGAATCTTCCAGCTACTTCTGCAGTTCATTCAAAAGATGAGACATTTGTCTTGAAGTCCAGTTTCATATCTCAGTCACCTGCAGTTCATTCAAAAGATGAGACATTTGTCTTGAAGTCCAGTTTCATATCTCAGTCACCCCTTCAGATAGACCGTGTAAATAAAGGTAGAGCTCCTGTGAGGCGCTCAACAAGGCTGTCAGCTTTGAAAGCAACTCAACGAAATTTTGAGATTCTAACAGGAACTAGTCCTGCAGCTTCATTATGCAGAAAGAAGGTAACCAAAGGTAAGGTATCATAGTTACATAGTTATTATTGACCTTTTTTTATGTGAGTTTGGGCCTTTGCATCCAAATTTCTTCATGTTTCATAATGTAGCCATATACTGTACTGTGTAGGCTTTTCATTCATGTTTTTGATTTCCTGTTTTTCTGCGTTTCTTAAGGAATTAATAACTGTTAATTATCTTTCATCACTGGAGTATACCAACTCTCCAACTACTGTAATAGAAAAGTTTTCTGTTGGGGGAAAAAAGGATAAAAATTTTTGGAGTCATGTTTGTAAATAGGGAATAGGCCATGAAAAGAGAGTGAGGTTTGATGTTTTTGGTTGGGAGGTATCAAAATGATTGGATTTACTGAGTAATAAGTGTTGAATAGAATGAATTCTGATGCCTTGGAAATGCTGGTTAATTTGTAAGCCACAGATGATAATTCATGATGAAGAAACGGAGCTGTCATACTTCGTAAGTTTTGGAATATTCCTGATTGTGGACAAGGACAGGCATATGCAATTTATACAAGGGTATATATTTATTCCTAAGTGCTTTTGCGGCATAGAACATAAAATTTTATATTTTTTATGGTCTTTTGTAACCTTTTAATAAAAGGATTTTGACAAAGGAAAAATCTATTTCTGGGGAGGGGCCCGTGTCACCCGGTGAAAAAGTCCATTCAGCACTTATTTCTAGGTAATTCCGTTGCTAGATACCAGAGAAAAGCTAAATGTAAAGCTGGGGTTACTACCCCCAGAGCGAGCTCCAAGAAATAGAGTCATGTATGGTAAAGGGTGAGATTGTCACAATCACGGGACCCTGCCCTATAAAGATTCCCAATGTCAAAAGTCCCAACATACATTATATGCATCAGATTTTCTTGTACTTGAAGACTGTGAAAATCATCAGGATGTTAAATGCAATATTTCATTTTGTCATTGACAGTAAAGGTTTATTGATCTCTATAATTTGATTTACAGTCCTAATTTGGACATGATTGAAGTCATACTAATTAACAAATGAAATCATATCACTTGCCTGCTTTTTTTCATGTCCATACCCGGTTGATTATATAGTCTCTATTATATGTACTGCACAGTTGTAGAAATGTTCACAGAATTGCATAAAATATATTAAAATTCAGGTATGATAATGTGTTATTAAAGTTAAATTAGATTACAAGAGCTGAATCGAATATAGACAACCTAATTGGTTACTTATTAAATTCAGGCCCTCAACCAAATGCAACAGTTCTGGTTGCAGGAGATGCAAGCACAACCTTAAGTACTCCAGCAGTGACCAGATGGAAATTAGTTATGAGTCCCAGGTTACAAGAGGACTACTATAAGGAGATCTTGGAGTTACTGAATACTGGAACTGTTCGTCAACTTCAAGCCCTTCCTACCATCGGCCCAAAAACCGCCATGGTTTTGTATAATTACAGGTAAGTTCAGTAATGATGCCTCAGTGGAATTACTTTAAAACTATTTTACTTTTTTTTTAACAAAGTCTGAAAGCAAATTCATGTTTTAATCACAAGAACTTTTGCAATACGTAGGGTTTGATGGACAGGTCAGAAATATGAAAGTTGTGACCATAAGCTATTGTATGTAGAAAAACTCCTTTTGTGTAGTTTAGAGGGGGGCAATCATAGTGGCCTACTATTGGTAGCATCAAAGTCATCATAGATGTCAAATTTATTTTCTCCACACTAGGCAGCTACAGCATTTTGTGTTGACACATGGATGATAGTAGACTTGATACATTTAGTAATCAAGAATCTTGGTTTGAATTCAAATAATACAATTAGCTTAAAAAAAAATATTTTGAAGCTAGGCTGTACCATGACCATCCATGGTTCTGGGTTCAAGGTCCTTTGCTTATTTTGTTTAGCTTTCATTTATGTAGCTATTTATTCATTTGTTCATTAATGTTAATAATTTTAATTATATATTTATTTCTCTCGTTTCTGTGCTGTAGTTTTTTTTTTTTTTTTGTAAAAGTTGATTCTTTTTATGGAAATTTTCTTGCGAGCTCATGGTCTTTTGGTTTGGCAAGTGCTTTGAAAACATTTGTGTTCCTAAAGAGATACAAACTGACACCTTTTAAGTGGTTAATATCTGAATGTGTAGCTGAACAACTGGATGAACATAGCCTCCCAGTTGATCTTGCCACCATGTTTTGGCTGCTTCTGCTTTTGTCTCTGCTTAATGAATGTAGCTCGGTTTTTATTTCTGTGTTTCTTTATTTTTTCTGCTTGTCTTTTGTTTGCATCTTTTGTTTTTATTTGTTGTCTCCTGCTATGTTTTTCTGTCTTGTGGAGAAAAAGTTTAAGCAAGGTAGATGCGAGGATCTGGGATGGCCTTGTGGCTGTTACATGTCTGCAGCATTGGTAGGCCTGTGTAAGTATTGTTCTCATTGTTGAGGTAAAGTCTGTGTCCATTATTTCTTATTTGAGGAGTATGTGAATAGGTTTAGTAGGAAGAAAAATAAGGAAAAGAGGCATTTGCCTTCCTTGTCAGGGAGTTTTACTGCACTGGTGAAATCAGCAGATACTGTGGTGTCCTTTCTTCTGCCATCTTCTGTTCCTTTACCACCTGAGAGTGCTTCTCATGAGTCGAGAACTAACTCTCTCCCAACCAAGAAAGTTTGCTATTCTTTGCCTGATATTGTTGCTTCTGGGGTAGATGTTCCATCTACATCATCTTCCCCTTCTAATAAGAATGACCATTTATTGTTTTATCTTGAGAAAATTTAGCTTGAACTGAATTTTCCATAGCCCATCTTTGTCCACTTTTCTTGTTCGCTTGGTGGAAGTGAAGTACAAAGAACTCTCATCCCTAAATCATCTGTAGCAGTGGTTTTCCTGTTAATGGTAATGCTCCTGCTGTCCACAGCTCATCCTGTGCCTACAGTTACTAGCCAGCTAGAGCAGTTACTAGAAGTTGATGTTCTTGCTGCCCTTCCTCCAGATGAGCATACTGCCATAGCACTGTCCTGTACTAGTTTTGGTCAGACAGCAAGTGTGCTTTTTGGTAAGAAGAATGGAAATGTTCCTGCTTGTCGTCTTTATCATCGTGTTGTTTGTTGTCATCATTTCCCTCTTCACAGCAGTCTGGCAGATGCAAGAGGAAGAAGAGTTAGTTAGTTATAAATGATTTGTTTAACCAGACCTCTGAACTCTCGTAGGGTTCTTCTCGGGCTGGAAAAGGAAGAAGAGTAGACCGGGCAGTAGTCTTAGGAAATGTAGATAGTCTCCTTGATCCAAGGGCATACTTATGACAAGGTGATCTGGTGGACAGTACTCTCAAACTCGCTCCAGTGGATGAATGAAAAGTAATCATTCCTTGGATCTTCTTGTTTTCAGGATCCCATTACTTGGTAATAGTCAGGGTGTGCTGCATATAGACACATTACTCATGGAGTGTGATGTGGCTCTGCAAAAATTTACCTCCCGTTTTCAGGGATTCTTATCTGCCCATAACTTTATCTGGTATACTTTTCACCAGACTTGTAATGGTTTTCGTGTAAATGATGTTTCTTGCAGACCCTTATCCCAAGACCATTTTCTTGTAGGTGGAATGTATTGTCCAGGAATTTTTAGGACACCACCCGCCTAAAAAATGTTTCCTCTTAAAAGGCATTGGTTTGTATCCCATGGGAACTGATATCAAATTTTTCACAGTAATTTGTATTTTTCCTATGTACACAAACCAAAGCCTTTTGATATACAGTCATACCCTGAACTTAGGTGAGGTTAGGTTCCAGACCCCCTCATGCCAGCCGAATTTTCATGCGTTTTGCACGGTCTCTAAAAATGCTAAGAAATGCTTATTTCTAGAGTTTAAACACTAAATATGACTTATCATGCTCCTAAAGTATTAAGCTAACTTTTACATGAAGTTAAAGCTACTGTAATTTTCGTTTAAAAGTTGGCTTAATACATTACCCTTAAAAAAAAGAAATAAATGGTTGACATAAAAGAACTTCTTTATTCTATCTCTTTCTCTTTGTTCTGAAATGTTCTGTCTCTATGTTTTAGAATGGCGCATTTACAGTTCATAGACAGTACACGTAAAATTAGATCAATTTAAAACTATCTACTTTACAGGTAAAGACGCACAGAGAAACAGTAATACGTAGGTAGTAAAAAATGTGTGAGTGCTAACTACGAACGAGAGAGAGAGAGAGAGAAGAGTTGTCCTTACTTAAGAGAGTGAAATTATTTACGAATTATTACGGACACAGCGAGAGAGAGAGAATTACAAGAATCATTTGACCTACTAATTGGCAACACTACACCTTCCTGTCGCATTAAATTGACATATTTGACAGCTTTGCCTTCAAACTTCTCCTCAACACATTAACAAAAGATGAGGGAATGATATTTGTGTGTTTAAAATATGTATCACATATGAATTTTGTAATTACAGTTATATTATTATTATCATTATTATTATTATTATTGATATTTGAAAATTAGTACTTATGGTAAATCATTCATTTACCATACAAAACAAATAAACATATATATATATATGTACCATAAAAAGTCTATGATCTCAGTAAAAGAGAGAGAGAGAGATAGAATTATTATTTTTATTATTTAATGTTATTTAATTTACACATAAAAGCGTGAAAACTTAAAAATTACATAAATAATTAAACAAACAGTTTTGCAGGGTTTCTTGAAGATTCGCAAACGTTTGCGTGTCTGTGAAAAGCTTGTCTATGACAATTAATTAGGTTTCAATGAAAAGTTTGTGTGTCTGTGAATTCATGCAACTCAAATCACGCAAGTTCAGGGTATTACTGTATTCCCACCTCTACCACGTTTAGTCCTCCACACGGAAGATCGACTTGGGCTTACTGTACTTGCTGGGCTTCTTCCTGGAACCCACACTATCTCACTGTGCCACCAAACGGCTAAACCTTGTAACTGCATTCATTAAATCATTCAGTTATGCATGAAAGATAGTTTCAGTTTGAAAAGTTTTGTTTTATGTATCTAGAAACAATACAAATTACTTTGAAAAATTTGGCATATATCTGGAATCTTGTGCCAGATAACCATCCCCAGTGCTTAGGTCTGAATGTATTCATATACCAGACGTTTCCATCCCCAAAGACTGTGAGATTCGGTTATGGGAAAACGCGTATATTTTGATATTGAAGTTCTCAGTATATATTGATATTGAAGTTTGTCCTTAAAATTATCCATAAATTTCTTTCTCTCAACAGACAGATGTATGGTAAATTTGATTCTGTTGAGGATTTAGAAAAAATTCCAGCTTTGCCAAAATCTTTTTACATGCGGTTCATGAAGGTAAGTGAAAAATTCAGTAGTTTTACTTTTTTAGGTCAGATATCTTTGCTTATACTGTAATGCAATATATGATTTTTAAAAAAATTTAATTGAGTTGTGTGTATTAGATCACTTAAATCCGTATTGATCACTGAAATCCCGCCTTGAAAATTATGAGATGCATTCATACGATTGACAAACCCAATACTGAAGAAGATAATAAAGAAGTCATTACTAAAGAAGATAATCAAGAAGGTATTAGAACAGTGATATAATTATGTGAATTGGCACACTTGACGTTCTTTGGGATAGGCATGATTACTTACTTGAAATTCTGAAATATTAGCTAAAATCCAAGAGGACAGCCATTACTACAGGTTCTTTGAAATTAGCAGGTCTGAAGTTTCATAGTAGAAAAAGTCTAACATACAAAGTATGTATATACTTAATAATTTTATTGTATGCCCAAGTATGAAAATACTGAATTCTGCTGATTTGAAAATTCAGGATGGTTATTGCTTCGTTAGTATGAAGTTCAAACTTGCAGAAGCATGACTGGTGCTTGTAACCCTCTGTAAAAATAAAAAGAATTAAGTTAGAAATAAAGCCATGTAAAAATGAAAAAGTAGTAAGCTAGAAATAAACACTTCTTGAAAACTATAGTTTATCATTGTATTATCAGTCAGTCGTCATGAGCACATTATGGGGATAAATTTGAAATAAAATAATGGAAGATTAACAAAATTATTTTAAGGGTTTGTTTCTGTAACTTAAGTATCAGTTGCAGCATATGAAATTAAAGCTAACCTTACTGCCTTCAGTTTTTGTCTCATGAAGGGAAACCAATGAAAGAAGCTACAGTATCTCAAGTATGAAAGCTGACAAGAGGGTAGTGTTACCTCATCCCAACAACTGTAGTCCAGGGGAAACTTTGGACCCCTGATGTTGGGTATGTGATGGGGAAACCTTAGCCTTTGTTTACGTTCATACTTAGAAAAAGCTTCTTTCATTGGTTTCCCTTTATGGGGCAAGGAATGAAGGCAGTAAGGTTAGCAATAATTTCATATATTTCAACCGATATCTGCAGTTATGAAAAATCCTTAAAAGAAATTTTGTCAGAATCTCCAGTATTTTAATTTTATCCAGATAAATTTTTGAGGTGCTGCATACAATATATGAAGATCTAATGTATTTGTTCTGGACAAACCCTTTGGGCCAGCCCCTTGAGAGTTGATCTGAACTCACCGGTCTGGTAAAACCATTTGCTATTAGTAGTGTCTGTAGTTGTACATTCACATTCCAGTATTTCTCAATTTTTTTAAATGTAGCAAAAGTTTGAGGTAACAGTAAACTCAGACTTTGGCCTTAGTAACTTTAAACACCAGCTGACATCATATACAAGAACAGATACAGTGGGCTGATGTCTTACATGTTTAACATCATGCACACTTTTGCAAATGGATTGGTGAAGTACCCTGCATTGTTTTAATGTCATTATTTAAATCATTCCAATAAATAGTGAATGAATATGCCATGGTTATTAGTTACCACTGAGGAGGTGGCGATTCCAGTGCTGGCTTCTGGAAATACTTGCCTTGCCAGATGTGCTGCTCATCAGATATGCTTGATAAGAGCCTCTTGCATGGTAGGGACACTTGTGTATTCTTTTTCACAGACATGATTATTGAGGGCTTTATTTAAAATTTTAACTGGATAAGTCAAGGAGTAAAAAACAGTGAATTATTTTCATACTTATGGGTTTCATTGGTATACACCGTATCACAAAAGGTGCAGACAGATGATGAAATATTCTTTGAGCTTGAAGAATTTCATAGGTTTGGAAGCAGGTTTTCCCTCTTTCTCTAAAGACGCACACTATCACAGCCAATTGCAGCAGGGGAATATAATAACCTACAGAGGTTCTCTTCAAGCATACTAGTCTGTGGAATGGTAAACAAATCTTTCTTTCATCTGCCATCTATACAGCCCACCACTATGTTTTGACAAAAAGCTGAGTGTCAGTTTCTGCATGGGAATAGCTAGTTGTCTTACCATGCATTGTACTTCATCATCTTCATTTCTCATGCCAATTCTGAGGCAAATATTAGTTACTAGTTGCCACTAGTAACTAATATTTTATTGTAGCATGGAGGTTAAGTTACAGTTCCTTCAGTCTCATTTTGAAGAAAATTGGATCAATTCTGGGGAACTTTTCCTATATCTGTTACTGGGTGCCAGTTTCCTTTTCTTTGTAATCTCATGAGCGATTGCAGTGTCTGAAAAAGCATGTGTCGAAAAATGCAATCACTGCATCTGTATCTGTTGGCATACTTGTGTATAATTCAAATACTCTTGATCAGCCCATACAATGAAAGTTTGATGCTTGGGTCAGATAGCACTTGTTAGATGTGCTTTATCAATGGTACCAGCTCTGGTTTGTCTGCATCCAATTCTGCCTGCTTCTTAGGCAAGCATAAGTTCTAGTTGGTTTCTGTTGACGAGTTCTCTAAGCTGATAGGACCTGGCAAGCTTTTTCATGTAAGTCTTCTAGATGTCCACATTCTTTATCCTCTTTCTTTTGCTGTCCTCTTGTGGTACTGAACATTACATTGTGGAGATGAGGTAAGTAAGAGGCAGTGTCTGGGTACTTTCTAATTTAATGTCACAAATTTCTGACAAGACATGGACTTCTGCAAATGGAAAGGTAGCATCTAACATCAGAGCAAGGCAGGCATAATTTTATAGTTAGGTGTGTTTTCTCGTGCCTGGAAAACAGTTAACAATTCTTTGTACAAAATAAGGAAAGTTCTCCATTACATATGGTTCGAAAGCTTGAAGTGTTTTACGTTTACAGATGGTTTTGGTTTTACATATGAGATTGTAATTCCTACAAATACATGAAAATCAGTGCTTCAGCTGACCGTATTTAATCCGTGTTTTCTTGGGAACTCGATGTTCTGCTGTAGGTCAAGTTTGTTGTTTTGGATGGCGAACTCCTGGAGGGCCCAAGCGGGGCCCTACAGTTCCCCCCACAAAAACAGACTCATGGAGATTGGCCATCTTTTAGGGTGTATGCTGGTTTCAGCTTGTCTATCAAGACCCAGATAGTTCTCCCGTCCACTGACATCTGGTAGCGCTTGTCTCTATGCTGCAGGATTCGGTGAGGTCCAGAGAGGGGGGTGCCGGTGTGCATCAGTTCTGATAAACGCATATTTTATTCGGCCCAGTTCTTCAGGGACATACGCTTTCCTGGCTATGACGTATGTTCTTTTTTCTGGCATGATTTGTTTTGATACTCTGCGGACATTAGAGGGGTTGGTTGACTTTGTCAGGTTTTTGAAAACGTCTGCTGGTATTGCTAGTCACTTTCCATGGATTGCTTCGCTGCTATTGTTAGTGGCTGTCCATAGAGTGCTTCTGCCGCTGGTGCGTTAAATGCTGCAAGTGGGGCTGTTCTCAGTCCTAATAAAATCCACGGCAACTTTTTTCTCCACCTCCCATCTCGGCATTTGGCTGTGAGCGCTGTTTTCAGGGAGCTGTGGAACCGCTCTATCATACCATTTGCTTCTGGGTTGTATGCTGCCATGTGTTTTATTTTTGTCCCGAGGCTGGTGGCAAGGGAGTTCTATAGGGTAGACATGAAGTTTGCCCCCCCCCCCTACTTTCCGCTGGTTGCTGTTTGACAGGTATTGCATCAGGCCATCTGGTATTCTGGTCGATGATGAAGAGGTATCTGTACCCCTCAGAGGGGGTAAGGCATTGATTCGTTGCATTGCATTGTGGTATCCCTAACTCTGTATGCCTCGTGACCTTGGATGTTTGGCAGGGGAGACATTCTTGAGCCCATTTCTTGAGGACCGACTTCATGGCCTACCAGATGTATCGTTCCGCCATGATACAGGCGGTGGAATTGCTGGAGTTGTGTGACAGGTCATGGGCGAGACTGAAAGCCTTCCTCCTTAAGACGACGAAATGGTAAGTAGGGTGAGGGTGTCCAGTACTCGTTTCGCAGGCGATGGTCATCTCCATCTTCTATAGCAAAATCCCTCCACGTGAGGGCAGGACTTTCCTGCCAAAGTCGCTGCAGGTCCACATCATCCTTCTGGGCTGCTGCAATCATGGGATATATCTCGATCTGGATGGCGTTGATGGTATTTCTGGAAAGGGCGTCTGTGATGTTGTTGGAAGAGCCCTTCAGGTACCTGATGGTGCAGGAGAACTTGGATATTGCAAACAGGTGATGCTGCTGCTGCGCTGACCAACAGTCTCCATTTTTGGTGAAGGCGTGGACCAAGAGTTGCTGTCCGTTTGCACCACGAACTGCCGTCCCTTGAGCATTTGTCGGAAATGCCAAACAGCGTGGTGGACTGCCAGCAACTCTCTGTCAAAATGGGAGTGTTTCTGTTCCTCTGGAGAAAGCTTTTTGCTAAAGAATGCCAACGGCCGACGACTTTCGTCTGTATCTTGCTCGAGTACTGCGGCCATTGCTGTGTTACTTGCTTCAGTTGTCAGAGTTAGGGACCTATTGGGACAGAGGAATCATTAGTGTTGCTACGGAACTCGGCTTGTTCGGCTAATTGAAAAGCTGTCTCTTGTGTGTCAGAACAACATAAAGAATTTGGCTTTCCCTTTAAGCATTTATGTAAAGGGGACATGATTTCAGCTAGGTTGGGTGTGGATCAGTGGTAATAGTTGATCATGCCAGCAGATTCTTGGATCACATTGGTATTTGTCCTTGGGAAATCAGTGATGGCTTGGACCTCCGTCGGGAGGGGTTTGACTCCTTCGGGGCTTATTTCTCCAGGACTTGCCTTACTTCCTTTATGTGCTGTTTATAGTTGGGGCTGGATATCAGGATATTGTTGACACAAACAATGCAGCAGGGGAGGTTCCCCAGTTTCTCATCCATGAGGCATTGGAAGATTGCACCAGCATTTTGAAGGCCGAAACAGCTGTAGTTGAAGGTGTATGTCCTGAAGGGGGTTATGATAGCTGTTTTTTGTATCTTCTTTTGCTACCTGGACGTGGTAGTACTCCTTCAGCAGGTCAATATTTGTGAATACTTTGGTGCCTTCTAGCTGGTTTGTTATGCCAGTAATATTAGGCAGGGGTATCTATATGGTATTGTTTTGACACTGCGTCGTCGTTAATCACTGCAGGGCCACCATATACCATCTGCTTTAGGTACCATGTGGAGTGGGGATGCCCACAGGCTGGCAGATTCCTGCCTGTTCCATGGCATGGAATACTTGTTTGGAGTAGGCTAGTTTGTCCGGGGCCAAAAGTCTGAAGCGTGTGTCGACTGGGTGGCCCTCGGTGACGATGTGGTGCTTGATATGGCATTTTGCGAGGCTCGTTAGGTCGTGCTGGAGGACATCTTTGAATACTTCAGGAAATTCATGAAGGAGGTGACACATCTTTGGTCCCAATGTGGGGTTTGCTGTTGTTCTTGGAGTGATGGGTGCTATAGAGCTGTCTCTGCGAATCAGCTGCTGTCTTGCTACATCTACCAGCATGTCATGGGCTCTCAGGAAATCTGGTCTTGATAGTGTGATTGTGACGTTTGCTGTGATGAATGTCCAACTGTATGGTGTGCTGTTGAATGATAATTTTATTGTTCTTTTTCCATATATTTTAGGTGGGGCACCACTGACAGTAGACACCTGGAGAGTGCTGGGGGTGGGGTTGAGGCGTTCGTACAGGTTGGATGGAACAAACGACTTACATGCGCTTGTGTCGACGAGGAATTGTTTGTGGATATATCATCTGTGGTGTAAAAACATGTGGAGTGTTTTCGTTTGTACCTGGAAGAAAGACGGCAAAAGATAGACTTGTTCCCTGTATAGGCATCCAGTCTGCCCATCGCTAATGGATAGTTGCTTGATAGCAGGTAGCAGTTCTCGTATTTTTGGGCCTCACTTGCGAATCTCTAGTGGAAGAAACATAGGCTCTTTGGATGTTCTTTTTTGATCCTGTGTTTATGTTTATTCTCCTTCCTGTAGTTTTGGAAGCGGTGTATGGGAATGGCTGGGCCCTCTGGCTCGCTGTCCGGTTCTGTCGCTTTGTTGCTGTGGTTGTTGGGTGGCTGCTGCTACAGGTGGTTGAATGGATTCTAATGATGTCTGGGCCAGATGAACTGTGTCTACCATTCTCAGGAATTCACTAAGGGGCATGGTGGATGCGTTGGGTATCGCGACTGTTTGGCTTGGCAACTTTATCAGGAGGCCCTCCCTCACAAGGTCTAGCATCGTTTCTGATTGGCCGTTTGCGTCAGGGATTGCTAATAGCCATCTTAGTTGTTTGTAGATGTGTGATGGCTGTTGGTCTCCTGTCTATGAATTTTCTAGCTCTGAGGGCAGGGGTCATGCTGAAGGACAACTTCAGTTGTGACTTCAACCTCTCATACGTGGCAGTGGTCTGTTGCTTGGCTGGCCACTCTGCGATTTGTTCGAAGACGTCGTCTGGCAGGAACTCTAGGACGGCGTCGGCTTTGTGTGATGACGATGTAATCTTTTGGGTCTGAAGATGTTTCCACTCTGAAGAACCAGGCCAGGTTGTGCATCATGAGTAGGGCCAGGTGGACAGGTGCAGCTGTGGTGTTGTCGCTCATTGAGCTGGCAATGTCAGTCATCTCGGTGGTCACCAGTGTGGAAATGAGGTGAGTAAGAGGCAGCGTCTGGGTACTTTGTAATTTAATGTCACAAATTTCTGACAAGACATGGACTTCCGCAAACGGAAAGGTAGCATCTAACATCAGAGCAAGACAGACATAATTTTACAGTCAGGTGCGTTTTCTCACACCTGGAAAACAATTAACAATTCTTTGTATAAAATAAGGAAAGTTCTCCATTACATACGGTTCGAAAGCTTGAAGTGTTTTAAATTTACAGATGGTTTTGGTTTTACAAATGAGATACTGTAGTTCCTGCAGATGCATGAAAATCACTGCTTCCGCCTCCGTCTTTGATTTGTGTTTTCTGGGGAAGCTCAATGTTCTCCGGCAGGTCAAGTTTATTGTTTTGGACGGTGGATGCCTGGAGGGCCCAAGCATGGCCCTACAGTACAATATTTGACGTTTATCCTGCTGATTATATTGCTTTACCAGTTTCCTTAATCTCTAGTGAGGCAGCCCGACAACATATGGGAGCTATTGCCAGCAGTGTTTTTCAGTATTACAAAAAAGATTTTTCATGTAAACCCATTAAAATGATGCCTTATTCCATGTAAAACTTTGGTATTTAAAAAGAGCGAGAAAACAGGAGTAAAGTTAAATGGGCTGTAAATCTTCTTATCTAGAGGAAATAAAAATGAATGAGTAGTAAAGCTTGGGGGCTAAAGCTAGATGTGTCAAATGGCCCTAGGGTCTCAGTGCTCAGGCTGTTTCCCAAAGTTCCACACATCCCATCCATCCAACAAGGAACTGCAGAGAGCCCTTATTCTTCCTACTATGTACTAGGCAAGACATTGCAGATAGTACCTTGTCTGTGAATACTAGATCTGTAAACAAAATTGGTATTTGCTGAATATAAATACAGAACTTGTTGTGGTAATTATATATGATAGAAGCTTGTAATCATGTGGATGTTCAAATGTATAGTAAATTGATATTAGTTTTCTTTGCTTTTCAGGCTAACCTCATGAACCGGCTCTCTTTTGGCCTTTAACTTAGCTGTGGTTGAAATCGCACCAGATATATATTTTTTTTTTCCAACAAGATGATACATTTTTCATAAGTCTTTTTGTGTAATGAATTTTCTTTACATAATTATTGACTTTGCCATTGCTATGTGAAAATATCAGGTCCCATTAGTTACTTTTGCAAGGGACTTGTTGCATTTTGCATGTTAATTTTTAACATTTCTTGATCTCATTTATGGTAATTATTTTCCATCAGTGTGAAGCTTTATTGGATTTTGCTCATGATCTGTGTTTCATGCATTCTTGGATTTTGTTTTCCTTGAAGGGTATCAGTATACATACGCAAGTTGCAATTTTATTATTGGATTTTGTTCATGATATGTGTTTCATGCATTCTTAGATTTTGCTTTCTGTGAAGTTGCAATTTTATTTAAATGTAACAAAGTTCAATCAGTCTAATATTTTTTTTGTTTATTACTTGTGAAAATATGCCATAAGAAATATATGGTCCCTGTGTCTGGGACAGATATTTAAGAGCAATATTGTAGGTGTCTGTTTCTGCGACGTATTTGATAGCAATACTGTAGGTATGGTGTCTGGAAGCCAAGCTGCCCAAAAGAAGAGATGTTTAGTAGGAATCAGAGGATCATCGTGGGTTTTTAATATTTTTATGAAACACTAGATGTTTATAATTTTTTCTTCTAATATTTTTGGACTTATCAGTAAATATATATACAGTATACTGTATATATGTACATACTTACTGATATGTGTATTTTAATGGGCAAATTTATGTACCTGTACAATGCTAATATTCATGTATATTTTTTATATGATAGATGGAAGAAGCACATTTCACTGTAAAAGGTAAAGATACAGGATTTCCTAAAGTACAGTAAATATATGCCAAATCCGATTATTAAAACTGAAATCTGAGCAAAATACATCAATTCAAATCAAAGAAATACAGTTGAGAGGATATAAAAAAATATAAGGAACAGACTGGAGCAAAATATAGAAGACAAAAAGGAACCAGCAAAAATATATACAAACTTCATTCTTTCAAGGATGTGAGAAAATTTGTAGCTAGCAAAGCACATTACTGTACTGTAATTCGTCATGGCTCTCAGCCCATGTGTAATTACAGTAGTATACTTTGCTAGCTACAAACCACATCCTTGAAAGAATGATAGAAATAAGAACGAAAGAAACAAACAAACAATAAAAAAGGATAATGTATAAAATGTTAATACACTAATGATCATTATGATATCCATGTTTTTGGTAGTGAAATTCATATTGTACCACTAATATAACTACTCGTGTAAATAAATAACACAATAAACAAAGATCAAGGAAGAACAGGAAACAAAGTGAAGAGGTAAACTAGCTTACATTTATGAAATGTTACATTAGTATTTAATGAAATTAGATGCAATGTTTCTGTCCTGAAGAAAAGTTGAATTTAAGCATTTTATTCGACTTGCAAGGACTTTGCAGATTTAAACCATTTTATAATGTTAAGAATGAAATGATGCAAGTCATTTTTTATCATAAAAGTGTTCCTGTCCAAATACTGTACCGGGAAGGAGAGTGTGCAGTTAATTTTTTTGGTTCTGAATTGAAACCATTGCATATTTTACAACACAAATTTTTAATAATATCAGATTAGGTAATCATGAAATTACTTAATATAAGGCTCAACCAAATGACTTGTTTTAAAATGAAGTATGATTTTCAGTGTTTTGGTTCCTAATAAGTAAGCCTAATGATAATTATGTAAGAAATGTCTGTTTTCAAAAGAAAAGCAACGAGTTGTAGAACCTAAGTTGTGCCTGTTTCCTGGCTTAGTATGTAATTTTGCATAGTTCAACTGTATATTCTGTTTAATCTTCAGTGCTTTTGTTTTCTTTAATATTTTTTATTTGGCATTATATTTTCGCTTGTAGTGTCGTGCACATTGTTGATAAACTCAGTTTTCTTTCTCTCACTCTGCCAGTCATAATGAACTTGCTTTGTATGTTAGGCATATAAGACCTTTTGAATTACTATGTACTTTTTATGTATAAAATACCCTGTAGTTAAAACATCCTTCCTTGTTAAGTATATAAAAAAAGACCATTTGGGTAAAATATCTATCCTTTCTATTTACAAAAGGCCTTGGAGCATTGAGCATTTAGCAGGACGAGGTCAGTTGGTGAAAAGAAAAATAACGCATTGAAGATTATCAAATATTCTCAGGAAAATTAGGTTTCTATTTTGCTCCTGTGATTTCAGAAGGATTTCAGAATATTTAAATTTGCTTATCAAGTGGATGATGTATTGTAAGTTTTCGAAGTTTCATATTTCAATTTAACCCCTAAGATGATTAAAGCCATGGTAGATTAGTATCACAAAAACTGGTGTAGTACGGTACTGCTTCATTTATATTCTGAAAAATGTTTCAACATGCTTCTAGCCCTCATGTGGAAGTAACTACTATAAGTAGTGCCTTATGTACAAGCTTACCATTTGTTTATTAATAACTAATTTCAGCCAGCAAGGACTTATAGTAGTTATTTGCTCTTGGAGTCTGATTAACTACAAATATGTATGGTTGAATTGTATATTGAAAATTGAGGCAAATATACTTTTGCAATACTACTGTAGAAAGATATTCCTGTAATTGTATCACCAAAATTTTAATAATGATAATGCCTATTTAGCTGTGAAGATTCAATGATTTGTATTTGATAAGTATTTCATAGGGGATAACATAATAGAGTTGCAATTTGATAACTCATACTCTAACCCTCTCACGCTTACGGGGGTTCCTATAGCGCTACCTGGTACGCGACTTATGCCATGGAGGGAAAAGTGGGGCTCGCGCAGAAAAGTTTCTTTGTAAAAAATCGATACGTCCAAACTATAACTGATATAGGCTTCTGGTTTGTTTTATGATGTTGGCAAATGATTGAATTTTTTCCTAAAGCAATCAGAAAATCTTTGCAAGGCTTAGAAATAGTAAAAAAGACATGATTAACGTGAAATTTTTAATGAAAATCGTAGATATTTTTTTGAAATCATGAAAAATATAATAATTAGGTTTGGGGAGTTTATTTTATACGTAAATTGTGTGGAAATGTTTGAACTTTCACGTGGAAGCAATCATTTTGCTATAAATGTGTTTGCTAATTAGCTGTTACCGATTAAAAAACGCTAATTTTTGTTACCGATTAAAAAACGGTAATTTTTTACAGAGAATTTTCAGACATTCCAACCTACTTATGTTGACGTTTCGTATCGTACCTAAGTAAGGAATAAAGATATAAAAAAAATAAAGGTGGCATTAGAAAGCTGAATAAGTTTCCTATAAAACGCACAAAAGAATGATATACAGTATGTATTGTTAGAATAAAATTGAGCAATTGTTGTTAGATTACGGACAATCTTTTTTTTTTAAAGAAAATGAACGGCAATGATTATTATATAAATGTTGATATTTTTACATTTTGCTGTTCAGCACGTTAAAGTACAAAGAATGACCATTTGAATGGTATATAGTACATGGACATTGAAGTTATTTAAACAGGCGTACAAAAAATTATCTACACATGCATAAATTCCTGCCGAACTACGGTGTTCAACGCGTATATACATACGCTGACATTTTTCGTAATTACTTGGTAATAAATAATGCTAGAAAAAAGTGAAAACTGCAATGGGAAGCTGAATAAATTTCCTATATATATGTATTACCTAAAATCAGTAGGTGTTCTCAGTAAATAATTGAGCAATTGAAGCTTTTTTTTTTTGGTGGATTTCCCCAGAAAATAACACCGATGATGCGGAAATCGCGTCATCAGAGCACTTATGACAAAAAATTTATTGTAACAGTTTCGCGTCATCGGATCACCAGAGGGCTAATGTGCACATTAATGGTCTGAACTGATTCTATATCTGGGAATACCTTCATTAAGTTTTCATATTAAATAAGGATAGAATTTATGCTCTCTCATCTGTCTCCAACTCGCAGATATGTATGTTATGTATAAAGTTGTCATATGTTTAAGAATCCTTGAAATTTAGTTTTTTTGTTTTAAAAAAGCAAATATTTACTTTATGAAATTATCTGAATATAATGTACAATATTGCTGTTATTGTATCTTTTCATAGTTTTATATCTTAGATTATTTTTCTGTACTTTATATTTTCCTTGTCAGTCTCTCTTATCTTAACAGAAAAAGTTTTGTTTTTGTTTGCAGTTTCTTCTTTCTGTAATTTGTAAATAAAAAAAATCAATTTCTTTCACTGTAGTAGTTTTGTCATCTCAAGACATTACCTTCTGTTGTCTCTGTACTGTAATTTCATTAGGTCATTAGATCATTTTTATATTTGAACTATAGATTAGTGTATTTTTACTGCTAGGTACAAATTACATTTTTTTTGTATGCCCTAGGATAAGAAATGTACAAAAGAGCAAATTTGTAGCTGGAGGATTTGGAAATTAATGGATAGGGGATTTTGCAGAGCCTTTAGTTGAGCCTTGCATGATGCTGTGTTGTCTAAGCATTTGCTTTATGGGAGAAAGATTAGCCAGTGGAACAGAAAGTACTGCAATGTGTTTGGCACCTTTCTGTAGTAAGTAATAAGTAGATCATAGCTCTTAATTGATGTACACCAAAATTTACCTCAATTTCTGACTCTTGTGTTATACTCCTCTATATTTGATGCTTTACAGTGCTATCACAATTCTTGAGTGTCTCACGCAACCTTTGCTTTTTATCATGCCTATATAATTAGCTATTTTTGTTCTTTGTCAGATGCATTCTCAGGATTTACAAATGTGTGATGTAACATCTTCCTGTTTCAAGGTACTACTTCAGTTGCTTCATTGTAGTGATTGCCTTTGTGATTAAATTTCTTGGGACCAAGTAAAAATTATAATTGTTGATTTGAAAATCAACAATAATTTGTAAACCTGCACTCCTGCAGCATTTTTTTTATATCATCTGTGCACAAACAATGTTTTGGCAATCACAAGTTTATGGAATGAAGCAAAGTAATTTAAACCAACTCTGTATATAAATAAAAATTGTACTTGTTAACTACATGGATCATCATTCTTTGGTTAAAATAGGTACTTAAGGCGAAGGACCTAGCTTTTATGGGGCTAATGATTCACAAGTAGATTTAAGGTAAATTACTTGTTTGTTAAGGAAATGATGAAAGTTATATTTTTGGTGGATTGTATGCTACTTGATTAAAAATCTCCACTATGAAGATTTCTTGTACCTTGATACTGTACATAATTAAAAATTCTAAAGAAAATTTTTGTATGTATGCTTATCCTTAATCTGGTATTCCCACAGTACATCAGCAAGGGAATTAACAGTGGATGGGGGATTGTAACTTAAACTTTTAATATCCAACTAATTTTTGCAGATTCATAACCTGTTACTTTACGAAATTTGCTTGACTTTTTGTATTTGTTTCCATCGTAATTAAATAATACCATATTTTTAGTAACCTGTATTTTTCCTAGGTATACAAACCAGAGCATTTTGTACAAGTATTTTTCAGTGGGAACTGGAAACTGTCTTTGGAAACTTTGTAAAATGGTAAAAAGGTGGTTATCTAGAGGTAGAATGACGAGTGGGGGAACTTTAACTAACCTGCTGCAAGTTGGCATTTTTTCCTTATATCTCGGGGACAAGTTTGGTAGGTGAGGTGAGATTATGATTACATGGGAGACTTCCATCTCAACTGACTACTGACAAGTTAAATCTCTACCAGGAAACATGCACTTTGAGTCAAGATTGTGACTAGGGGAGGAATGACTCTTGTGACCTCATAATTATTCAGATGATGAACCCTATTCATAATCTGGCATAGGGGTGCAAGATTGTTAGGGCTTTAGCCAGGTTGAGGTGTATCTGAATTCTTACTAAGAAAACTTTTGAGAACCAAGTTTGGCCCTGGAGATAGGGTAGCACATGATGAGAAGGAGCTAGTATCTGGGTCAACTGTAAACTGATCGGTTCAGACGATAGCTTTACCACTGGCCCACCCCTTGTGACCCCACATTGTGAAAAGGGAGTGTGGAGGTAGTAAACACCTTACAAGCTAAAGCTCTGAGATAGGATGCCTGATTATGAAGTCTACCTGCCTTTTGGTCTGTCCAGCATATACTCTGCCAAACTGCTGCTTTACAAATCCCTACATGTACAAACTAGGCTTACACCATCAGTTAAGGATTTGTTGTGGGAATATAAAAAATATAACTAAAGTTGGAAACAAAGAAGTTTTGTCAGAATTTCCATTGGCAAATCCCTTGGGCTAACCCTGTGAAAACTAAAGAAATAAGCTCAGTGGTCTGGTTAAACTTACGTTTGCCTGTCAGTAAAGGAACTCGTTTGGCTCCCCGCAAACAAGTTTTTGCCACGAGCTCAATAATGAGAACAAGAGGATTCCTAGACCTCTGAGAGCCATACAAGATACACAAGGCTGTGAGACTTGTCAACACGCTACAACAAGGGAAGGCCAGCAGAATGAGGGTGAGATTTTGATTAAAGGTTCTACAGCACCAGAGTTATGCAGCAGATGTGTCATATCCCTATCCAAAGGCTGGAGCTAACAGTGGACAAAACTGTTCAAAGCTCCAATGAACATAGACAACCCAGCCAAGGAAGAGAGGTCAGGCAAAGCAGTAGGCTTCACCAGAGGGACGGGGATGAGCTCATCTCAGTGAAGGTGGACAAGTCAGTCTGCAATCTACTTTTAAGTAGTTCCAATTGGAGGGCCCCCCCATCTATGATGCCAATCAGAGAATATGGTCCACTCTGTGGTACACGGTAGTTGAAGTTACCTTAAAATGTGTGGCTAACAGAGGAGAGCTAGCAGGTTGGGTTACCATGGAGCTCCAAGGGTTATGTGAGACCCAGAGTGAAAAATAGTATGTTGAGTACTTAGCAAGTCAGACTGACATGAGGCAAAACAAAGATACCCAGATGTCACAAGAGCTGCTAAAAGATATTTTCTCAGGCAGCCTTGGGTTGTAGAACAGAACAGAAGCAGAACACTGGGAACTTCTTTATAACCATATGGCAAATGGGTTGACCACTGGAGTTACCCAAAGCTCAAAAAACCTGTCTGTATGAAAGAAAGCAGGCCCAATTCTGTCCCAACTAACTGGCCCTGGCAGTTGAAGTGGTCTTGCAAATAACTTTTCTTTTAGCTGGAATGCCCATGGCTAACAGCAGCAATGGCAAGTCCACTTGTGCATCTGCATTGCCAACTGCTGTCACTTATTGACTACAGTGATAGTCACATGATCTTGGAGTATTGCAGCTATGCACTGCAAGCACTCTGAAGATATGAGAAAGAATGTTCTCTGTCTGCACTTGTAGAGCAGAGAGATTTTCAGTTGCACACCTCACCCCACCTTGATGTGTCTGAGAACAAACGCATCTCTGGAGAAAGTGATTTGAAAAGAAATCTCAATTAGGAGGTTTCCATTGTCCAGCCGCCAGGCGAGGTCTTCTCTTGCTCTAGGCTCAAGTTGCACATGGTGAGAGGATGAGCTGCTTGAGGCCAATCAATGAAGTGAACCTGGGTGCAGGTACCTGACAGAAAATCTCCAAAGGCAACAAGTGACCAAGAATGATGTGCCCAAGGAAAGCTGGTTGTTTTTCTTGCAACAGAACAGCATTGTCACCTCCCTGAGCTTGCTTTAGCGAGAGCCTTACAAAAATATCTCACTGCTGCCATGCCTATCAGTGTACCCCATTTCTGACTGCTGCTTGGGTACAAGATCCAACTTACTCTCAGTTATAACAACCCCAAGGTTGGGTCTCTTTTCTGGAGCAATTGCATCTCTAGGACACTTGAACCAGCTAGTGAGATAAACACCTTGAGGTAACACAGATGTATTTCTTGTGAGCGATACTAAGCTGACACCAAGGTGAACGCTCGCATGAATGCTTAGGGCTGTTGCCAGTGTGAAGCACAGGCAGACAAAACAGAGGTAGTTCCTTCCCGGAGGATTGATGGCTGGGCATCTGAAAATAAGCATCTTTCCAATCTACCAAAAGCATTGGGTTGTCCCCTCTGATGGAATAAAACATGAAAAGGGTAGTTTCCATCTGATTCAAGTTTGTAGCACTACACTCCTCAGAAAGGAATTGGTGGACACACTCCAACCCTTAGTGAGCTTCTCATTAAGAAAGGCACTGTAAAAGACTTGGGACAGATTAACAATGACTTCCAGTGCATTCTTTTCCAGCAACACACTTGCTTCTCAAGAACAGCCAGAGCTTGAGAGATTCTGAGGGGTAGTCCAGAAAAGGGATTAGTGTCAGAAGAGAGGTCTGTAGTCCTTGAGTAGTCTACAACTGTCCTTCAGAATACAGGCTATCCCAACTCAAGGCAGCTAGAGAAAGAAACGGTTTATCTAATGTCTCATTCCCTTCTTCACCTAGCCACCCCTTCAAGCCAGAGCTGTAGGGGGTTTTTAAAAAGTCTGGGAAGACTCTTTGACATTTTGTGAGGAGGAAGGCATTTGGGTTCCTTGTCATGGTTTTCAGGAGGCCTGAACCATCCCTATACCAGACACAGAAGGGGTGGCCACACCGGAGAGCAGGGGTTCTCAAATGGTGCGCCCGGCTGCACTGGTGTGCTATGGAAGGTAGCCAGGTGCGCCCCAAGATGACTGAAGATTTATTTCGTAAATTATGTCTATATTTTAAAACTCTTTGATTTTCATATATTTTAGAGACATCAAGTATGTGGTTTCTAAGTCTGAGTCAAGTCCTCGCCACTTGACATTTTGAACTGGAAGGTAAATTCCTTAATGGCTTAATCTTTAAGAAGCAATGGATTATCCTCTCCCTTTTCTTTTCCTTGGGGATTTAAATTGGTCATTACTGATCTCTCTCTCTCTCTCTCAAAAAAAAAAAAAAAATTAGAGATAATTCTCCATAATTCCATATCCTGCCAATCTGCTTTTGAAATGTTAGCCAAAAATGACAGCCGTTAAAGGTATTTTTTTTCTTAAGCCTACTCAGTCCAGGTAAATGACTTCACCATATGGTAAATGAAAAGGACGAAGTTAATACCAAATTTCCCCTGAGGTCAGTTGGTAATAGAATTAAATAGGACTAAACCAGAATACAGTATTCCAGGTTAGTGACATATAATCCAGGTTAATAACTTCACCATATGGTGAATGACAGATCAAAGGGGGTTTATAATACGGGGACAATGACCTCTTTGTAGGACCTATAAATGCAAGGTCTTCTGCAATTGTGGTCAGTCAGTAAAGTTGATACCTAAGTGCTGCTACATTACTTTTCAAGGTTCTCGTTCAAGACACTCGGTGAATTATAATTTGTGGGCTTTTTCTTATATATAGATTTTTAAACAAGAAACATACCAGTGAAGAACTTGATTCTAATAATGAAACTATTTCAAGTGACACGAAGCGTCCAGCGAAGAAAAATAAGAGTAGACCCAATCGCAAATGCGACAAGTTATTTAAGTTACAGCATCACAGGGGTTGGAGATGAAAATCAGCCTCAGCCACTGTTTGGTTTGTGAGTGCAAAATGTCAAACGAGTTGATGCTTCCTAGTAAATTAGGTGAACATTTTTAAACATCACACTGCAGTCTTCAAGGAAAAGATGTAAGTTATTACAAAAGATCACCTGAGCAGCAAATTAAGCAAGCAATTGTTTTCAAAAGTAGAGCAACTGTATCTGAGGAAGCTCAAATTGCTTCTTCTGAAATATCGGAAATGATAGCCGTAAAAATGAAGTCTCATACTCTTGCTGAATCTATTATTTAGCCCGCTTGTAAAAAGACGGTAAGACTACTTTAGGAGAAGATGCAGAGACACAAATATCAAATGATACTGTTCATAGGCATATTCTGGAAATGTCTAACAATATCGAAGAAAATGTTTGCTGTAATAAACTTCAGGATTCATACTTTGCACTCCAAGTTGATGAATCAACTGACATAACCAACAAAGCACAACTACTAGCGTTTATTAAATTTGTTGATGGGGATACTACTGTAAATCAGTATTTTTGTTGCAAAGAATTGCTAACCACTACTAAAGGTGAAGATATTTTTCATACTCGTGCAACTATTTTGAGAAATGGAATTTATCCTGGAAGACGTGTGTCAGGGTTTGTACTGATGGAGCTCCATCAATGACTGGTTCTATTAAAGGGCTTGCATCATTAAATTGTAAAGCAGCACCATCCCAACATTATAACTCATTGTTTCTTGCATAGAGAGGCCCTGATGGCAAAAACACATTGTACTAAATTGAAAGAAGTTTTTGATCTAGTTGTTGAAATGGTAAATTTCATTAAGACTAGACCAGTAAAAGCTCGTATATTTGAGCTACTTTGTAAAAACATGGATTCACAACACGCACTCTTACTTTTGCACACACAAGTGAGATGGTTATCAAGAGGTAAAAGCACTCTGCCATGTGCTTGAACTTCAAGAACTATTGGCATTTTTTGAGAAATAAAATAAAAGTAAATTTTGTGAACGTCTGAAATGTAAGTTTTGGACTTCAAAACTGAGATATCTGACCGATATGTTTCAACACTTGAATAGTCTGAACGTGTCCATGCAAAATGGAAATGAAAACCTTCTCTCATCTACCGACAAAGTAAAGGCATTCCAGAAAATACTAGCAGTCTGGAAAAGAAAAACTAGTTAGGATGTTTGGAAATGTTTCCTTTGGTTAGAGAAGGCCATTCAGACTATTTAATTCCTTTAATACTGGATCATTTATCAATTCTGGAAAGTAGTTTGAACGATTACTTTCCATCAATAAACACTGAGCAATACGATTGGATTCACAACCCTTTCGTTGACATTTCAACTGATGATGCTGGCTTTTCGTTAACATCAAGCATGAGGTGCCCATCAATTAGTTTTTTATTTCAATCAAAGAAGAATATCCTTCAATAGCTAGGAAAGCTTTGACTATTATTGCAGTTTTCCACATTGTATCTCTATGAACAAGGATTTTCTGAACTAATGTTAAATGTAAAAATATATCAAATATTAAATGCATTGATGAAGAGATGAGAGTATGTTTATCACATACTGTACAAGGCCAAACATTCAGAAAAATCTCATCAAGCACATGTGGTTTCACATTAGGATACTTAGATGTAAAATATGTTTAAAAAGTAAATGGTTATTTCAGGTACTTCTTTATCATTTTCCTGTTTTTAAATTTCATGACTAATTTTTCCATATTAAAATCAAAGGTGCACCCCAAAGTTTTGGTTATTTCTTAGGTGTGCCCTGAGGTAAAAAAGTTTGAGAAACACTGCCCTGAAGGCTTGGTTGCAGGACTGCACTTTTGATCCCAGCATCAGAAAACACCATCACCTAAGTTTTACTCTTCAGAAAGCAACAAGAGAAATGAAAGACCAATCTGTTCTGCTAAGCAAGACTACTTTCACCAGAAACTTGTGAGAAGAGCAGAGACTTGAGTACACATCATAGCAGGATAAAGTTTACCCATAGGCTGCATGTTGGTCCAAAAGGGAAGTTAATGTCTTACCTTCCAACATCAACAAGCTCCTGAACTTCACCCTTTCATCTGAAATTATTCCTGTGACAGTGAAGTCAGCAGGCATGTCCACCAAGGGTAACACTATGATGCTTCCTGGTAAGAGGTCACGGAGACTGACTTCATGGCTTCTGATTCAGTAAATAAGAAGGAAGAACCTTCTTAGGGGTACACTGGAGGTGAGACACTCTTTCTGACTACTGTGGTTGTTCCTTGTGGTATTACAGATCTGGTTAACAGTTTGATCTGCAGCTCAGAGGGCTCCCTGCTGTCCAGTAGATCGAGCAAGCCACTTTGTCGATAAGTGACACAACAGAGGATATCCTACACTTCAGAGGAAGCACAGACTACTCCCCTTTAAGCTGTTGTCAGTTTGCTGACTGACAAATGACCTTTCCCTGGAGAAACCCCAAAGGGGTCTTCTTTGGGGTTTCTCCAAGTGAAGGTCATTAGTCAGTCAGCAAACTGACAACACTTGAAGGGGAGTAGTCTGCCATCTTCTGGAATGTTGGATATTTTCTATTGTCTCACTTACTGGCAAAGTGGCTTGCTTGATCTGTTGGACAGCAGGGAGCTCTCTAATCTACAGATAAGTGGTTAGCCAGATCTAAGACACCACAAGGGACAACCACAGCAGTCAGAATAAATTTCTTGCATCTGGAGTGTACCCTACAGTACTCTCTAATAATGAAACAGGTTCGATAGAGGAGCAGTGGTTACTTCCTGTGGATCATTTAACTCAAGTGATCCCAGTGATCTCTTGAATAAGCCATTCCAACTGCCTGAAGGGGTTCTTATGGAGGAGGACCCTCAGATTCTTAACAGACTTCCCTAAAGCATAAGTTGGATCTTCCCCTGAAAAAGGATGACACACTACTCAACTCTGGTGAATGCTCTTGGACCATGGATAAGATCAGACCTGGTGGTACTGATCACTGAAACACAAGCCAGGGTGAACTTGCAACCACTCAGAATCTTAGGCCACATTCCCGTTGACTTTTGTATGATTGGCAAAAACCGACCTAGCAAAGGCTGTGGATGAAAGTTGAAGGTACTGTTGTGCACATGCACATTAGTAGTCTCGAACGAACCAGGAACAGTGTTTCTGCATGAATGCATTTTGGTGGCTTACCACAACATTCAGCGGTATCATAATGCCCCAACCTTTCATGACTGAATCATCTGTCTGCTTTATCTTTGGATTGGGTGTGCATATACGAGGAATGGTGGACAAACCATGTACATACTGTACTGCCCAAGGGTCTGCACAATCACACGCATACAGATCGTCATGATACATGTATCAAAATACAAGAAACTTTTATGTGTGAACTTTCAAGTTTGCATGCACATGATCTGGGGATCATGTGTTGTACATGAGTGTGAACCAGCCACTGCCCCAGGGTCTGCATGATCACGGTCATACAGAGCATCACAATACCCAGTGGTTGTTGTACAACAGCAATATGTTGAGCTTGAACCTTCTGTCTGCATATGCATGAGCTAGGGATAATATATGTGCTGTGCAAGAAGGTAGTGCTGTGTAGCTCCTGGGACAGTCTTAGCATACTTGGAGGAAACTGGGGAGGCATGCTTAGAGAATTTGGTGTCAACCATACCTATGATTAAGTCCCATCTGGTGAGTGAATGCTGTCACCAACCCCAGGAGGAGGAAGGCACTCACTTGAAGTCTGAAAGAACAGAACTTATTGTGAGAGGGCTCCTTAGACCACTTCTTCCCCCAGAAGGAAGAAGAGGCAGAAGACGAGGAGGAGGAAGAAAAAGACAGACATTTGTATTTCTTTACCTGACACTGCCAGTCGAAGTACAGTAAGATGTTTTAATTATCAATAGCTGAAGAAAAAATGGCAGCTTATAGCAGTTGAGTTGAAGTTTCCCTTCAAACTCACCATCCTACCTCCAATTAACCACCTTGTTACCAAGTTTTAATGACCATTTCCAGCTCGTGCTGAGGGATACTCCTACATGAAAGGCAAATGTTTGTATTTCTTATATAATTACATTTTGTACAATTTTACTGCTGATGGTAGTGTCGACATAACTAATTTAAAAGAACCGTTGCCAACACCAGTGAATGTTTTGAAGCAGCAGTAGTTCAGCTCCCATGAGAGAAAATCCCTTCTCACCTGAGTTAGGTTTCTGGTATTTTAAATGCCTGCTCCATGTTTTGTTTGTGGATTAGAAGTCTGTGGTAGGGAAGTGCAAACTTTTGTAAAAGGGTTTTAATCACCATCCTTATCTTAAGTCTGTAAAAGGGCTTTGACCATCTATCTTGCGTTAAGTCCAGGTCTGCACACATGCACTATTTTCGAAGCTTTGGCTCCCTCTGCTACTGTGTAACTGCTGTCTAGTTTAGTGGCTTTAATACTGTAATATCATTGAATTCTTCCTCTCTTTCCTGCTTTCCTTTGTGCTACATGTTTATTTTAGATGGTACTGTAAGTTATTTGCAGGATACCTTCAACTGCAGGTTTACTACTTTGTCTCTCTTGCTCTCAGTCATTCCCTTTAGTCTCCTCATTACTTAGTTGTCAAACTCCTCAATTTCCACTGTTTATTCAAGAGCAAATCATTGGAGAGAACGTGACCCAAAGGTGTCTCTCCAGTTTTATCCATTTTCATTATCCATTTTCAACATGGAGACCCAGGGCTCACTTTTATCATCGTGATTAGTATTCAAAGTCCAGTGCCAATTTTGTAAGATGATAAGTGCTCAGAATTGTGTAAGTAATATGAAATAAAGTACCGTACTGCAATTAGATCAAGCTGAAAATATCAAATCTATTCTCAGAGCTAAGTAGCTCACCATCAAAAGAAAATATCAGCCCATCACAATACACTGACAATCATCATAGGCAGGTGAGTGTACAGAAATGGCTTTGGGCAAGTGATGGGCAGGAGACAAGTAATAACACATATGGCACGATGCTGACCAGCTAGCAACCCCTTTCATGGAAGATTACAGTAGATAGAGGGAATGGATGGTATAAAAATTCAGGCTGAAAACTGCATGAGATCAGAGAGACTGATGGGAATGCAAAGAACTTAGTAAAAGAGAAAAAAAAATGTAATGATGATAATCACTACCTCAACCAATATTATCATCAACAGAGTTCAGTCCATATAATCTTACCTGCCAAGTTGCAGTTGCTGAAAACTTTAGTGTGATTCTCAAGCCGAAGAACTAAATCAGGATAAAATATTGATCAGAAGAAAAATAATTTCTTTCACGCAATGCTGTCCTAACTATTACAGTCCATGCCTGTGAAAAATAAAGATGAAATGTGTCAAGAGTACATGCTGTATGTAGTAGTACATATTTTTTTTTGTCAACTAACTTGTTCTGTACTATCTGACCATACCAAATTCCAGTAGATGACTCACATGAATTTTATTGGTAAAGCAAGAGAATAATTGCAAGCAAACACACACACTTAGTAATCCTAAGAATGGACTGGCATAGTAGTCTATGAATTTATCTTAATTAGTACAGCAGACATGGAATTTGCCGTAAGTTAGCATGAAAAGAGTTAAATAATCGTTGAACACAGCCCACATTAATTTGGGACAATCACAAAAACAATCCATTTAAGAACAGACGTAAACAAATGGAAAAGATAAGATTTTTGAAAGTTTTTCCAACATAAGCAACACATTTATTCAAGAATTTTGTAGACAAATATATCAATAGTCATATTCCCCTTTCCATTAGATTATAGGTTCTAAGTATAGTTAACAACCGTTTATGTGAAAGCATTGGAAAATGGTCAACATGTATGATAGTGAGACTATAATTCAGAGGGACACCTTCTACCATCCTCATGGACCAACAACCACTTGTACACGCTCTTGCCAACAAAGACGCATATTCTGCCTGTCAACAAGGCCAGCTCTCGTCCATGAAGTTTAGGTGCACCATGTGACATCCCCAGCTAGAGAACCCAGTGGCAAATGCACTATCCAGAACAGAAATCAATGGAGTCCAGTTGGGATAAAATATGACGACGTCACCAACGCCCAACTCTGAGACCCCAAAGCCTGAGGCTTTCTTACCTCCATAACAAATCTACATTGGGAATAAGTTTCCTTCAGTAACAAAGGACATACTACCGTCATCTGCAAAACTAGCACCGGCTGCCCTCATCCCCTTGTGCCAGCCACTCCTCAGAGGTATTTGACCCCATCCGTGGACTCTTCCACCCCTCTGCGAGGACTACTGCCAAATTGGTCATACAATAATTCATTTGGCAAGGAGCGAAAACGTGTGTGAAAAAGTGGGCCAAACGATGCCTGAATGTAAAACAAGCAAAATAACCTGCCGCATGGAATCCAGCATTGATAAATTTCAATACCCTAACTTCTTTTCAACTGTCTCCTGGTCGACACAGTAGGGGTCCTGCTGCCATGTGATGGCCTCAGACTCATTTTCACGGCTACAGAACGCTTTTAATGACGACCAGAATTAATGCCAATATCAGAAGCAATCCACTTTGGTAGACCTGGTAATAATGACCTCCAACTGAGGACTAGCCTTCAGGTTTGAGATAGGGACTGCCCTAGTTAAATAATAGGGTAGGGTTGCCATATCTGAACAGTCAAAATACAGGACGCTTCCCTCATGAGCCCCACCCCACTTCCCTAGTTAAAAAAAAAAAATGCCGTTTGTATGATCTATCACTGATGTGCACGCGTGTGTGTATGATAAAATAATAAAAAAAATTGCCTTAACATAAGGCTGATTATCTTGAATTTCTATTTAATCTTAATCTAGTTACAGTCTTCTTTGCTAATTATGTTGTGTGGCGTGTGCCCATCCATATTTTTGAGGAGATCTGATACTTTTCAGGAGAACTCTATTGTATCTTATGTAGTTGTAGAAGTCACTGCATGATGTCTCATGGAAGTTGTATTGTAACGTCAAGAGACCCTTCATTGTAGCAACATTCAACCTATTCCTCTCTTTTGTCCACTGACTTTTCATTAGTGAAAATACTCGCTCTACATTAGCATTGTGGGATGCTACAGCAAAGAAAAACTGTGCAATTCTTAGCAATTGTGAATGACATTCAGTATTCTTTGATTTTTCAAAGTATTTGGTCCATTTTTCATGTGCTGACAATTTACTGAATTCTTCGTCATTGTTGTAACTCTTTACAAACACCTTCAAATTACTAACTTGTCATTTTTATTTTATTTATCTTTTTTTTTGTTTATTTGTATAAAAGCTGAAATTCCGGACATTTGTAGAAACTTTAAAATTCCCCCAACGAGGATTTTGACACCTAAATGCAGGACATATCCGGGAAAATCCGGACGCATGGCAACCCTATAATAGGGTCAAGATTTCACCACTGCCTACAAAGACCCTGCAGTGTCAAGACTGTCCTTACCACCAAATACAGCAGCCTGGATCGTTTAGTCACAACTACCTTGGGTCCTCCTTGGCCTCTGCATCACTCTAAAGGAAGAAATCATTGCCTCTCTTGTCAAAAAGTTCAGTGTTCCGGAAGAGTTCTTTTCCTCTGAAACCGAGGCCAAACCCAAAGAGCTGTCAAGACTTCACAAGGTTGTCAGAAGGTACCACCCTTGTGTACAAACAACAATGGACAAAAGGCACCACTACTCTCCAAGAGGCCTCCACACATGATGCCCCCATGTTCCATGCAGCTATGCCCACAAGCTTCCACTAATGGCCCCATCCATGAACGCAAGAAGAAAGCATTCAAGCTCCAGTTACACAGACAAGAAGACAGAGTTCCCATTGACAGACTAAAACCCGCTTACGTAAAAAGTCAATAAGGACCCTCTGTCACCCTATCCAGACTCCACAAAAACTCGATATGAAAAATTAATTTCTCGTAAATAGCAACGGTTTCTTATTATATCTTAGCTACAAATCTCAAAGTCAACTTAATTTTTACAATATTCTGCTCTAATACACAATCGTCTTTAAAAACTTGCTTGTTACCACATTTCCTTCTTTTTTTTTTTTCTTCGCTGCTGATTTTGATTTTGCTGTCAGACTCGACAGTCAGTCACGATGCTACCAAATGTCACATGTTAACCAGTGACTAGATTTACCTGTCACTAATTTTCCTTCCACAAGCCCAGTCAATAACTCTCCACTCGTTTCTGTCAAAGCGCTAGTCAAGAGGTCAGTTTCTGAGAATAAAACGACCACCACTCCAAACTCCTGTGTGCCTTTTTCTTTAGCAAACCAAATGCTTTTTTGGCTTCAAAGTGGCTGTGAAATAACTCTGTTGTTACTATTTACCTATCAATAGCTAATCAGAGAAATAACTGAAGGTCTTGGTCCAAAGATAAAATACTCTGATATTCCAGACATAACATGAACTGCTGCAGACTGAATGCTCTATGCATCTATATGCAGGCCTTCGTGGACAAGTAACCAATTATGGTGATACAGAACAATACTATAGCATTCTATGACTGTTTAATACGTGACTCCTCCTACTTGAAGTCTAGCAGACTTCCTTGATAATAGAAATGGAGAGTTTAGATCCGGAACGGTAACTGCATGGATTCTAACAAGTTTATTGATTAATTTGACCAACAACACAGAAGTGCGTAATTTTACGAGGGGCTGTATACCATAATTTCTTGCCACGTCCTTGTCTATTTCCTACCCCTCAAGGATTTGCAAGTGATTAATCTAGCAGTTCTTTGGGTGCATTTGGAAGACAATACTTTGAAGGCATATAGGGTAACGAAAGTGATAACCTAGGCAAATCCCTGACTGGGTGGGCCACATTGGAAGTGTTGTTGGCAACACTTGAAAATGATTAAGATGCATCCAGTCCTGGTGCCATGAACCCAGGCAGAGGGGTCTTTAAAGACCCAAGAAATGCAATAGTTTTTGAAGATCCCTTAGTTCCCAGGGCTAAGCAGGTACTCAGATACAGTTTAGACTTAAAATGATCCCATATGACTATTGCATTTAGAATATCGTAATATTTAGGCATTAATGTTTTTTGTTTTGTTTAATACCAGTCATGAAGTTTTCACTGGAATAATTTTGAATAAGTATCTTACGTCTTTGTCATATACTAGGAACCAACCGAGAGCAATCGCATTACTTAACAATGAACTCTTAAATGTTGAGCATCCCTTGATCTGTCACCCTGATTTTAATTTCAATAAGAAATCAACTTTTAGACATCACTTTCCAAACTTATTCTGAGTGATGGTATTTCTATTTTCCTCTGAAACAGAACCATCTATGTACACCGCTGGATGCTTGCAATAACCGAACCACACTTATGAAAAGTGCAAATCAGGGTGATGCAGTATATCTCAGAAAAGGCACTAGGAGGATCCATAGATCGATAAAAGTCTAATGGTCTATTTACGGATAACAGAATTAAAATGCGCCAGCATCCAACTTCCTGTGCTAACGCGCCCAGTCTCCATTCAACACTAGACTTAATTTCTTTATAGCTATTAACAGTGCGCACTGAAAAATATCATCATACCTACTAAAGGATGTTTTAATTTCTGACAGATACTGTTTGTATCATTCGCTGTAAAGAATGCTAACAGTTCATGCTCTAATAGTGCGAATTTAATGAACTACAAGATTCACCCCTGGTGCTACTTTGGTTTGTTATCTACGCGTGACCTCCGAGGTGCTAGTACTAAACGTGGCAGAAGCACAACGGGACGCCGTGTTTTGCACTAGCCCCTCGGGGATCCAAGTATTATATACACCCATTCCTATATTGTGTGGTCGACAAATTTTATATTAATAAACGATATCTTTGATCCCCGAGGGACTAGTACTAAACGCGGAGTCCCATTGAGCTTCCGCCATGTTTAGTACTAGCACCTAGGAGGTGACGTGTAGATAACAATCCAAGTAGCATCGATTCACTTATACCTGCTAAAATCTGGTGCAGGGTATTGGAAACACTAGCCAAGCATTTGGTCGTTCCAGTCAAATGAAAATTACCCGAATTTTGAAGGAGAAATGTATAATTATGTAGTATAATTTTCCTTTTAAAATTTGAAGTCCGGTTACTAAGATTTACTGTGATTTCATATAGACGCCAACCAGATCAGTGCTATCAAATTGGTGTCTTCCAGAGAGACAGTGCAACAATTACAACTAAACATTCCGTGAAATGGCATGTGCAAGCATATAATTCTTACGTTCAATATCCGTTTTGTGGATCGTGTATACTAATCTATAAAATCTGATTGAATTAACTACTGGTCTTAGTGAAATGCTCAAATTAATCCATTCCGTTTCATCATGGGAACAGAATAGAATATACATACACAATCGTAATAAACAAAGTGTATTTCTATTCATGGAGGCTTGACAAAGGATAGCTGATGATAACCCTATTATTTTGAGCCCGGCTCCACAACTACCGTCACTTACCAAACAACTGCCTTCCACTCTTGGACCGAGAACAAATACAAATACATGAGAAACTTAACAATACAATAGCTATTAATGATACCTACTGTTCCTCAAAGATTATATAACATTAATAACTATTGTATTGTTAAGTTTCAAACAGCTTCTTTATTCAGTTCTCATGTATTTGTATTTGTTCTCGGCCCAAGAATGGAAGGCAGTTGTTTGGTAAGTGACGGTAGTTGTGGAGCCGGGCTCAAAATAATAGGGTTATCAGCTATCCTTTGTCAAGCTTCCATGAATAGAAATACACTTTGTTTATTGCGATTGTGTATGTATATTCTATTCTGTTCTCATAATGAAACGAAATGGATTAATTTGAGCATTTCACTAAGACCCATAGTTATGCAATATATATATATTATATATACAGTATACACATATATATAATATATATATATATATATATATATATATATATATATATAATATATATAATATATATATATATATATATATATATATATATATATATATATATATATATATATATATATATATACATACATACATACATACATACATCGTAAAAGAAGGAAATTCAATTTTAACCGGCAAAGTCTAGTTTCGGGGCAAAATAGTAACAGAGGCAATTCTGATTTTTTTTTTCAACAATTCTTATCAAAACTAAAACTAAAACGAAGACCGGCGCACTCTACAAATACTGCCTTCTGTGACGAGGATTCATCGAATTTTAACGGCGGGCTAAGGAGAGGCGAAAATTGTCCCTTTAAAAGCCTCCGATATCCTATGAGGTGACAAGATCCCACTAAGTTTTGTTCCGCATAGAAAGGAGGCAAGGCTCCAATACGCCCTTTCAAGACACCGTTTGTCATCTTGGAAACTCGTTTTTTAGTTTTCTGTAGAAGCAAACTTTTGTGCCGGCTTTGTCTGTCCGTCCGCGCTTTATTCTGTCCACCCTCAGATCTTGAAAACTACTGAGGCTAGAGGGCTGAAAATTGTTATGTTGATCATCCACCCTCCAATCATCAAACATACCAAATTGCAGCCCTGTAGCCTCTGTAGTTTTCATTTTATTTAAGGTTAAAGTTAGCCACAATCGTGCTTCTGGTAACGGTATAGGATAGGCCACCACCGGGCCGTGGTTCAAGTTTCATAAGTGCGTCTCATACAGCATTATACCGGGACCACCGAAAAATAGATCCATTTTCGGTGGCCTTTATTATGCGTTATAGCGGCTGTACAGAAAACTCGATTGCGTCTAAGATACTTCGGCGCATTTATTGTTTTTTTTTCTTACATCACTGCTGCTGTGTTGGGTAGGAATGTTCTTTCTGCGTAATATTAATAAATTTTCGATGATACGATCTGCGTCTCTCGTGTGATGGCTCAGATATCGCCACACTGGGGGGAGGAAAGTCATTTTAGCCCCAACCTATCTTATATAACAAGCAAGTTCCAGTCTCCTCTAGTACGAAGCGGATTGGTGCTGCTCGCGTACTTTCTACTACCGCAACGTCAGGCATATCCTATTTGTTGTTGCGGAGCCCCTGGTGGGATTGTTACGGGAATCAAAGACTCGCATTACGTTGCCTGCAAGTATAATGTGAAACTGAAATGCTCTGATACCTAACAGGCAGATACACACATTCAGGCTGACCTTTTCACCTCCCGTGTTTATTTATGGAGGATTCTATCAGCCGTCGTAAAAGTGGATTCTATCAGTGTTCTGAACATTTTATTGTGCCAGAGTAAATTGTTGTTCGGTGCCTTTCATTGCTTACAAAAAATAATCTTTTGGTAATTCTATATATTAGCTCCGCGCCTGTTTTTACCTTTTCAACTGTTTTTTTTCTACACTTTTAGGGGTTCTGATACTGGCGGTGCATCTGTTTGTTGTCGGCCAAATGGAATGTCCCTTCGCCGTGTTTAGTACTGGCCCGGGGATGGGGTTGCGTACCCATACGTTAACAAGTTATTGCACTTGCCGGACGGGATATGAACCGTTGGAAACAGGAGTACCCGTGCTCTGTCTTGTGAAGACCGCGTATGGAAACCCCTTGTTGGATGGACTTCAGGAGTTAATTACACTCGAGAGCCAAAAATTAAAGGTAAATTCATAATTAGCAACCAAAAAACTGTAGAAAAAGTTAAGTTAGAAGGCAGTCGCCTCCGCGGAGCTACTATATAGTTCTACCAATATCTTCTCATTCCTTAATTCCTAGACATCCAAAACATCAGCAGACTTCAGAATGTTTTAGTGAATGTTCCGCGTCTCACAGAGGGAAAGAATGCTTTTTATTCATTCAAGAACAGTATTGTGCATACATTCCTCACCATCTGCAGACGCTTGAATGAACAGAGCATTCTGATCAACTGAAGCTCGAGCAAACAGAACTTGTTGACCCGAAGCTTGAATGAACGGGAAGCTCACATGAAGAAAACTTATCAGAAGCAGCTGGAACGAACGAACTGATCTCCAAAGCTCGAACGAGGTGAATAAACTGATCAGCAAAAAATCACTCTATTTTTATAAGAAAACAAGTAAAAAATGCGCCTTAGTTTCTTCGGCGCAATCGAGTTTTCCGTACAGCGTATAATGCTATATGAAGCTCTCAGCCACTGCCCATGAAAGTATCAGCCACGGCTCATTAAACTTTCAACCACGGCCCGGTGGTGGCATGTGTTGTTGGCACCTATAGCAGTGCCAGACGCACATAATGGCTAACTTTAACCTTAAATAAAATAAAAACTACTAAGGCTAGGGGGCTACAATTTGTTATGTTCGATGATTGGAGGGTGGATGATCAACATACCAACTAGCAGCCCTCTAGCTTCAATAGTTTTTAAGATCTGAGGGCGGACAGAAAAAGTGCGGACGGACGGACGAAGCCATCTCAATAGTTTTCTTTTACACAAAACTAAAACTACAAGCTTGAATGAACAGAACTGTCTGATTACAAGCAGCTCGAACGAGCCAATAATTCTTAACAGACAAGCCTGAAAAAAAAACAAAGCTCTCAGAAAATCTTCGGACTAGGATTCGGATCAACAAAAGCTGGAACGAAAAACGATGCAGCGAGAAATATCTCGAATCCCTTTGAGGGTTCAGAGTCCGTCATCAAGACAAATTCCTAAATTTCCATCAATTGGAAGCAAATTCCAGCGTTTTTTCCCGTAGGGTGCACTGTAGGCTTTATTTAAGGTTCTTTGCAGCGTGCCTTCGGCCCCTAGCTACAACCCCCTTCGTTCCTTTTACTGTACCTCCTTTCATATTCTCTTTCTTCCATCTTACTTTCAACCCTCTCCTAACAACTGATTCATAGTGCAACTGCGAGGTTTTCCTCCTGTTACACCTTTCAAACCTTTTACTGTCAATTTCCGTTTCAGCGCTGAACGACCTCATAGGTCTCAGTGCTTGGCCTTCGGCCTAAATTCTATATTCTGTTCAATTCAATCCAGTGTTTTTGATTTAATCATTCGTTGTTTTGCACTCAATACCAAGTTGTATTCTAAATTTCGTTTCTCACCTTCCATGGCAACTTGCTTTAACTTTAACTGCACTCAAGTTTTGCGATAATTAAAAAAAAAAAAAAAAAAAAAACAGCAGTCCAACGTGACTAATTTACATGTAACTATCGTAAGTAAGACTAAAATGCGTTGACGTTTATGGACCATTCAAGTACGGAAGCATTTTGTATTGAATAGTAATGGGTTGAGGCAGTGTAAATTTCTCTAAGAAATCTAAAGAGTGCTATTTCGGATGCTGACTCATTGTTATAAACAAGCTGACAGCATATGTCGTAGAAGCCACGTGTTCTGAATGTAACAAGCGTTTCTCTTCTGAACAATTCCTAGTTTTATTGTTGTTTTTTACTATGTGGAATATTGTTCTACTTTCTGTGAATCTATCCTTTCAACTAACTTGTAAAATGCCAAATTCAGCCTCGTAATGGTTAATGTCATGTTCGGGTGTTAAATCTGGCTGTTCAAGAAGCGTGTGACATTTTCGGACAGCTCTTACCTCAAAAGCCGTGCAAGCTGAAAATAAATAACTTATGATAATCATGAGATCGTATCTCGAAACGGACATCGAGCTAATCCAGACCAAGTGGTTTCTTAACCTAACTGAACGCAGTACTGGTTCATGTGATAGTGAAAGTAATGTTACATTACTTGGAAATCACGTCAAATACAGGTCTCGGGGATAGTGAAAGGAATACCAATGCGCTGCTTGTAAACTAATTCTAGTCTTGCAACGACGATCTAGCTTGATTATATGGTTCTGGGTCACACGGGTTATGCAGTACTTCCACGAGAAAGAGCGGGCAGCAGGAAGTTGCTGCACAGGTAACTCTCGTAATGCAGGTGAGCAACGCATCAGGCATAAGCACGGACAAAAATGCCAACCTAATCTCTCTCATGCCGGTAACAAATCGGTGCTACTTTGGCTTGTTATCTGCGCGTGACCTCCGAGGTGCTAGTACAAAACATGGCGGAAGCTCGATTGGATGTCGTGTGTATACTAGCTCCTCGAGGGTCAAAGTATTATATAAACCCATTTCTACATTGTGTGGTCGACAAATCATATTAGTAAACGATATATCGTTTATTAATATAATATATAATTTGTGGGGGGCTAGTACTAAACACGGCGTCCCATTGAGCTTCCGCCATGTTTAGTACTAGCACCTCAGAGGCGGCACGTATATAACAAACCAAAGTAGCACCAACAAATCAGATAATGTAAGTTATGAATGTAATTCATTAAATGCCTCCCTGATATGGGGGGAGGGGGGAATGGCCCCTCTACCAATGAATAGATAAACACCGCTACTCACCATATTTGGATGTTATTGCCTATCAAATCTTGTTTCAAGCCTTTAAACACCACGATGCAGTGAGCTGTCTAGTACTAACACGTAAATAAGATTTCACAGCGAAGTTCATGCGATGTCTGGCATATTCACCTTTTCTTCAGCCTATAACTAGACCGTGCTAAGGTGCTGGCATGAACGCTGGAGGGTCCTCTAACTGTTAACCGCCAACTTGGGTAATTTGAGAGAAACTGCTTCCTCGTGTTAGAATGGATAATTACACCGAAAATATTCAGTCAAGAACACTTAGTAGATAAACATTGTAAACAATACGAACGTTTAGGGCATTTAAACGTTTGAACGAAGTGCTTGGTTCACTAATACGTTTACATTCGTTGGAGGTCCCCCCCAACCTCCCGCCACCGCCAACTCAGTCCCGCGCCCAACTCGGGGCTTTTCCTCCTAGTCGTCAGTCATATGCACAGAGCCCTGAACATCTTGTTCTATCAGGTCATAACTGTTCTCGAGTAGATTTGTCTCTAGCTTCTTTCTATAGTTCCGGTGGTGACTCAGTTGAACAGTCTGGGTATTGGTTCTCTTTGTAGAACTTCACTTATTCATTTGGTCGTATTTATTTAAAATCAATTTCTCTACGTCCCCGCCAAAATCTGGCCGTCTTACTCGGGTGATCAACTTCCTGGATATGCGGAAGGAGCATACCCAGGGCTGCCCGTCCAAGGTTACAGACGTTTCTGGAATTCCAGAAAGTTACCGGACAGCGGAAATTGACCCACTGACTCAATAGTGGTTAAGAAGAAAACAACTGATGATATATATTCTGTTGTCTTATTTTATTTGAACATGGCATGTAGAAATGACGGGATAATCCTAATTACAATCAGAGGTTCCTTGAGAGCACAAAACTCATTTTTTTTATCTGGTCCTTTCTTCCTTTCATTTTTCTTTTTTTCTTTTTTGGTCTAGTTAACCGGATGCTAATTACTGGTTGCCAATATGACAACCGTAATTATAGCTGCTTCATTTCCAGTGTGTGATGTCAATGAATTGTAATTATTGCTAAGAAGTTCGGAGCATTCAATAGTATAAGGTTCAATTTTGTCAGTAATATCTCTTACAAAATAAAAAAAAAAAAGTTTTATAAACGTACATGAAAAAAAGTAGCAGAAAGTGGACAGAAAGGGAATATTTTGGCTTTTACACTCTCGAAAATAAGGAATATCTCATTCTACATTTCCAAAGATAAATTAAGGAAAAAATAATAAGTACATAAGATAATCTCTTGTAACAAATGAAAAGAAGAAGAAGAAACAAAGCTTAATCTTATTTTACAAACCGTAATGGTATTAGATAGATAGTAGATAGATGGACAGACATTACTAAAAATGAAACTGCAATACTATACATCTACAATTACAACTGATAAAACAACATATAAAATATGATTATTAACACTGTGGACATGTATTCGTATATATATATATATATATATATATATATATATATATATATATATATATATATATATATATATATATATAACGACCGTAAAATAAACGTATAACTTCTAGATTTCCAAAAATAACAGGAAATCAAGAATTACTGTATTATATATATATATATATATATATATATATATATATATATATATATATATATATATATATATATATATATATATATATATATATATATATATATATATATATATATATATATATATATATATATATATATATATATATATATATATATTACCAGTATAGAGATACACACAACATTTCAATTTGTTTTCCTAGCAACTGAAGGCCAAGAATTGAAATCAGTCACAAATTGAAAGTAACAGAAAATTATGGGGTTTGGTAAAGACTAATTACTGACCATTTCCGTCACTGGATCATTAAGAAAATATGAAAAAAAATGTATCATAAAATATTTTCAACTTTTTAAGCACAGCGTAAAAAAGTCATGGGATTTTAATGATAATGAAATTTGAAGGCAACTGGATGCTGTAAAAATGTCTTGACTTTCTGCTTTATGATTTCCTCTTATTATGGCTTCGTTATAGAGCGTCTTTTTGAAATCAATCAGTTTCAATTACTATCAGTCATTCAATCAAGTACTGCCCGTTAAACACGCGCGCATAAAGATAGCCATAAAAACAATGAAATTAACTCAGTTGAAAACTAATACCAGGAACACCTCTCGCGTTTTTGTTAGTGTTTCAATTTTCATTTCGGTGATATTCGGTTCCTCATTTTCCGGGCAGTCTGAGAAAGCCAACTATGACCTTTATAAAAATGATAATTTGTCACTCTTCCTATCCCATGTAAACTAACAGTTACCGTTGCGTGATAAAAAGAAAAGAAAAGCTAAATTGGCAACATAAATCTACCACGATTCTATATATATATATATATATATATATATATATATATATATATATATATATATATATATATATATATATATATATATATATATATATATATATATATATATATATATATATATATATATATATATATATTTATCATGACTGTCCAGTGAATTTAATGATCACTTGTTTTGAGCTAATGTTTTTTTTTCATTCAAAACTATAATTTTTCTTTGGCATTGGATATATATAAAAAAGGTGAGGAGGGCTGCTATGATTGCACCAGGAGGATCTTTCCAAATAGAAAGGATGTAGTGAGTAGTTCATTCGACTATCGTGGACGCGGATTTTTCGGGGACAAAATTCGAAAGTTTATGTTTGTCCCGAACCCAAGCCAGATTTTCTCGGATTACTGCGATTTCCTATTTTTAGTTTTTATACCTGCTTCCAATGCCCGGCCTTTTCATGCATTCAGCTTCATTTTCCCCTTTCTCTAACTCCATTTGCTTACTCGGCTCCGATGACCCTAATTGACAGTTACGACGCCAGATGGACGTACAAAAGCAACCAATCAATGAAACAGTCTCTAACTCAACTGGATTTTCCAATGTTCTGGCTCTGGCAAACAAGACAGGAATTTGTCAGTCTGATCGACTCCTTACATGGCTACGTGAGCTACTCATAACACAATGAATCTTTCGAGCTTTACGACAAAATTAGGAATTCCAACCGGAATACTTTGTTTTTCATTATTATTATTTTTTTTGTCTGCCGTCATCGAAATGTGTGTTTTATCATCATCCAGGGTGAATATTAGGGCATATCTGCTGAAGTATGTTGTAATCCTCTACTGGAAAGGACCTGGACTAAAAGGGACAGGTGAAACATTGTTCATCTACTGGAAATTCTCTCGTCCTGGTTTGAAACATTCTGTCGATGTGGCTGTGAGGAAAGGTAAGAAGAACCGTGGGACATCTTACAGGGTAATACTGGACTTGACTATTTCTACGACAATGCCAAGTGAATAGAGCTATAAATAATAATAATAATAATGATAATAATAATAATAATGATAATAATAATAGTGTTTGCTTCTGTGATCATCTGAAGTAGTAAGTGTGTGTGAATATAATTACTAATATGTCATCTGAGTTATCTTCGCTCTATCCCTGATATAGTTATATAATGATATTTCATAAAAAGGTGAATTGAAGCATTAGTTAAATTCAACAAATATAGCATATATACACTTATCGTGGCGTATGAGAGGATCTGCTGAAAATATATGTCTCGCCTGAAAAACTTAACCGTAAACAAGGTTTCAACACGTTAACACAAACTGACAGAGAGAAACTTTGTGTAACCGAAAAACAGTGTTTTTTTTTTTTTTAAACAAGTATGGAAAGAATATGTTTCTGTGTCATTCTAACAATGGAAACGTCTATTTTCATTACAGCTGGTGGATCTCTCTCCACCTTCCTCCTCTCCGGAAGACGTGGCGTGTCGATTCACGCTGGGGCTGGGGCGCCTTCGCAGTGGGTGTGACTTGACTTGTCCAGAGGCGGGGGGAACTTATTTACAAAGCTGCACTAGACCGTCCTGTTTTCTCCTTCACTACTCCTGCCCAGTCTCTTTCCAGAGCGATCGTTTCAAACGCTGGAAATGGCAGAGTCAAAACCAAACCTTGGACGGATTTCTCAAGGAGTCTGTACCTATTGCACTCTCAGGGGTTCCTGTAAGTCTAATGGGTTCTCTTCCTACAACGCTGCAATAAAACGCAGCTGACATTGCGGTGGGTGGACCGGAATGTCAACATTTTTATCTTAAGTCTTTGCAGGACCCTCTAACACACACCACGAGAATCTATTGTCTATAATTCAGGTGAACAACTTGTGAGCACCACTCTGGCTTAGGAATGATTGGTTAGCTGATCCTAATCCACTCTAATGACCCTTAGCGCCCAATACCTGAAAAAAAGAAATGGATTAGTAAAACATCATGAGTATGCACTATTTTTAAGCTAAGGATAAAAGACTAATAATATGCAAAGATAATTCTAGCAACTGAAACTAAAATAAATACAAAAAATTAAGAATCAAAATGTGAATGTTATCAAATTGCAAGGTGCAGGTGTAGTTTTAGATGACAACTACGTGTGTTCTTTGTGCCTTGTTGTCTGCATCAGAATACATCATACCTCTGAATATTCAATCTTGTTTTCCACCGATGGTAATGAGATATAAGAACACTGTTCACCTTTTTCATGCTTATTCCATTCAGAAAACTTTGATTTGTTTGAAAGGGATTCTTAAGTCAAAACTGGAATATACTAACTATTATGAAGTGAATTTGCATTAACAAAGAGAAAAGCTAAAACAAGACTAAATCTGAGTGAGCGATAGGACCTTAGTTTCTAAATAAATGCATAGGAACTATTTCTTAAAGAGGCAGAGGATACTAGAGGACCTTCTAAGGGATGGGACAGGGGAAAGGACTGACTAGAGGAACTGGATTTAGTGTTGACTAGGGGACTAGATATGGTGTTAGCAAAGGAACCAGATATGAAACTGGACGAGGGAACATTCGGAACGGGTTCACTAGGACTGTTCGGATTTGGGAAGGATTCAAGTTTTGGTGAGAATTTAGTAGAGGAATTTGGCTTCTCCACAGAATCTGTGGCTGTTGTCTCCTCAGGTTGGATCTCTTCATCAGGCTTTTGTTTCGTCAGTGTTAAAGCTGTTGCTCCTGTCAGAAGCTGCTCGTGGTTTTCAGTGCTTGGTACCAAGAAAGCTGAAAAATTAGTCTTGTTATTAAGTCTGTTAATATCATCAGCGTTCAGTAAAGTCTGGGCACTTTCAGAAAGTGGTGTGTTATTGTGAGTAAGTGCTAATGATTTTAGTCCACGTGGAGTATGACGTTTCACACTCAGGGTTTGTCGAAACAAGGGAGGTCCAAGGTGGTCCTGTGAGTCTGTGTCAAGAACAACAGATTGAAACAAGTCAGATTCTGTCGGTTTAGTTAAAACCCCAGCTTTTTTGTTAGGAGAGTTTTGTGTGGGATCAAAGTGTGTCACTGGTAATTCAGCTGTTAAGATACTATGTGGTCTTACAGGTTCAAAGTCACTAAATTTGAAATCACTTACTCTCCAGTCACTCTCACCTAAAAAATTTTCATGTGTATCATCTTGGTCAATAAATGTTAGGTCTAAAGGTTCTGAATAGCTACTTAAAGAATTTTGTATATTCTGTACAGGCAAAATATCTGAATCATAGTTAGCTACTACAAAAGAAGTATATGTTCTAGGATCTCTAATTTCTTCACTAATTTCAACACTGTCACTATTGTCAGAATAGAGGAGCCCATCACCACCAACATTGTCACCTTCACCAGTTATGAATTCTAAGACTGAAATATCAGCAGGAGCAGACTCATCATTGGCATTTGGCAAAACTGGATAGTAATTGTTTGGGTTTGGGGTTGGAGGATCACATATCACAGATGATCCACTGGTGATTCTTATATCAGATGGAAGAATACATGGAACATGCTTTGCAGGTGAAACTGTTGTTGCTAAAGGGGGAATGGCTTCTGGGGGATTAATAACTGTTGTAAAATAAAATCCTGAGGGATTTTGAATGCTAGTGGATGAAGAACTATATGAGGGGGGATTTAATCCAGATCCCCCATGATGAGCCACAGATAGAGTCTCCTCCTCCTGAGGTTGGGGTAAATAGTCATGAGAATGTCCAAGAGGTTGAACGGTAGTAGAGTCGCTTGCATGTAGAGAGTCAGAAGAGAGCCAACCAGTAAATGATGAGGATGAGACATACGCACCACTGCCCCCTGGCCGGCCGTAGCCTTTTTGTGGCCTGGGGGCTCTGTAGACGTTGGAGGGGGGTCGAGGGAATATGAGGCTCATGGGTGCCACAGGCACCAACACAGGGACTGGGATAGGACGCGGCCTCTCATTTTGGAGTTGAGGCTTGGGATTGCCAATGCTAGCAGGTTGAATGTGCACACCTTTTGCATGAGGGGCACCATAACTTGAAGATGGTGCTGGCACAGGGACTGCGTGACCGTGGTCAGGGGTACCGTAACTCGAAGCTGGAACTGGGACTTGGGGAACTGGAACTGGGACTTGGGGAACTGGGAGGGGAATGGGGGCTCCATAACTTGATGAGGGGAGATCTACATGATGGGACTCGATTGGAACACCATAACTAGATGTGGGAGCTTCTATTGGGAGGGGAACAACTGGAAGAGCATGACCCTTAGCTGCTCCTCCTGCATGAGCGTGACCCTTGGATATGTCATTAGAAAGAGCATGAGCGTGAACATCTCCTACTCCTCCATGACCATGTCCTACAGACACTCCAGCAGAGTGAGCATGAACTGAGGGTGCTCCATATCCAGTATCAGGGAGGAGTACGATGTCCTCTGGTTTTGGAGCACCATAAGAATCACTAACAGCGGGGGCACCATAGGTGGGGGCTGGAACAGGAACAGGAACAGGAGGTGGACCATAGCTGGCTGGGGGTGGACCGTAGCTGGCTGGGGGTGGACCATAGCTGGCAGGGGAGGACCATAACTGGCTGGGGGTGGGCCATAGCTGGGGGTGGGCCATAGACAGGTGCTGAAAAGAAATAAGATATATTAGTAACAATACCACTGAGCAGTAAAAATCTTCAAAACAAATCTTTGCCTTTATTCACACCTATTTTTACAAGACCAGTGAGACATCAGACATACCGGGGTATCCACCTCCCTTTCCTTTACCGCCTCCACCTTTGCCCTTGCTGAAGGTGTCCTGCATACTCTTGAACAGGGATTTGAATCCTCCTGACATGTAGTCCATTCCCTTTTTGAGCCCTCCTGACATGTAGTCCATTCCCTTTGACAGGGCATCTTTTCCCTTGCTGAACATGTCTGACATACCCTTCACTGCCCCTTTCATGGCACTATCTTTAGCCTTCATGAAATCATTGAAGCCCTTGGCAATGCCCAGATCAAGGCCGCCTTTTCCCTGTGGAATAAAAACAAAAACACTCCAGCTTCACTTATGATTTGTAGTTATCCCTGAAACTAATTATAAAAGGAGTTTGAGACTCATTCTGGTGCTTCTGAACCAAACTGCTTAACTCTCCTAAGTGAGAAGTGACTGAAATTTTACTTTTTAATGGCTTAGAGCCCTACTGCAGGGCAAGCATACCAAAGCTATATTCTTTAACTAGGAACATGTATCAACATTTGCAATGATGCAGTTGGTAGATGAAAGAAAAACCCTGACATACCTTTCCTCCTCCTTTGCCTTTCGAGGGTGGTGGGCCATAATGAACGGGTGGAGGACCATAATGGACGGGTGGAGGACCGTAGCTAGCAGGTGGTGGGCCATAGCTTGGAGCTGGTGCCGGTGGTGGGCCATAGCTAGGAGCTGGTGGTGGGCCATAACTAGGAGCTGGTGGTGGTCCATAACTTGGAGCCGGTGGTGGGCCATAACTTGCAGCCGGTGGGGGTCCATAGCCTGTTGCAGGTACTCCGCCGCCGTGGCCTTTGTCTGCTATCGCGACGCCCAGGAGCGCAAATAGAACGAGTGAAGTCTGAAAGAAGAAGAAAAACGGATTTCAGTCTCATGAAACGTCGCTTGTCACAGTCCTTACATTTTGTGGCTCATCTTTCTGACCTGTATTGAAAATACCGTAAATTCATAAGTCTGGTTATCTGTTGTTATTCATCCGTTATCATCTTTTCTTCACCTCTTTTTCCACGAAGCGGCATTCTACGAGAATTTGTTATAATAATAATAATAATAATAATAATAATAATAATAATAATAATAATAATAATAATAATAATAATACTCAATCGAAATTATTCGCACTTACAAAAGATTGACGATGGATGTTATAAAAGCTGTATTATAACATAAACAACAATAATGTAAATGACAATTATTGCAGAGCACAGTAGCATATATTTAAGATATTGATAATTGGTTGTGGGTAATTTTAAAAATTTTAATATTTGGTAAAAAAATTATAGTAACTGGTTTTATAAGGACGATGATAAAAATATACGATGATGTGAATATTAGGACGATGATAAAAATATAATATGATGTGAATATTAGGACGATGATAAAAATTACGATGATGTGAATATTAGGATGATGATAAAAGTATACGTTGATGTGAATATTAGGACGATGATAAAAATATACTATGATGTGAATATTAGGACGATGATAAAAGTATACGTTGATGTGAATATTAGGACGGTGATAAAAATATACTGTGATGTGAATATTAGGACGATGATAAAAATATACGATGATGTGAGGTTCCAACCAAGCGATCATATAATTGTGCTGCTGAACGGAAGATTCAGCTATATAAGGAAATGACTGAGTAAATGAGGGTGCTAGGACGACAATGAAGGAAAAATAAATAAAATAAGTAAAGGGGACGGGATAGGATTGGGTATGGTGCCCGGGAAAGATCACCCCATCTCTCCTTAACCCAACCCGGCCCAGTAGTAGTAGTAGTAGTAGTGGGGGATTTGCCTATGAAACGGCTCCAACTCCCTTGCCAGTTGACCCTCTAAGTGTATCCTCATACCGTATGCAGGTTAGATCGCCCAGCCACTTTCTACTCAGGGTGGAATGTGACCTCCATGCTATATTCCTCTTTTCCGCATCTTATTCCTGTTTCTTCGCCCTCTTCTCTTCATTCTGAATGGAATTTCAAGTCACCGGTATTTTTACTCTAAGTTCCCTGCAATATTTCAGTCGTTTAGGGAGCTTTAACAGGCCCCTATTTACGTCTTCTTCTTGTATTATTAGTGGATTTCTCCGGAGGGAATTGAGTAACGACCTAGGAATAAATTTACCATTTTGAAGGAATTAAAAGGATTCGGTCTTGTACCGGCAGGACTCACTGGTAAAGGCGAGAGAAGTTCCTTACGGTAACTGAGAGAGAGAGAGAGAGAGAGAGAGAGAGAGAGAGAGAGAGAGAGAGAGAGAGAGGGAGAACAGTATTAGAAGTAGTAGTAACAAAATAATGAAGACAAGAGGTAAAACTAAAGCCAAATATAAACACGAAGTCCGGAGGAATAATAAGCAAATTACGGGGAGCGCGAATGACAGGAATAACTAGTCGCAGATAAAGAAGAAGGGAGAGAAAAACACTGAACGCAAACGAAGAGGAGAAAAACGCGAGTGCGAGGAAGATCGGAAAGGAAGACCGGGGGAAGAGGAAAAGCTGAAAAAGAGAAAAAAACCATACGAGAGGGAAGAGGAGGGCAAGCCAGATGAACCTCGAAGTGAGGCAGTGGCACATGGTGCCCCGGGGCCACTCGAAGAAGAAAGAAAGCTTGTTGCTTTCTCTCTCTCTCTCTCTCTCTCTCTCTCTCTCTCTCTCTCTCTCTCTCTCGTCGAGCACTTAGTCACTTTCTCTGCCTTAAACATATGCAAAGGGACGGACGAACTCTCGACTTATATAGGGTTGTGATAGAAGGGGGGGAGTTTGGGGTAGGGGGGAGTGGTAGAGAGCTAAGTAACACGTTCCTCTAACTCTAAAAGTCGATTAATTGGGAAGAGCCTCAGCGGTGACTCATGATTGCGCGATCTTCTTCTTCTTCTCTTTTTTGATTTGCAGATTAAGCTGTTCTTATGCTAGCACTGGCTCTTGATTCTGGAGCAGCCAGTAAACATTGACCGGCATCGTCTTGACTGCGTTGAGAAAGTCAGCTACTGCTGTTTAACACGAAGAGCGAATAAAAAGCTTCAAGGGAATAATTACCTATTCAGTTCCAGATGTATATGAGAAATATATATACGCCTTTTTAAAATACAGATCTAATTATGTAGGTGCGACACCCGGATTCCAACAAGTGATAAGGATACATTACTTAAAAGAGAGCTTTTGTATATTTCTGTTTCCTTATACATCAGAAAACTGAGAGAGAGAGAGAGAGAGAGAGAGAGAGAGAGAGAGAAAGGAATGTCAATTAAAAAAGAAGCCAAAGGAGATTCAGCATAATGATAATGGAGAAAAAGTGATGCCGCCAAGAACCGAGATCTAATCTCTGCGGTTAATGATCAAATCTTCATTGTCCAGTTTAGGGTCTCTGCGCCCGATAGCATTGTCTCCTACCTGGCCCTTAATTAACTTTTTTTTTTTTTGCCTTGTGATTAACGCCTTCGGTTGGGATTCCAGCTACAATGATTTCTCCTGATCATAATTCATATTCGAAAAAAAAAAATAGAATGATAAATCGAAAGATGACAGACTACACGTTGACTAAAATATACACTAAATCAGGGTTGAGTCCTTCAAATAATGGCGATAAGCCAATGTTACTTCACTTGACAAGAGAAACCAAAAAGTTTCGTGAACTTTCACAGGTGGCACAATGCGCACATTCTTCTTCGTCATAAAATAATCAAGAGAAGGCGTTGTGTCGTCACAAGAAACTACTATAATCCAAGAGGCCCTCTGCCCCTCCCCAAACCTGCCATACGCACGTAAGATGGTTATACAGCGCCCTGTAAACCATTTTCGCTGACCCAACACGGAAACCGCTAGAAAGTTTCGGGCGTACGCCTCGGCTACGTAAACCTTGAAGTTAGATCTAGGCGTGAGCCTGTGTGTGTGTGTGTATGTGCGTTGTTCTGACACGGCAACCGTAATTGATTACAGAGGTATTTGATATATATATATATACTAATAATAATAACTGAATACGGTTTAGCTTCCACAGGATGCCGGATTGTAAATGTTTCCTTTCTTAACTTTTCCAGATTAGCTGGAGTCTCACTACTCTGGCAATGCGCATCAGCGTTCAGGAAGCGTTTCCTTTTTAATCCACTAAGAAAATCGGAGTCGATGACCGCAGTTGTTGCGACGCCAAATTGCGCAAGTAAATTAGGCAACTTATAAAAAGATTTGCGTCATTATTATTCATTATTCATGTGGATATTTCATCACCTACCTCTACTGAAGGCAATGGTTCAAGTAAAACTATTCCAGGCTGCTTTTATCATGTAATTCATTGTATTCATTCATTCTAAAAGACCTGTGATTTCGAATATAATCTGAACTGCCTAACCTTATTCGACCTAAATCATTTCTAGGTCGAAGTTGCTGCTGTTCAGTTCTGACAAATCGATCTCAAGTCTAAATTGTCTGAAAGTCTCCGAGTCATCGGTGAGTTCGAACAGTTCCCGCAAAATCATCTGAAGGAAAAACTCTGCTTCTGGACGGGAACTGGAATATGTTCGTGGGAGGGAAAGCTTCTCTCGCACCGTCGTGCAGCAGGAAAAGGCAATTGCAACAACCTTATTTCAGGCTCTGTTGCTCCTTTTGTTGCACTCGATTGTCACAATTAATTTCTGTGATTATCTCTGTAGCGTTGGTTTCAGAACAAAGACAAGTCAACTTGTGTGCAGAGCCTTTAACCGCCGCAAATGTAGCGAACGCGCACTTGGTTACGCATACAGGCGCGTTCAGACACACACATGCACGCACACGCACGCATACACACACACACACAAACATACACGCACACATACGACGGCGCCATTACATTTCATGGGAAAGGCTCAGTGTTTTTGTAAACAAGCATGGCACGGAAATCATTCTACCTGTGACAAGAATTTTTGCACATGAAATTTTGTGTGTTTGTAAACAAATGCAGTGAGAACATGGCGTGCGGCCCTCACAAATTGTGGGAAATAAATAAAAATATATATAAAAAATAAATAAATAAATAAAACTGTGCTTTTATGAACACCGGCAAGAACGTGGCCGACTGTAGGCATGTGATCTCCCGGACACCAGTTGCAACATCTAAAATAAATAAAAAGATAAATAAATAAATAGATAAACGCAGACTTCACCTGCCCTCTAATCGTCAGTATCGTTTCTCTGACCCCACACGCCTCTCGTCCAAAGGAACTAATCATTAGCAGGGCGACTGCTGGCACCGGTGACAAGCAACACGCAGTAATCTCTCGAGTTGGTGTCGTGCTTTCTTTTTGATGCATGCTTATTTCGTTCTGTTCCTTGCTTATTTGTTTCTTTAATCGTTTCCTGTTTGGTTAATTTATGTTTTTGAATGTAAGATTAGCTGTGAATCTCTCTCTCTCTCTCTCTCTCTCTCTCTGTATTTATCGATCCGCGATACTTTAGTTCACTTCAGGTCAACTTGTACTCGCTAAGTGCATTCATACACATACGCACTTACATACATACATACATACATACATACATATATATATATATATATATATATATATATATATATATATATATATATATATGTGTGTGTGTGTGTGTGTGTGTGTGTGTGTGTGTATGTGTGTGTATGTGTGCGTGTATTAAGAAAGAGGAAAAAGACAGAGAGAGAGAGAGAGAGAGAGAGTGTTGACATTTTCACCCCTCTCATCCCTCCCACCGATAGCTGTCCATGTTGGAACCATAGGAAGGAGTCATTTAGTGGTCGGGGACGAATTCTGTTCTGGGGGAGAAAGAGCGGCGCCTCGTCATTACCCGAAAACGCTTCTAAATCATCTCTAAGAGTGAGGTTGGCTGGGGTCAGAGGGGTCGTGGAAAAATGGCTGGGGATGTCTTGTGGGAAGTAAGCTCGGGTTATGATGCAGGGGATTCGGTGAGCTGGGGCGCCTCGTGATTGGTTTGTGAAGCCTAAAATGTTTTGAAGTTATTAGACTGTACTGGACTGAATTCGTCATAGGCTAAGTTGCTGGAGATTACATCAAGAGCAAATTGTGGCAGCCTTGCTTGGCTGGATTCGCCATAGTCCAGGAAGGTTTCTGGATCCCAGTAAAAATTCCAGGAGGAAAGGTTAGGATTTTTATCAGTTCAAGAGAGGTTGCTAGTTTTCTGGAAAGGATAATTCTGGTAGACATACTGGGAGATGGGAAGGGTGCTGGATTCTACTAGAGACTTCTGAAGGGAAAAATTGAATTCGTCCATCACAGGGCAGAAGAAAAGCTGGTGTGGTTTGATCCAGGACAATGGAAAATACAAACGATTCTTTAAGATCGTTCGAAATGAGCGATTAACAAGTATGCGGATTTGAGAACACACTTGGTAATAACTCCTGCCATAAGGGCGTGGCGCTGTGAAAGTTGACAAACGGAAAGAGCCATTACGGCCAAAAAGGGCTTTGCAACTGCCTTCGACCAACGAGAAATGGAACTCCATGTGTGAGTATAATTGCTTTTTATCGTATAGCAGCAAAAATGTCAACCTCTGCGAGAAAAGAGCTGATAGTACACTACTAATTAGCCCTAACGTCGCCTGTAAAACTGGTAAAAAGTATAACACTAATTTAAATGGAAATGCAGAACAGTGTAATAGAAAACTGGAAAATTCCAGTGAAATGAGAATGTAAACCGCTGCGGTTTACAGAATAAAACTGTTATATTCGAGAATCTTATCGCTCCCCTGGCCTGAAGTTTAGAATGGAAAAAGATAATGATTTCATGGGTGAACTCTTTCAGTCTCCAGAATAAAACAGTTATTTGATAAAACAATACAATTTTTCTGTTTTTAGAGTTAAAAGTTAATTAACTCTACGAAATTACGGACCATCGAAATGCTGGCTGTCAAGTTTACATTCTGATAAAAAAAAAAGGCACCGCTTTTCGCGCATGCGCGCATCGGAAAGAAGGGATCGATTGAATGCGTAAAAATATTGGCTAAATTGCGTGAAAGTTTGACCTGGGTAAGGGGAACGCCAGAGGGGAGAGGGAGAGAGAGAGGGGGGCTGAAGGGCTGCTGAAGGAAGCGTGGGGGGAGGGGAAAGGAATGGAAGGGGGGGATATGGGTGTTTGTCTTTTATTGACATTGCCGGATATAAAGGAGGTAGGAAGAATTGTTGTTTTCCCGCGTCGCCATTGTTGTTGTTGTAGCTATATCTGGAGAAGTTTCACTCCAGGGTAATCAGAGACAGGTCGTTTTTTATGTGGATTGCTGTTTGTGTGTGAAATCATTTATTGGTTTGTTGGGCTATCTCTTTATTTGTTTGTTGTTTATGTTATTTCTATTATTAATAATGATAACTGTTTACTAAAAATGTATCGCTGTTTATGTGTGTAATCATTCAGTGGTTGTTGAATGATCTCTGTTTATTTGTTGTTGATATAATAATAATAATAATAATAATAATAATAATAATAATAATAATAATAATAATGAATTAGTTTATTCTTATCACTGCGGTAACTATTTGGCTGAGAGAGAGAGAGAGAGAGAGAGAGAGAGAGAGAGAGAGAGAGAGAGAGAGAGAGAGAGAGAGAGAGAGAATCCACCTTCCTCATGAACCGGATATATGTGAAATACGTAACGAAATATACAGCGGGAGTGAAATACGTAAATAAATAAATATATACGTAACGTATACATAATACATAAATGATGGCAGGAGAAGGCTACAGAAAGATCGGCAAAATACGTAACGAAACACACAAAGCGAGTGAAATACGTAGCTAAACAGACCAATACATAACATCTACATATATAAAAGTGAATATACAATAAAAAAAAAAATGCATAAATAATGGCGGGAGAAGGCTTCAGGAAGATCGGCCACCTACCTCCCTTTCTTACTCCACCTGTTCTTCCAAATGACAGGTGGGCGGCCGTCGGCCACAGAGCGTTTGTGCATTGAGACCACCGTCATTAAAAAGCACCAAAAGCATTTCCCTCTCCGCTGAGAGAGAGAGAGAGAGAGAGAGAGAGAGAGAGAGAGAGAGAGAGAGAGAGAGAGAGAGAGAGAGGCGGCTTTCCCTTTATTTTCGTTTTCAGTTGCAGCGGCTCCCAAATTGCTTCTAACCGTATATTATGTTCAAAGTTTTTTTTTTTTTTTTCGATCTGTCGTTTTCATTCGGTGAAGTTATTGCGCTCGAAACCATTGCGTAAACGCGTACTTATACGCTCTCTCTCTCTCTCACACTCTCTCTCTCTCTCACGCATTACATATATATATTTATATATACATACATATATATATATATATATATATATATATATATATATATATATATATATATATATATATATATATATATATATATATATATATATATATATATATATATATATACATATATATATATATATATATATATATATATATATATATATATATATATATATATATATATATATATATATAGAGAGAGAGAGAGAGAGAGAGAGAGAGAGAGAGAGAGAGAGAGAGAGTTACTCCTGATAAAGGCTAGCCGTAAAGAACTGCTCCACTCATTCTGAAACTACAGTGTCAGGGATAAAATATGAAATCCCGTTGCGGAGAGAGAGAGAGAGAGAGAGAGAGAGAGAGAGAGAGAGAGAGAGAGAGAGAAATGGGAACAGGACAAAACGGGGCCACCTGGTGTGTGTGTGTATGTATGTTTGTACGTGTGTGTGTGTGTGTGTGTTTTGTGCACAAGAACTGCGCTCAGTTCTCAAAAGGGTATTGAATGTCAGCGCTTTCTCCCGTCGAATTACTTCGCGCGATAAAACGAGCGTATGAATTCGGATCGAGAAACCGCAGGGCGAAATGAAGGAAGAAATCGGATGCGTGTCAGCCATCCTCTCAATTATTGGCGATCCGATCGTCTCTCGGCTGTCCCGTCGATCCCACGGTCTAGAAAGACTATCTTAGACCGCGGTCGGTCCTAGCCTTGGCTCGAGAATCGCACCGATCGAGACTCAGGCCGCACTACCATTATAGGACTGATCAACAACACACAAGTACCATCAGATACGACGGTACTTTCTTCATATTATCTGCACCTAGTTCGTTTCTCAGAGATATATTCCGTTCGTTGGTCCTTTTGGTAGATTTTTTAAATAAATCTCTGTTCGATCCCTTGTAAAAGATCGAAGTAAGACGCGGAAGAGAATTAGGCTTACATAAAGACACCTGATTCGCTTTCACTCGCAGGGTGAGTGAACTTGTACCGCTTGTTGAAGTCGTCAATCAGGTTTGGAAACGTTTACAAACTGCATCCAGTCAGGATACTCTTACGAACACTTTTTATTATTATTATTATTATTATTATTATTATTATTATTATTATTATTATTATTATTATTATATTATACAAAGAACAATCGTGTTCTGACAAATGCTGGAGGCAAAAATTCCTTCATGTGTAGGATTTAAATTATTTATGTTAATACACAAAATTTATTATTATTATTATGGAACAAATAACGCTGGAAAAAGTACGATGTAAGACAAAGCATAACTATTAGCGTTATAGACAAAAAGTAGACGATAGAATTATTATTATTATTATTATTATTATTATTATTATTATTATTATTATTATTATTATAGAACAAATAACGCTGGAAAAAGTACGATATAAGACAAGGCATAATTATTTGCGTTATAGAAAAGAAAAAAATACACGACAGAAACCCAAACCGCGCATGCCCCAAGACATAGTTGGACCGTGAGCGTAGTTTTTTTTTTTTTTTTACTTCGAAGGAATTTCATACATTTTACAAGGCAGGAAAAAAAGTGCTTGTCATGCAAAAAAAAAAAAAAAAGGTTCCATTTCTTGCCCCCCCCCTTTTTTTTTTCTTTTTTTTTACGAAACCCGTTCAGACGGGCAATTGAATGAAGACAACCTTAAGTGTATTGTCGAAGGCGTAGACGGCCAGTAAAAAAAGCAGCAATACATCTTTTGCCAACGTAACGATACGCGCAAGAAATAAGTTGTCTAGGAGATGAGCAGAAGGCAGCAAAAAGCAGTCACTCGCGGAGTGAGGCTACAAGAGAGAGAGAGAGAGAGAGAGAGAGAGAGAGAGAGAGAGAGAGAGAGAGAGCGAAGGAAAAAGTTAGCTGGAGCAAGCGTCTTCGATATCTAATGGGAAACCGGATTCGGACTTGACCTTGCTGCAAGAATTTCTCTCTCTCTCTCTCTCTCTCTCTCTCTCTCTCTCTCTCTCTCTCTCTCTCTCTCTCGTGTGATATTATACTACATACCCGCATAATATAAAAAAATAGATAGGAAAAATTATTGCTTTTCCTTTTAGTCAATGCTACAATTCACCCCACCTGAAAAAAAAATAAAAAAAAAGTGAGAAAAGTCTTTACATTTATAACTAAAACCAGTAAGAAGAGCCACTTTCGTTCTCTTTGACATTTTTTACCCAAAAGTAGTTCAACTTGAGTTTTATTTTCCGAGCTCTAACGAAAAGGAAATTGATAGTAAAGAGATTAGCTAACCTCGCTGGACATTCATATTATTTTTCTATATATATATATATATATATATATATATATATATATATATATATATATATATATATATATATATATATATATATATATATATATATATATATATATATGTATGTATATATAAACAAATCCACAATTATGTATATATTAAAACTAAGTATATGCAAAGCTTTCGGGAATCTGTTCGATTCCCTTTTTCGAACAAATTCCCGAAACTCTCTGTACAGATTTATTTTTAATACATTTGAACCCATACATAACTGGATTTGTTTCTCCATTCCAAGACTCATGTTACCATGAGTATACACACACGCACACACACACACACATATATATATATGTATATATATTCCTGATTTTTTCAACTGATGTTTGCAGTCATTATTATTATTATTATTATTATTATTATTATTATTATTATTATTATTATTATTATTATTATTCCATAATAGTATATTTAATATATTCTATAGCCTGAAGACAGAGACTTGTCTGTCTTCCATGCAAGCAGAGCGAGTCGTCCAATCTCTCTCACTCACGTCGCCTCCAGCATCAGGAGAGGTGGTCAGCCATTCGTTTTACCGGAAGACACCAGTTCCGGTTTGGTTTTTTGGAAACGTTAGCGCCGGTGGGTTGAGGGCTAGGGGCTTTTGGGTGGGGTGGGGGAGGGAGTATGGGTCTAATTAGGGCAATGAGCTACAAATGTTTAAAAAAAAAAAAACCTGACGAGAAAAAGAAACGTGGATCTTCGTCCGCCTTGTTGAAGGTTCTGTAGATTGTTGACAACTTTGTGAAAAGGAGATTTGGGAAGATGTCGAGGGATTATTGCATGGAGAACTGCTTTAAGAAGGCTTCAAGGCAAGCATGCATATCTAATGCCAGAGATGAAGTTCCCGCGTAGATTTCTAGGCAAAGAAATTGCGACATATGGCAGCTCAGAGAAAAGCAACCAATTGGTCACGATCTGAGCTCATTAAAAAAAAAATTGTTTGGGTTAAAAATGTTTTTTTTTTTTACTGTAACAGGGTTTTGGCACATTTAAACGGACAGAGATAGTGATGGAGATAGAGAAGAGAGTGATAAAATTTGTGCATCCACAGATCATCCATACGTAACTACTCATCCTGTATTTTGTGTCTACATACTGATTTCTTAATATATTTCATATTGTTCCTACGTATGTTTCAGTAGCCCCCCTAACCACTCAGTTTCTCTGACCGTTATGCTGCGGTTGTACTTGCATATTAACATTAGGTTATTAATCCGACTCCTTTTTCGAGTATTATATATATATATATATATATATATATATATATATATATATATATGTTTATATGTATATATATATATATATATATATATATATATATATATATATATATATATATATATATATATATATATATATATATATATATATATATATATATATATATATATATATATATATATATATATATATATATATATATATATATATATATATATATATATATATATATAGAGAGAGAGAGAGAGAGAGAGAGAGAGAGAGAGAGAGAGAGAGAGAGAGAGCACCCCATTAAGTGCCGTTAGCAAGGAAGTAAACGAGGCAAACTTAAAAGGTACTCATTCACCCTCCCTCGTCTCGGATACCCAATAATCTTCTACCTCCCGTAGAAGGCGATGGACCTGAGGAAAGGGTCAGAGGAGGAGGGGAACGGAGGAGGTAGAGAGAGAGAGAGAGAGAGAGAGAGAGAGAGAGAGAGAGAGAGAGAGAGAGAGAGGTCCGCATACCTTGGACTTTCTCCTCTCAGAGAGAGAGAGAGAGAGAGAGAGAGAGAGAGAGAGAGAGAGAGAGAGAGAGAGAGAGAGAGAGAGAGAGAGAATTATAAATGGCACGCTGTTGAGCTTCAGGCTCGTAATTAAAGAAGAAAATAGGTAGCTTAAGAATACTGTAGGACTTTTAGGGTATGGGAATAAGGGACTGCCGAGATGCCGGGGAGAAAGAGATTCAGACACGCGAGATGAAATGTAATGAAAATCCTAATTTCTCATTCCTTTTTCAATTCCCAAAAGGCTTCAGTGGGGACTGTAACCAAAAGAGCAACAGGAGATCGTGACTGCTGTATTTCAGCGCATCTGATGAAGGCGTTCTATAGATTTCAGTAGCTTTCTTGCGGCGGATAAAACTTTTCGCTAGACTGGTTTTATGGGCAAAGCATCCAAGAAAACCCAGCAACAAAACGTAATTCGCATCCGTATACTTATTTGTGGCATATATGGTCTACTGGTAATAAACTCCGATTGGACTTGCCGTTGTCCAGCCCTGGGCTAGTCTCTACCAGTGGCCCAAATATGAGTATGCAGAGTGAAGGCACCTTGGTCCAAGATTCGGGACCTGCTGTCTTGGTCCTCTATACACCGCCGTCAGTTTTGATGGTATGGGCATAATAGTTGGGAGTGAAACAAGGTAAATCAGATCAGCAATGATATGCAAAACAACTCTAAAGACGTTAAAAGAACAAATATAAAATGCTGATTGAATGAGGACACTAGAAAGATGCCGAAGAGAAGTCAACCAAACATTTAAATGCTTGAGCATCTCAATAGCTGAACTGTTTTATTGAACATTTTGAACTCTTTCGAAAGCGAGGATGCATTCAGGAAATCTGTGGATTTTCGCACGAAGAACTCTGTCGAAAATGCGCTTAGATTTCCTGTATGCGAACATCTGGGGATTTAGACGTTTTATATTTTGAAAGCTTTCGAAGATGAGACTGAACCTCAAGTATTTGAATGTTAGGTTTTTTTTTTCAACATCTGGAACAGCTGCCGACACTTTGACAGACAGACAGGCAGAGCGTCTCGCTAAAATTCCAAGTTGATTGGCCACTTAAATAATAATCTGCAGTGCAATAAACTAAATAAAGAGACCACTGACGGACACCAAGGTCTATTTAGCACAATTAAACTCTCCAGAAATGTTTTTTGATGAATTATGGTAATCTATATTGATAACCTAATTAGCGGTTTTTACGGTCAAAGTCGTTTTGAATAAATCAAACTTACTTCAATCATTTCTGTCATTTATAAGCATTTACTGCCTTAACTGAATATATACATACATACATATATATATATATATATATATATATATATATATATATATATATATATATATATATATATATATATATATATAAATGTGTGTGTATTCATATATATATATATATATATATATATATATATATATATATATGTATATGTATATATTTATACATATATATATATATATATATATATATATATATATATATATATATATATATATATATGTATATGTATATATTTATACATATATATATATATATATATATATATATATATATATATATATATATATATATATATATATATATATATATATATATTTATTTATATATATACGCACACATAAATTTCTGAATGCGTATATAAGGCCCTGGCCTGGAGGAAGAGTTTCTTCACTTTATTCTTGAAATCGAATGCAAGGTTTTCAGCGGAAACCGTGTCCAAGAATATCACGGAATCGAAACGTCAAGAGGCAGTGGGTTCCATACAAAACAGTACATTCGAAATCTTCTCTTTTCTAACAGGAAGTTATATAGTCACCTGGCGGGCTAATGTCGAAGGAATTTGTATAACGAAATTGATGGAAAAGGCTACTGGGAGGTTTGGGGGTGGGTGGGTGGGTGGGTGAGGAGGTAGGAGGGGGTTGAAGAAAGTGTTGAATAACTACCCTTCCATTTTTGACAGAGTCGGCATTAAAAACTCTGATTATATTACGGAGACGCTCACTTTCTTTTTCCAAAGGCCACCGTCGACCTTACGCGCGCCGGACCGACGGGCGAGAGTCGTGTGACAACGCAGCACAGGCTGGGAAGACGCTGGCTAATGACAGGGGCCGGGAAGTATTATGAACCCTACGGACGGCGTACCTAAGGGTGCGAATCCCATCCCTGTCCGCGTGAAAGTGGAAGGAATGATAATTATTTACACTTTACGCTCTACGTTTGTTAATGACGGAACAATAAGCTAATAATTGTAACCTTTCTTCCGTCGAGATATTCCGTCAAAACGACGGAGGAGAGGAGATGAACCGGAACTCCGCATTAAAGGAAGTAGACAAAAAAAGGGGGAAAATAAAAAAAAAGATAAAGACACACTGATGCTAAAAAGTAAGCTAACGGAGGCTGTAAACTAGATTCGTTTATAGCGCAAGATATGAAATATATGTATAGGTGAAAAATGCGTACACACACATATACTGTATATATATATATATTATATATATATATATATATATATATATATATATATATATATATATATATATATATATATATATATATATATATATATATGTGTGTGTGTGTGTGCATACACACACGACGCACACACTTAAACTTTCACGCATGCATGCGCAAATAAAGCCCGAGGCCAGAGGAAAACAGCAAAGGAAATAGAAGTGTCATCAGCAACATATCAAGGCGAACATTGTCCATCGCCAACACCATATCTGCCATCTGCTTCCATAGCAAATTCATGTGACGAAACCTCTTGCGTCACATCTCGCGCAGGATACAAAAATCTATATTTCCACTCCGGTTGTCAGCTTTCTTCGTGGCTGAAATTTCTCCACGTGCGAAGGAGATACTTGAAAAGATACCATAACTTTTCAAGATACGTATCTTTGACGTTTCATTCTGAGCGGTTGAAAAGCTACGTCCGTCTTTGTATGTTTCTAGAAAAAGCTCTCCGGTGGTCTAACTTTGAAAAGGACACACATGTGAAATATGTGAAAATGTGAAAACGGAATAAATTTAGTTATGTGAGATATGGGACTACGTGGAACAGGGAAATATGTGAAAGAGGAACGGTGCCATTAATGATTTTTCAAAGATAATAACGAAAGAGCATGAGATGGTTTAGAGTTCCATTTTGTAAAGTTTCAACGTAAGACCTGATTATTATTATTATTATTATTATTATTATTATTATTATTATTATTATTATTATTAACGGCAGCATGAGAAGTGGTAGCAGTAGTAACGCTAGACAGGTGAAACATAGCAATATTAATATTCCATCTCCCGAATGTTGAAAGTCACTACACAGTGACAGCCTGCTTAATCATGGTGAGAAGAATAACAGTTATTGAAAAGAACAAATTTCTCTCTCTCTCTCTCTCTCTCTCTCTCTCTCTCTCTCTCTCTCTCTCTCTCTGCGTGTGTGATTCAACGCCGAAACTCTTAAGTATCAGTTTGGTCTCGAAAAACGGAGCAACCAAGCGTAATGGTATTAGAAAGTTCGTCGCCATTATTATGTTTATGACATGGCCCTGTTGGAAAGATGAAAGCAATATCCTCTTCTTCATCATTACCTGAGTCTTGACCATCAGAGGCTCTAAAAGCATCATCAACAGTTTCATCATCATCATCATCATCATCATCATCGCCTTGATCGTCATGTCTGTCATCATAAGCCTCATGACCCCATTTGCGGGAAAGTGGTCATCGCCGCCTTCATTGTCCAGTATAAAAAGCCCGCAAGAAATATGAAACACACACCGAAAGGGTTGTTATTGTTTGTTTGCTGTTGTGAAGGCCTTTCATTACCTTACACAACATTCTTCCCGAAAGAGGACCTCATTTGTGACCGTGATGCAGCACTCCGGGTGGACTTACACACGCACACACACACACACACACACACTCTATCATCCCCTTCGGCGTATGATCGCCGGTCCACGCAATCACCGCCTTGGAGGGACTTCGTAGCAGGAGCAGCAGCGTCAACAACAATCGCGTCGTACTCTCCTTTCATCCCCCGAGGGCTAGGAAAAGACGAAAATGGAATGTTTCGGTGGGTCACTCCGCAAAGGTTTTATTTCTCTCTCTCTCCGCGAGCGAAAGGGTTTATTCCACAGTGGGGTGGTATGTAGGGGGTTCTCGGCGTAGAAGCCCAGAGGCAACAAAACATCCGTGTTTTGGGAAGAAAAACCGAACACCAAATTACGATTTCCTCGGATCAAACTTTGTCTTTTGATTAGTCGATGTTTTAGCTTGTTTTCCCTTTTCCATTTTGCATATTACTCAGCTGGTTCTACTGACATTAACCACCAACAACTTTCAAACGTGGTTTGTCATTGTCTCATTTGTCCACATCGAAACGAAATTAACGATATGTCTCGCTAAGCTTAATCCGCTGGCATTCAACACTGGCGAGTTACCAACGCCTCTTCTTTCGCCATTGAGAAAAACAGCTGATGGACGTTTGTCAGGTTTTCACCATCCAGCCTACGTTGTGTGTACAACAGTGACCCGTGAAATCCACCAGGATGCGAAGTCATTGTATTTATTTGTCTAGGCTGTTCATTTGCATCTTCATTTCTTTTCAGTGGCGCTACGAAGCCTCCGCCTGGAAATTCGCGCCAAGTTTCCAATTCTGATTCCCGCGACCACATGGAGTATTGCTGACAAGTTTCTTGTCCAGAGGAAGAGAGAGGCTTCCGCGGCGTATGTGCCCACAAGTGCGTGAAAGTATCTGGTTTAAGCAATTCATTGAAGCGTTAAATTCAAGGCCACGGTTCTGATATAAAAACCTAGGTTTGCAGTCAGATGACGATTTCTGTCGTAAAAACGCGATGGTGGATCCAGGGGAAAAAAAAATTAAGTACAAAAATAGTGAGCAGGGGAAAAAATCGGTCTCTCTCTCTCTCTCTCTCTCTCTCTCTCTCTCTCTCTCTCACACACACACACATACACACATGCACTCTCAGTTGGTGAAGGGGTCAGACCTTTCTCTGCAGCTACAATGTCCTTGTCCTATAACCGAAGGGGTCACTTGCATCAGGATCTGAGGCCCTCGCCTGAATACTAAGCAGTTCTCTGGCAGCGATAATAAGGGTGAGAAGGAGTCAACGACCCATTTGTCGATGTTTGCTTGCTGCAGAGTCCATTCCTGAGAATTGCCTCCCCAAGCACGGAGACTGGGCATCTTGCCCAGTGGGTTATTGACACACAAAAACACCCACGCTCGTGCCCAAAGCCTTGGGAATACGAATTGCCAGGTTAAGGTACTTGGCTCGTTGCCATGGGAGATTATCATGTCCGTACCGCTGAAGAACAGAGATTTTTTACGAAGACATGTTATGAAACATCGTGTTTGGTATATTGATGTTACTTGATGGTAAAGATCGAAAACACAACATTAGGTTCGTTATCAGTTGTAATTTGACTGAGGTTTCGGGTCTTACAACTAACCATAAATTCAAAACTACAACCGATTTACTACCGTCACTTCTTCCTTCGTTGGGCTTGGATGAAATAAATTTGACCTTTCTTTATTCTTGACACTGGAAGAAATCTGGTCAGAGAAATGAACCGAGGAGAAATCGACGTGAAGTGCATTCAACCTAACCATTTCCCTTTACGCAAACGCTGGAGAGAGAGAGAGAGAGAGAGAGAGAGAGAGAGAGAGAGAGAGAGAGAGAGGCTTTCATGTTTACCCCCTGACAGCGATTGAGCCCAACAGACCTTGGGAGTTTGGTGAGAGCGGCAGGGGGTCACAGCGAGGCCTGAAAAGCCCAAGCGGAGTGAGGAGTGTCAGTGATCACACACACACACACACACACACACACACACACACACACACACACACTCACCCGTCGCTGAAAGGAAGAGAAACTGGAATGAAAGTGCCCTGGAATAAACAGGCGAAATAAACAGGTGAAATAAACAAGTGGAATAAACAGGTAAGATGGCCAGGTCCTTGGAATGATAGACAGCTAAATTAAGGAGGCAGATTAATAAATATAAATAGCTATGCATAAATTAACATAAATTTTTCCGGATAGAGAGAGAGAGAGAGAGAGAGAGAGAGAGAGAGAGAGAGAGAGAGAGAGAGAATAGGGCTCATTATTATACCCACTGGGATTCCTCAGCGATGAAAGTCGTCTAAAGGGCAGCCCTGGGCAGGAAGCTTCCTCCTGCTTCGTTAAAAATACGTCGGCCAGGCGGGTGCCTCAACCTCGCCATTGTTGTGCATATTTTACCTCTTAAATTCTATCTCTCTCTCTCTCTCTCTCTCTCTCTCTCTCTCTCTCTCTCTCTCTCTCTCATTCTGCTCGCCCGTGTGGGTATGGGTATTTGCGAACGCTCCTCCGTTCGCTGACCTCACGTACACATACTAGGCAAGTTAGTTAGTTTGTGAGTGTGTGCATGTGTGTGCGTGTGACAGAGAGAGAGAGAGAGAGAGAGAGAGAGAGAGAGAGAGAGAATGGTATAGTGTGTATGTACAGTTAAACTCACTTTGGGATCTGTATTAATAGTTGAGAATATGGCTGCGTGTATGAATACACAGCGTTGGATAAATACACGGGTGTACATATACTGATAACCCCACAAATCTGTAAAATCTATATACTGAAAATACACGAGAGAGAGAGAGAGAGAGAGAGAGAGAGAGAGAGAGAGAGAGAGAGAGAGAGAGAGAGAGAGGAAAGTACACAGGTGTGTATATATTGATAGTCCACAATGCAGCTTTCTCTTTCGATCCATCTTCCCGCAAATTCCTACCGGGAATGGAGTAGAAAGTCCGCACACAAATCGTCAACATCCTCCTGAGAATGATTCTATCCGATCTATTTACTCAACCCTAAAGAACAGACCAGCGTCGCTCAGGATAGAACGGAAGAAGCTGGTGTGGATTTAGACGGGAGCCAAGTTTCTTCTTAAGTGACTTTGGGCAAAATCTTTGATCACCCATTTTTTTTTTTACGTTTAAGATCTGTTTAATAACCGAATAATATATTTATTGTTTATTATTCAGAGAACTTGGAAAAAAAGGAAGTGGATTAAAATGGAGAAAAAGAGCCCCCAAAAATATCTAGCTCTAAAAAAGGTCAATTTAAAAATGCTGAATCACGAGGTTACAATAAGTATGAAAAAATATCAAATTCACTTTTATCGGAATCCAAATTCTGATAAGGAAAATATGCCTCAGTTATATATAAGCACACACGTGTATATATATATATATATATATATATATATATATATATATATATATATATATATATATATATATATATATATATATATATAAATTCATACTCAACAACTATAATTTTCCCTTCTTACGCACGGAAACTGGAATCTTGTAGAAACTTGCTTAGACAAACAGGCGTATGAATAACGGAAATAGGAAAACTTGTTGGAAAATGACCCACAAATCGATAAGAAGAAGGAACCAAAAGAGAAATTAAAGGTTCTTGAGGTTAGTTATTGCCTGTAATTCTGGTAATTAGTGGCAAATACTTTGCTGATTCGATTGATAATTACATTATCTTTCTCACGGCACAACTCGAGTTTCAGAAACCTTAAAGTAATTTATGCCGGTCGTAAAGCTGGTAATCTTCGCGGTGTTTTTGAACGTCCGGGGAAAAAGAGTCGGCTGATCTGTCTTGCCATAATTAAAAACCAATGATCTCCTAAAATACTACTGTTTTATTTGTGTTCTAGAACCGGAAGGGAGTCACTAAAACCTTCCGAAGTCTAGTTTTTTCGCTCTGATTCGAACGTCAATTGTTGTTTACAAACCGAAGATTTTTTTTGTTTTGTTTTGGTCTCGAACGTCCAGCGCTGTTTACAAGCCGGAAACGTTTAAGTTTTTCTGATACGAGCGACAAGACCTGTTTTCAAATCAAAAACGTATATTTTTCTCTCTTTTTTTCGAGATTTCGAACGCTCATTGTTATTGTAGTCAAAACCCGCAAGAAAAGCTGTCTAGGAAACGCCGGGTAGGGAGCGAAAGACTGGTAAATAAGCTTTCTATTTGGGAACTGGGAGTCGCTTCCTTCGCCACATGATGACATTAAATAATTTCAAGTCCAGGCTGGTTCCTCCTAGTGAAGAACGACCGGAAACTGAATAAAAAAAGACTACGGAGGAGAGGTAAAGAGCGGTAGAGGAGGAGATGGAGGAGGAGTAAGAAGATAAATAATTGGGAGTGGAATGCTTGGCTGAGTTTTCAACAACTTTGGCGAACCAAAATGACTAAAAATGTTCAGGAAATACAATTTATCGATATGAAGGACGATACTGAGAGAGAGAGAGAGAGAGAGAGAGAGAGAGAGAGAGAGAGAGAGCCAGCAACAACTTACGTCGTCCATAAGCGTACCAGTGAATTATAGGACTACAATTATAGGAGCGAATACCGTGGCGAGATTCAATAGGAGATAAAGGATTAAGGACATGGAGGTCCTGTTAGGGAGCCCCCAGCACCGATGATACCGTTAAGAGAGAGAGAGAGAGAGAGAGAGAGAGAGAGAGAGAGAGAGAGAGAGAGAGAGAGAGAGAGAGCACATTGTCACTTGGGTTTAAACGATTCCAATCAATCTCAGTTTAGCAAAGCTTGAAAAATTGTGTCCATTACGATGCCTGAAAAATCAGGAAGAGAAAATCACCGGTAGAAATCCCGTACTTGTCATCTTAACAGATTAAATCTCTGTTGCGTTGGACACAGGTTCAACATCTTTTTACTTTCTTTCAGAGGGAGTCCTGGTAAAAGGCGCTTTTCTCCTGCAGGTCAATGGAAACAAGATGAATGCGAGAGATGGGTTTACCTGCGCAGTGTCTTCCTCTCCCCTGCTAATGGATTTTGAGAGGCTGGATGGGAAATCAGTGATTAAATCACTGGCAGTGACTTTGCACCCAGAGAGAGAGCAAGAGAGAGAGAGAGAAAATTATACAATTATACTGACTCTTCAGAAACTATTCAGCAAGGTACCAGCGAGAGAGAGAGAGAGAGAGAGAGAGAGAGAGAGAGAGAGAGAGAGAGAGAGTGAGTCATACTGACTCCTTCAGAAACTATTCAACAAGGTACTACAGAGAGAGAGAGAGAGAGAGAGAGAGAGAGAGAGAGAGAGAGAGAGAGAGAGAGAGAGAATCATGCTGAATCCTTCAGAAACTATTCAACAAGGTGCTAGAGAGAGAGAGAGAGAGAGAGAGAGAGAGAGAGAGAGAGAGAGAGAGAGAGCTCCCCCAAACGATCTACTGTAGATTTCACCTGTCAACCCCAAAGGCATCAGTACCATAAAAAACTGAAATAAAGAAATATAATAAGCCAATAAAACATGGTGTGCTGGAGACACAAGCGTCTCTCGTGATGGTGCAGCTTCTGGATAATTAGTCATCGGCAAATCAGTCGTATTTTATTGGATGATAACTGGTAAGGTGACTTTTGTACGTCAAGGAAACTGTCTAGCCGAGTTATTTTGGGAATCACAATTTTTTTGCTCGAGCACGGATGAAGTGGTTAGGTTGATAATAATAATAATAATAATAATAATAATAATAATAATAATAATAATAATAATAATAATAATAATAATAATATTATTATTATTATTATTATTATTATTATTATTATTATTATTGAATACAGTAGCTGTTTCTACGGCCGTGGAAACATCTATCATATTCAACAATACTGTCTTCAGAGAAGGTTCCCTTCCTGATAATAATTCTTATTATTTTCAGTGCGATTATTAGTGGCAGTAGTAACTGAAGTAGTAGAAGTAGTAGTAACACTAGTAGTATTACAACAGAAGTAGTAAAAGTAAAAAAAAAAAAAACACCGAAATAACACCAATAAACGAAAAAAAAGCCAGCTATCAAAACCATAATGATATCCTACGCTAAACCCATCTCCCCCCTCCCCTCCCCTCCCCATACCCCCTCCCCACCCACAGCGTGGACACCAACGCCGATGTCCAATGTTCACCTCGGCGTATAATCATCCGAAAATTTACCGCCGTTCCTCTGTGCTTTCTGCATAGCGTTGCGTCATGGTATAGCAGAACGCATCGCCTTTTCTTTGTGGGGGGAGGGGGGAAGGATTACGACAAGCATCCTGTCGACGCAAGTTGCGTCACGCCTCGTCTTTTTCCGTCGAAAGTGGTGTAATGAGAAACGGTGGATGATTTTCATAAAAAGGAGAAGAGAAGGAAGTGAAAGAACTGCGAGATACCAACGGGATTGGGTGGAATGAGTTTTAAATTTTCTCAAGTGGTGGAATTATGAAAGACTGTGAAAATGAGAACACAAAAGAAACAAAGATGATGACGAGAGGATAAGGAAGAAAGGTGTGAATAGGGAGTAGAATAAAGTGATAGAAAAGAAGAATACAGGACATCAGTAAGTGTGAAGGGTTCTGAAGAAGAATGATCATGAAGGTTGACGATTTTAATAAAAAAGAAAAGAAAAGGGAAACAATCTAAAAGAAGTAAAGTATTTAGAAATGTAAAGACGTATAAAGGAAGCAGGAGGAAAAGTGACGATGCTAACTTTGAAAGAGGAATAGCATAAGTAAGAGGAATGAAAAAAAAAAATGGATGAAAATTCACGGAGATGCCTCCCAACAGAACGAACGAAATTTAAAAAATGAATACAAAAAAATTATGAAAAATGATATACAACGAACTGAAATACTTCGAGTCGGTAACTGGGTTATAATAAACTTAGGATGCGGAGAGAGACTTCTCAAGATTGTAAACGATTGAAGATAATGGAAAAGCGTTACTGAGAGAGAAGATTTGTGATCAGCACCTGTCCTTTTAAAGGTCGGGAAAACGAGTATAGAAGATTAACAAAGAGACTCGTCATCTTAGAGATAACGAATATAATTATAAAGAGGAATAAAGATGAATAGCGATGTTTATGAGATCTATGATGGGGAGATCCCAAAATATATAGACATTTTTAATGGGAACGGTATTTTCAAGAGAATGTGAAAGAGATGGCGTGGAAAATGCGATCAGAATAAGAAATTTAGAAAGAAACGAACTACACTGAAAAATTCTGAGGAAAGGATAGAAAAATTTGATAAGGACTTAATACGACTGATGGAGAAACTGGGTCCTGTGAAGAGGGGTATATATATATATATATATATATATATATATATATATATATATATATATATATATATATATATATATATATATATATATATATATATATATATATATATGTGTGTGTGTGTGTGTGTGTGTATCAGGTTTAAGAACCCAGGCAAAGAAAGAATAGCACGGTGATGAGACCCGAAAGAGGGGAAAGGTCTTAGGAGGTGCGACCATCAGACGAGAGAAACTTGATGAAACGGGAGCTGAATAATAGGATGTCCATGATGAAGCAGCGACGGCGATGATGAAGTTTGCATCAAATGATGAGAAATGTGATAAAAGGTGGGAAACATGAAGGGAAAGGAAATGACGATGAGGAGTCATTTCTATTCATTTTTTCTTCCTCGAAAAGAGAGTCGATCTGAGGAAAAAGGAGGTAGGAGGATGAGAGGTAAGTAGAAGCAGTTTGATAAAGTTTTGTTCTGAGGAATTGGAAAGGAAGAGCATAATGTCAGACGGAAGTTGAATTAGGACGAAGGATCTTTAGGAGGACAGAGGAGATTATTATTATGCAAGTCTGATTATTACGCTGAACTTGCAGGGTGTGGAATTATTCATTGTTCAATAACAATGAGGAAGTTCCTGTATTAACAATGGCGAGGAAGGTGTCCTTCGACCTTGGGGAAAGTATGAAGTATAAAAGGAGAATGATGTGGATTAAAGGATGTTTGTAAGACAAAGAAACTTAATGAAAATGGAAAACTGTGAAAGGGGCATAGGATAAAAAAGAATATCTGAAAACGTCGGGAAGCTTCAGAACGAAGGATGGTGGACATGGGAAACATGGCAAATAGGACTGATGAAGATGGTGAAAAGGATGGTGCTGATGAGAAAAAGATGGGTATGATGTCATCTAAAGGCTGACTGAAGGAATTAGGACGAGGAGGAAGACAGTGGGAATATTTTGATAAAGGTGACAAAATTACCAATAAGAAACAAAGGGAAGATGAGGACATCTGATAAAGATGCCGAGTTTAACACCGGTTGAGCGACGGAGAGAATAATGATATAGATAAGATTTCTAAAGAGGATTACGAAATGTTTGATGATGTGAGTTTTTTCCGAAACGGAGGAAAAGATCGAGCATTTCATTTCTACTCTTCTGAGCGACACTGCAAATGTTATTCCTCTTTAATTCAAGAAATTTATACGAGAAGAAACTTCCGGTGAAGAAAGTCGCCATACCTTAGTTATAATGACTTTATTACAATAGATAAGAGATGATTTGCGTGGAAATGCAATTTGCACTAAGTAGGGCTCACTAAATGTACATCGTCAACTATAGAGTTCGAGTGTATAAAGAAAGTGTCTTGTAATTAACACCAATTAATTAATAGCAAATAGTAGCGGAAACTCTTATACTTGATATGAAAGGTTTTCAGGCACTACCATTTTAATCAAATAGGAGATAAATTGGGAGATAAATTAAGAAAATGAAGTTTAAAGATTAAATGAGAGAAGAGGAGCTGGCAGTTTTGAATAGGAAATCGCTTGATAAACAAGGAGAAAGGGAGATAAGATACAAGTCAAGAAACAAGAAGTTAGTATGAATTAGAACGAAGCTGAGATTACATCAGGAGAAAGAAGTTTGGACCATGTTTAGAAAAACAAAAAATGGAGTTGGGAAGATGAATCTAATGAAACGGGTCGAGAAATCGGAGTAGGCGTCTGAACTGAAAAAAAAATCGCGGAAAAAAGGAGCCATTATACTAGCTAAGTGAGTTTAAAGAGGTAACCTACAAAAATAAAAACAAAATAAGAATATTGCGACGCAACTTAGAAAAGGGTGTTGACGGGAACAGACCGGCAATTAGCTGCTAATGACATTGGAAGAACTCCAGTAATTAAAATGGCGAGGTTAAAATAACAAAGTACTCGGTAATGCCGAATAGGAAGAGGGAAAGTGAGAAGGCGGAAATCTCAGCAGTAATAGAGAAGGAGAGCCAACTGGTAGAAAGCAACGGCGGCAGACTAAGCAGTGAAATTGGCACAAGCCGGTAATAGATGGCGTTGTCTATGAGGACTTATTATTATTATTTCTACGAGAGAGAGAGAGAGAGAGAGAGAGAGAGAGAGAGAGAGAGAGAGAGAGAGAGAAGATTAATTCTATGTGAGAGTATATCTCTATATATATTGTATATACATAGAGAGAGAGAGAGAGAGAGAGAGAGAGAGAGATATTCATGCTAATATTCCTCTGCATGAGGATGTTGTGTGTGTGTGTGAGAGAGAGAGAGAGAGAGAGAGAGAGAGAGAGAGAGAGAGAGAGAGAGAGAGAGAGAGAGAGAGAGAAGATTAATTCTATGTGAGAGTATATCTCTATATATATTGTATATACATAGAGAGAGAGAGAGAGAGAGAGAGAGAGAGAGAGAGAGAGAGAGAGAGAGAGAGAGAAGTATGCCGATATTCATGCTAATATTCCTCTGCATGAGGATGTTGTGTGTGTGTGTGTGTGTGTGAGAGAGAGAGAGAGAGAGAGAGAGAGAGAGAGAGAGAGAAACCGTTTCGTGCGAAACTAACAATATGATTGCAGTAGCAGAATGTTAATGCCTTTCGTTTTAGCAACATTCCATCCTTATTTTGGGTAGAAAGTTACTCCCAAGATTCGCATCCACGGCTCTGGCGATAACAACTCATCTTCACATCTGAGGGAAGTCTTTAAGCCTTCGTCGTCATCACCAGTGGAAAGATGAGATAAATCTACATGCAGAGAGAGAGAGAGAGAGAGAGAGAGAGAGAGAGAGAGAGAGAGAGAGAGAGAAGGTGCGGCTATGGTTTGAAGGAAGTACCAGTAACTGCACTCGAGTTAAATTGAAAAGAAACATGGAAGCCGAACTAACATGACGCTGACCCTACATTAAAGTGAAAGCAGAAATTAACTGACGAGGTTGAGGGTTGCCTGGTGGGGTTGAGTAGCGAGGAAGTGAGGTTAAGAGTCGACTGGGAATGGCTGAGAAGTGAGAATCCATAGAATCGAAGAGGTAAACGGCCAGAAGAAAAATCGGTGGGCCGTTGGTCAAGGTGGCAAAAGTACAAGCTCAGATTAGGCCTATAGTAGTGATCGAGGTGGATTTTTTTTTTTTTAACGGCAGGTGGCTTACTTTTCCTCTTTCTTGGCTTCTTCTTCACTTTTTCATCTGCCTTTCCCTACGTCTTTCTCTTTTTTCGCTGCTTACACTAACCTCCGCTCCTCCCTTTAGATGGGCGTACGTGATCTTCGAATCCGACCCCCTTCTTCTGTTCGATCACGTCTGCTCACTTTGGCGTCACCTTTGCCCCCGCTATGAGAAACTAAACTTGAGTACCGAAGCATTTTGAGAGAGAGAGAGAGAGAGAGAGAGAGAGAGAGAGAGAGAGAGAGAGAGAGAGAGAGAGAGAGAGAGAGAGAAGCTCAAGGTGTGGCCAGCTTTGCACCACAGAGACAGTTAGCGGTTTTTTTCCACGTATGCAAAATCTCATCCCATATTTGTAGTGTTGTTTTCTAAGCAACGCAATTATTAGCATATAACGGACTTTCCACTAAAAGCTCGAAAATGGTTATTCACTTTCTAAAATGAGGAAGTTATTTGCAGAGAGCTTATGCTGTGACTAACTCGTAACTGTCACATGCAACAGCGACAGCATAAAAAGAAACAAATAGTGAAGAAATTGATGTGGCACCGAATAACAACGCCGTTCAACACGCTGTTTTTCTGAGTTGACACCCAACTCAACCACGAACTGGACACGAGAAGCAAAGACGAGAAGTGAGGAAGAGATGAGAAGTAAGAAAGAATGAGGTTGGTTGACGAGCAACAAAATGTCATCATCGCGTACGAAAGTGATTCAGCCTCGATGCCCATCGGGCACCTGTATCAGCAACACGGCAGACGAAAGGAGGTTTTGAGGCAACGACACGTAGTCAGCCTTCAGCCGCAAATCAAGATTATACCCGATAAGAAGGCGTCCCGCCCCCATTCTTCCCCCATACCCTGTACCCCGCGAGTTTCTCTCTACACATAACGGACCCAGAAGAAACCTTATAGCTTATCCTGCTAGTACCCACGTCACTCGAGGGGCCCCCACTCCGCGCACTTCCAAAACTAGGTTAGAAGGACGGGGCCTTTCTTTTTTACCCGAATACAGGTCCCTGGCCATCCCCAAGGTTGTTTGCCCACTCGTTTGTTTGTTTGCCATGTGTTCTTCCTTTCAGATGTGTCTTTGGTTTGCCGGTTTCGTTTGAAAAGGGCACCGGTATCCAGTGTCTGCCTAATGACCTTGCGCTCGTTATGAACTGCTTTCACATGTTCCATAAACGGATACTCTTACTTTGCTACTTTATAATGTTAAAAGATTGGCCCAGAGATTTATCGCATATTTTGGAATGATGGGAGATACAATTAAACATTAAGTTTTTATGATATATGGAAGCAGTTTGCCTTTTTAACGGAATGTGGAAAACATGGCATGGTTGATCTTACCATTTCTTTACTGAACAAGAATCTTTTCATCGTTCGTTGAGCAGAAATAATTGATAACTTAGATACAATCAAACATCAAGTTTTTATGATATATGGAAGTAGTTTGTCTTTTTAACGGAATGTGGAAAACATGGCATGGTTAATCTTACCATTTCTTTACTGAACAAGAATGTTTTCATCGTTCATTGAGAAGAAATAATTGATAACTTATTGGGAAGATTTGAGTAGCGCGTCGCGTTGAAAATGATTCGTTAACTTTACTTAAATTTGAAGAAATACAACTACTAGTTCTTAACGAGCAACTTATCAGTTGAAAACCTGAATGAGCAAAAATTTATAGAACAATTCTATTTAACTTGAATTAAAACTAACGATTTCATTACAGTCTCTCAGAAAACAATACCATCAAAGCAGGTTATTAACGTTTTCATATAAAGTGATTGTTTCATGTTATGATATGACAGGAGGGTGACTTTGCAAAGGAGTTGCTTTACTGTAATTTACAAAATGTTATTGTACGTTGTTATTCGACTGTATACAATTTTATTTCTGTCAAAAATAAAAAAAAAAATAGCCACCAACTTTTCACAGACAAGAAAACTAAATGGTGGAGTTTATATCAGCGTTTACTTCTCGATTTAACTGGATGAAACTTCATAGCCCTAAAAACCATGTTTTTGCTTAGTAGTAATCTTATGAGCAATTATCCGTAATGAAATAATAATTCATTAATAGGCCTTTTAATTTTTTCAACAGACACTGGATTCACGTGTAATATGTTTTCATAAATCCCTGTGTAACGCGACTAGTGTCGTTTTATGGGGGATGCAAACTGTTTGTGCTTCTGAGTAACATAGAAAAATAAGGTTTACATTACTCAGAAGACATTTAATGCCACTTCATCCTTCGGCTAATATTTGACAACAAAATGATTCTGTCAACGAAAAGACATTTTCATGCTGAGAACCATCACAAAAGTTCAGCTGCACATCACTAAGAGACACTTGGCACTGCCGGCACTTGTTCTGTCCTATT